>NC_136790.1:7257810-7370310 GCF_951216825.1 Electrona antarctica
AAGGGAACAGACCTGTCCTCCTCCAGTCCCAACCAGCCACCGCCTGCATTTTGTTATGTTCAGTTAGATATGGTTGCTTGGCTGTCTGTTGGTATGATTCAAGTGATTTTGAGTTCATTAGTTTCCTTTGAGTTCTGTTTATGTTAAGGAGGGCAGCTCTATTATTTTGGTTTAGTTCCTTTTCATTTATTTAAATTTATGAATTCACTTTATGAAACTCACTAAACATTGTTATTTCTATTATGTTAATAAATGTATAATTTATTTTGTACACTTTAACTGTTTGAGTGGCTATTTGGGAGTTGGGGAAGGCAGGAGCGTCATTATTTCATGTTGTGTCTCAGGCCCCTAGACTGGCGCATAACAATGGGCATTCCCAGACCTGTAGTTTCAGTCTAATATGAATAATAATATAACAAAATGTGTAAATCATGAAACTGTATCATGCACAGTATAGGTAACCTGCTTTAGGCTATCATGTTTATGTAGCTGGTGATGCTAAAGTGATTCTGGTGATTACTGCTAATAGCAATGACTATGATTCAAGGCCTTATTTAGCCTAATAATATACATTTCAGCAAAACCTAACGATTAGACACACGACTTCACTGAGCCGCGGTGATAAGAGACTCACTGCTCACCCCAACACATCTCTCTGTTTTTACTAAAACTGCAACATGACGTCACTGGGCTGCTTTAATAAGAGACTCACTGCTCACCCCAAAACATCTCTGTTTTTACTAAAACTACATGACGTCACTGAGCTGCTTTAATAAGAGACTCACTGCTCACCCCAAAACATCTCTGTTTTTACTAAAACTACATGACGTCACTGAGCTGCTTTAATAAGAGACTCACTGCTCACCCCAAAACATCTCTGTTTTTACTAAAACTACAACATGACGTCACTGGGCTGCTTTAATAAGAGACTCACTGCTCACCCCAAAACATCTCTGTTTTTACTAAAACTACATGACGTCACTGAGCTGCTTTAATAAGAGACTCACTGCTCACCCCAAAACATCTCTGTTTTTACTAAAACTACAACATGACGTCACTGGGCTGCTTTAATAAGAGACTCACTGCTCACCCCAAAACATCTCTGTTTTTACTAAAACTACATGACGTCACTGAGCCGCGATGATAAGATACTCATCGCTCATTGTCATCACCCAAACACATCTCTCTGTTTTTACTAACCACCGTTTTGGTGGTCACCTTATCACCTAAACTACCGTATGAATAGGCCTTAAGCTATAATGCAGTGGTTTTCAGTGGTCTGGGGACCGCCAGTGTTCCTTGAGGAGGTTCGAGGTGGTCCCCAGCTAAATGATGGAGAGTTGGTAACCATGCAACAATGGACCCTTATTAGATCTTTAACTCTTGAGAATGTAAAATGAAACCCATAAGGGGTTAATTTGGTTTCATTTCACACTCAAGCGTTCAATTGAACATCTGCTTTACTTGATTTACAAGAAGTCTACACAATTACAGAATGTAGAATTGTTATTTTGATCGTTTGCCTGTTATGGTACCACATCAATAGGGGCCTACATCACGACAACAATATTCAGTAGTTTAGTTTTGGGTCTGAGAGGCTAAACGTCATGGTGGTCCATGGCTCAAATGCTGAATATATAATATATAATGGACCTATGTGAAAAGGGTTAAACTACGGGTCTAATGTATATAACAACTATAACTCTATAACTTTGCTCAACTAGTAGAAATAGCACTACTGTATGTGTAACAGACAGTGTGAGGTCACAGTCAGTCATTCATAATTTGATGCGTTTACCATACAAGGAAGTGACAATCAGATTCTAAACCACTGCATACTTCTCAAAGTGTGGTCCATACGTAGACCCCCAGGGGTCGTCCTTGGAGGAGGGGGGGTATTTTCTATCGGGGGTCCCTATAGATAAATTATATAGGAACACTTAAGCCCTATGCATTTTTTTTTTAGTTTTTGGGGGCTATTGGAAAATAGTCCATTTATCCATATCTACAAACAAGTCAATCTTTTCCTGAGTGATGTTGACACACATTCTTGACATCATCTTCTCTAAATAAATTCGATTCAGGGGGTCTTTGACATGAAAGTGATTTTTCCACTGTGTTCAACCACTGACTTAAAGAGAAACACTTTAAAACACCCCAGACAATATTTAAACACAAGACAGGGGAAGCACACATTTTTAGTTTTGGAAGGATTTCAACTTTACGTCTGCTTCATGCTGCCTTACACAAAGACACAGTGCAGTAGGCTAGGATAGGAACACAGACGTGTACCCCCCCCCCTTAAATAAATCAATACATTAAAAAATAAATAACAATTACAATTAGTTTAATATCACTTTAGCCTATCTGCCGATATCTCATTTGGCTGAGCATTTTGAAGCACTTTTAAAACCAATATCGCCCCCCCCCCAAAAAAAAAAATTGTAGTTACTGCACTGGCTCTGTAGGACACTTAATATAAAATAAAACTTCACCTCTGCTTCATGGACGGACAGACGGACTGGACTCTTCTGGATAAAAAAAACTACAGTGTCCTCTTCAGCAGCAGCACCGCGGTACGGTGGCATATACATCCATCATTTATAGATCAGATCCGGGCCTAAACTAACGGTTTATTACAGATCTAATAATATTGAAATGTTCTGGAGCCGATCGAGAGGAGGAGAAGAGACGCTCCTAAACTACCGTGTCTGCCTGGGGGCGGGGCTGAGGTGTTGCGCTGCCTGCTGGCTGGCTTGCTGCCAAGGAGGAGGCAGTGTTGGTTTCCTGGAAATGTAGTTCTCTGCAGCGGACCACTAACCACCGAGGAGCGTGAGGTCCTGCGTTCCGGACTACAATTCCCATGTAGCCTTTATTTTGTATTTGTTTGTATTTGCTATAAACTAGAAACTTCTCTCTCTCTCTCTCTCTCTCTCTCTCTCTCTCTCTCTCTCTCTCTCTCTCTCTCTAAAAAAAAGTGAACTTGTCAGTGGTGGAAAAATAAGTAAAACTTAAGTATCAATACTGCAATGTAGAAATATGCCTAAAGTCCGGAATTCAAAATGTAGGCCTGCCTAGTAAAAAAGTATTGGCATCAAAATGTGCTTGCTTGATTAATTGAAGAAATGATTAACAGATTGGAGAATTACAGTACATTTCAAGCACAACTCGATACAAAACTGTTAACTGTGAACCTAAAGCATTACACTTGTTTACAATAGGGTCCACCATGTTCAATTCATCATAAAAGTTTAAAGTACCAAAAGTATAGTCACTACTATAATTATGCAGAATATCCGTTTCAAGTTTTCAATTGTATAAAAATATTTTGAAAATAGCAGATCTACAAGCTCACACTGCTCACATTGTGAGTCGTGACACAATGTGAGTTTAAGTTGTAGATCAGTAACAGGTAGGCCTACTTAATTAAGCAGTCACCGTCTCTGTGTCATGTTATTATTATATAGAGATAGACTATATACAATCAAATCTGTATACAGGATAAATACCAATACCAAATTAACTAAGTTAATAATAATTGTAGTGTAGTAGAAGTCCTACAATAATTGCATCTGATCTAGTGTAGTAGAAGTAAAAGTACAGACATTTTTATAAGTAGCCTACAGTAGCCGAATACCAGACGACTCGCCCCTTTACCAACTCACCCCCGCGAAATGTGTAGTTAACAGTTAATTTCCCTCCCTCTCTGAAATTATCTTGTATACAGATTTATTTGATATAGCAGTATAGTATAATAAAATTACATTATTATAATACAATTAAGAAAGAATAACATGAGACAGAGACGATGACAGAGTACAGCATCTTGCAATGGGTCTGGTCCACAAGATCCGATACTCCACCAAAGATACCCATGTACCTGTCTAGATACTTCCTTAATGTTAACGAAGTCCACACCCACAACACCAGGGAGTGCAACGAACCATGTACAACCCAGATTCGGCACAAACAAGGCACTAAATTATTTTCGCTCCTATGCCACCAAAATGTGGAACGCCCTACCAACAGTCATTAAGACATGCGAATCCCTTGACTCCTTCAAAACCGCTCTCAAAGGGCACCTACGGATGGCTGCAATTCGAAACTGGTCCCCGTAAAATCTGAATCCCCCCCCCACCGCCCCCACCCTTTTCCCCTCACTGTATATGTTTCTTTTCCCTTTTTACCTCCATTATGATGAATTCCTGTTCTGTTCTTTGTCTATATAGAAGTGTCTATTTGTACGTCTCTAAATGTTTTGATGAATTGAACATGGTGGACCCTGTTGTAAACAAGTGTAATGCTTAATTGGGTCGTCCACTCACAGTTAACAGCCTTTGTATTGAGTTTGTGCTTGAAATGTACTGTAATTCTGCAAACTGTTAATACAATTTTTCAATCAATCAATCAATCAATCAATCAATCAATTCAATCAATCAGACTGCTTAATTAAGTTAATTTAGGACCTTCTAGCAGTTAATTTCGTTTTATTAAACACATTTCTTCCATGTAGCCCATGTTTTGTAATGGCATCATCATGCTATTATGCCCGTGGATATACAGAGTGAACTTAACAGTGATGAATTAATATGAATACCTTTTATATATTGTTTGTTATTTACAGCTAGGCAGAGTAAGAGTAGTGGGGCGAGATGGAAAAGGGGCGACTGTACCCGTTACCCAGTAGCCTGAGTAAGGTTACTTTACGCCACTGGTGAAATGTTTGTTATTGTTGTTTACTTATAGCCGAAGAGGAATAAACAATGTTTATGTTGAATTGTTTGTTTGATAGTATAGAATATGATTAAAGTGATATAAAATGTCTGTTAATACATTTTGCTGGCCTGGGGTCCAAGTAAGCAAAATGTAGGCTTTGCTGCCACCTAGTGGTGACAATGGGAGGCTACAATGCTACTGGTGTCCAGACTCCAGTAACACATTAAAATATAACTATAAATCCTACCACCATGTACTGTAAATGTTGATTGTTTCATAATGGAACAGAATATTATTTAAATTCCTCCCAGATTGGGCCATTTCAATAACAAGTTAATAACGAAGCAATAACAAGCAAAGGGAAGAGAACATGAACTGACCAAAGCCCACTAGAGTCTGGAAACAGCAAATGTTTTACTTCTGATCCCACTGGCGGCCCTTCATTTTACACCGGAGAGTGTGATGTGGTAGAGGACATCTCCCCGAAAACTGGCAGGCAATCTTTTTTTTGTTTGCAGAATTACAGTACATTTCAAGCACAAACTCAATACAAAGGCTGTTAACTGTGAGTGGACGACCCAATTAAGCATTACACTTGTTTACAACAGGGTCCACCATGTTCAATTCATCAAAACATTTAGAGACGTACAAGTAGACACTTCTATATAGACAAAGAACAGAACAGGAATTCATCATAATGGAGGTAAAAAGGTAAAAGAAACATATACAGTGAGGGGAAAAGGGGGGGGGGGGATTCAGATTTTACGGGGGCCAGTTTCGAATTGCAGCCATCCGTAGGTGCCCTTTGAGAGCGGTTTTGAAGGAGTCAAGGGATTCGCATGTCTTAATGACTGTTGGTAGGGCGTTCCACATTTTGGTGGCATAGGAGCGAAAATAATTTAGTCCCTTGTTTGTGCCGAATCTGGGTTGTACATGGTTCGTTGCACTCCCTCTGGTGTTGTGGGTGTGGACTTCGTTAACATTAAGGAAGTATCTAGACAGGTACATGGGTATCTTGGTGGAGTATCGAATCTTGTGGACCAGACCCATTGCAAGATGCTGTACTCTGTCATCGACCCTAAGCCATGCCAGTCTGTCAAAGTGGGCAGGGGTGAGGTGGGTTCGGGGGGTGAGGCCAAGTAGGAGCCTGACCAGTTTGTTTTGGGAAGTCTGGAGCCTAGTTTTAAGGGCCTTTGAGGTGCTGTGGTACCAGGAGGTGCATGCATAGTCAAAGAAGCCTTGTACGAGGGCTCCTGTTAAGGTCTTCAAGGTGTTTTTGTCGACCAGTGAGGAGATCCTGTAAAGGAATCTTGTTCTTTGGTTGACTTTTTTGATTACGTTGGTGGCCATTTTATCACCGGAAAGATTAGCCTCCAGGATGGAACCTAGGTAGGTAATTTCATCTTTACGTGTGATAACATTGTCACCCACTCTAACCAAGAAGCCATTTGCCTTGCTGAGATTACTATTAGAACCAAAGAGAATGGATTCAGTTTTTCCCAGGTGTAAAGATAGTTTGTTATCAGCGAGCCAGGTGCAGATTCTACCGAGTTCAGAGCTGAGGGCATTTTCAACCTGGCAAACATTGGCACGTTTAACTGTCAAGGGTTCAGCCTCCAGGAAGAAACCCTAAATACAAAGGGAATACATCATCATTGCACATAAAAACAACTCCAGGTTGTCTACTTGTGGCACTCATCTTTAAGTAAAAGTACCAATACTGCAATTTAGAACTACTCCGTTACAAGTACGGAATTGCAGGTGATTCTTTTTCTAAGTGTTGGGTTTTGGAAAAGCTTGTCGAATAAGTAATTGGAAAGAAAAACAAACCAGTGTTGTACCCTGCCCTTTGTTTGTCAAGATACACCAGCTGAGTTGTTGTGTCCGAGGCTTAAAGGTTTTTAAATACTTTTTGAAATGTCTACGGAAAAATTAATGGGAAATGATCTCCTGGACCGGTGCCCTCGAAGGGGGCAAATATTGGATGGCTCTAACTTAATTTGTCTATTCCCCTGTTTATAAAAAAAAGTCATTAGCTGTATTAACTCCTTGTCTTGTGCCAACAGGATTCTACACGATTCCATTCAACACGACTATGGATAATGACATGAGTGCTGGGACCAACAAGACCATGGCTAATGACATGAGTGCTGGGACCAACACGACTATGGCTAATGACATGAGTGCTGGGACCAACAAGACCATGGCTAATGACATGAGTGCTGGGACCAACAAGACCATGGCTAATGACATGAGTGCTGGGACCAACAAGACCATGGCTAATGACATGAGTGCTGGGACCAACAAGACTATGGCTAATGACATGAGTGCTGGGACCAACAAGACCATGGCTAATGACATGAGTGCTGGGACCAACAAGACTATGGCTAATGACATGAGTGCTGGGACCAACACGACTATGGCTAATGACATGAGTGCTGGGACCAACAAGACCATGGCTAATGACATGAGTGCTGGGACCAACAAGACCATGGCTAATGACATGAGTGCTGGGACCAACAAGACCATGGCTAATGACATGAGTGCTGGGACCAACAAGACTATGGCTAATGACATGAGTGCTGGGACCAACAAGACCATGGCTAATGACATGAGTGCTGGGACCAACAAGACTATGGCTAATGACATGAGTGCTGGGACCAACAAGACTATGGCTAATGACATGAGTGCTGGGACCAACAAGACCATGGCTAATGACATGAGTGCTGGGACCAACAAGACTATGGCTAATGACATGAGTGCTGGGACCAACAAGACCATGGCTAATGACATGAGTGCTGGGACCAACACGACTATGGCTAATGACATGAGTGCTGGGACCAACAAGACCATGGCTAATGACATGAGTGCTGGGACCAACAAGACCATGGCTAATGACATGAGTGCTGGGACCAACAAGACCATGGCTAATGACATGAGTGCTGGGACCAACAAGACTATGGCTAATGACATGAGTGCTGGGACCAACAAGACCATGGCTAATGACATGAGTGCTGGGACCAACAAGACTATGGCTAATGACATGAGTGCTGGGACCAACAAGACTATGGCTAATGACATGAGTGCTGGGACCAACAAGACCATGGCTAATGACATGAGTGCTGGGACCAACAAGACTATGGCTAATGACATGAGTGCTGGGACCAACAAGACTATGGCTAATGACATGAGTGCTGGGACCAACACGACCATGGCTAATGACATGAGTGCTGGGACCAACACGACCATGGCTGATGACATGAGTGCTGGGACCAACAAGACCATGGCTAATGACATGAGTGCTGGGACCAACAAGACTATGGCTAATGACATGAGTGCTGGGACCAACAAGACTATGGCTAATGACATGAGTGCTGGGACCAACAAGACCATGGCTAATGACATGAGTGCTGGGACCAACAAGACTATGGCTAATGACATGAGTGCTGGGACCAACACGACCATGGCTGATGACATGAGTGCTGGGACCAACAAGACTGAGGCTGTTGAGGCGGAGCCGGCCGAGAAGGTGGCGATGGCCTGGAAGGAGCCCCGGAAGGAGGACTGGAATCCGGTCTGGCCTTTCATAGGCCTTTAATAAGCCCTTGAAGGCGGGTGTGAAGGAGGCCTGGATGAAGATCGCGCAGGAGGCCTGGAAGGAGGCAGAGGAGGCCCAGAAGGAGACAGAGACGGCGGAAGACCTTGAGAAGTGACTGAAATCATGATGAGCGGCCGGCAACATTTGACTTCATCACTTGATCAGGATGTTCGGCAATAATCATGTCTATTGACTTCAATTAAAAGTTTTTAAACATATCATTGTGTCCTCCTTCTTTCCCCATGTTTAACGTGAGACAATTTACTAAAATGTGGGTTCAAGCTGTAACTTTTGAATATTCGAGGTTGAGTAAATCCCATCTTAAAACGTCCAGTTAACCACTTAGACCAGGGGTGGGCAACTTTGACAATGGAGAGGGCCACTATATTTCCACACTCCCTGCATATCAGTTTAGTTTATTTTGGTCATAGAATGAACATTGACTTCATTAATTTGATCATAACTTTGCATTTAGGATAGGCATTATGCCTATCCTATTTACACCTAGAGACTTGTAAGGGAAGAAATTATAGATTACTGTCGTAGCAAAAATAGCTGATCTACAAGCTCAAAATGTGCTATTTTTGAATTGGAATCCTGAATCTTTTGCTATTTTTGAATTGGAATCCTGACATATTCATTTCAAATGCATTTAGTTAGTTAACTTTATGAACTACTGGTAAATACATTGGACAAAAACAATACTAACATTTTAATACTAGTAATTAGCTGAAATCATCATATCAATGTTCGGATATTAACCTGAGGGCCACATGTGGCCCCCGGGCCGCCAGTTGCCCATGTATGACTTGTCTTGGACCCTCAATACTTAGTGAAATGGTTAGCACTATATACTTAATGCATTTGTTTTCCCTCCTTTACACAATCTATGAACTAAGCTTTCCCCCAAAATGCAAACCTTTATCTGCCGAGTGGCAGAAAGGTGATGCAGCCCATCTGTGTTTGGCTCTCCTGCCGTTTCTGGGTCCTCTCCTGAAGTTCAGCTACTCGGGCTTCTGCTTCAGAAAATCAGTGGTGGAAACACTACTCAATTGTTTTACTTCAATCAATCAAACTTTATTAAAGCCACAAGGTCCATAGTGACATAAAAAAAAAACATACAAATACAGAGACAAGCAAAAGGCAGACATTGTCTACATAAAATCACAAATGCATACTATACAGGCTTACACGCCAATGGTTCCACAGTTTAGAAACGAACCTGACTGAACTCAACAAAAGGGTTGGTCAGAATAAGAATAATGCTGTTGACAGAACCAGACAGCCTACACATACATTTTGTACATGAGGTTCCTTCAGCACAGCTGAGCAGGTGTGTACGCCGATGCTGACAAACATTCCGCTTGCACTGCTGCACCGTGGCACTTTAAGCAGCAGTCTGATGTCTCACTGCTGCACCGTGGCACTTTAAGCAGCAGTCTCATGGCATCATTATAAAAGACACACTGAGTCTCTGGCTGCATACTGCTTTTTTTGTAGCGCCGCCACAAGTGGGCAGTATACATAGGTGTGCAAAAAGATTTAAATAGATGGAGTGCCATGATTTTTTTCCACCCTAAAACAGGTCTTATTGTTATATAAGGAGGATGATTTTTTTCAAAAAAGTGTACAGTATTTGTTAAAATGTCGTTTTTATGTGGGCAACCCCACCAGTTCATTAAGTTTGCCTGGTGATGGGTGGTGATCCACCTGAACTGAAGCTGCACCCACAGCTGTAGTTGTATGATAAAGGGGGAGGGGTTAGGGGAGGGGCTGATAATGTGATGTCACTATATTACTGTTTTTTTCATTGGCACGTTTGACTGTCAAGGGTTCAGCCTCCAGGAAGAAACCCTAAATACAAAGGGAATACATCATTGCACATAAAAACGACTCCAGGGTGTCTAATGAAGTACTGTCACCTCATACACATGAAAATCTGGACAATTAGAACTACTAAACTACTAAAAATAGAACTACTCCGTTACAAGTAAAAGTACGGAATTTAAAATGTACTTGAGTAAAAGTACAAAAGTATCGGTATCAAAATGTACTTAAAGTACTAAAAGTAAAAGTACTCATATATGCGGAACCAGGGCGGGATAAGTCAGAAAGAGCCTGCTGGTTAGTCAGTCAGGGACCAATCAGAAGTCTGACACAGGGTGTCCAAACTTTCCCATCCAATGACAGACAGTCATGTGAGGTGAGCAACTCTTCCACTCATTAGTGCTGATCATGAACAGCTGTGTGGGACCAGCAGCAAGCCTCAAAACCTCTGCTGAGGGCCAGTCAGACACTCACTTCTTCCTCAGAACCTCTGCTGAGGGCCAGTCAGACACTCACTTCTTCCTCAGAACCGCTGCTGAGGGCCAGTCAGACACTCACTTCTTCCTCAGACAGTGGCAGCCATGTTAGGCACTTGTGTTCTTGCTGGTCTTCTCGGTCTTCTTGCCCCAGGTAAAGAGCTTTAAATTGGTTTGTTTCCAATGTGCATTTTAATACTAAATTGTTTTAGAAAGTAAAAGATGAGTGTTATTTTTTTTCCATGTGCTGCTTTCTTTCATTTTAGCTATTTTTGTGGTGGAGGCATTCAAACATGGGGCTAAATACATGTTTATTTTTACAAAGTTTTACAGCGATTTCAGTATTTACTATAGTCCTAGACCCCAGGAAATTATATCTGGCCACATAAGATCATGGGATCTACTAAATGTGACATTCAATAGATCATGTGATCTTTTGTGGCCAGGTGTAATTTTCTGGGGTCTAGTAGGACTATAGTAAATATTTAAAAAATAAACTCGCAAACATTTTGTAAAGAAATATACATATTTAGCCCCATGTTCGATTGCCCCTGCCCCCCCTGTCAAAAGGCTAGAATCGCTAAAATAAAGCGGCAAATTAAAATAAATATACGCTCTTTACTAACAACCTAGCCACAATTTGCAATGCTAGATTTTTTTTATGGTTGGATTCATCTAGAGTTGCAATACCCTCCATTGACTCCCCACTCATCCAATTTGGTTTGCGATCTGCTTGTGTTAAACAACGTTAACCTCACCAACATTGCAGCTGTAGTCCAAGCTTGAATTATCCTCTTTCAATCTGCTGAGCTTGTTTTTCATAAAAATCCACCGTAGAGATATTATGAGCTACTTTCTGTCAAAGACATCCTCTGCAGGTGTTGCAGTTTGGAAGCACTCGTTTTGTTAACGGGCCGAGCTGCTGCCTCCTGCATTATGTTCAAATTCGACCGCAGGGCCGTTCAGTGACATACGACGAGTGCTTCCAAACTCCAGCACTTAGAAAAATAATCACCTGCACAGAATTTCTTGACAAAGTAGCTGTTGCTTGTGCAGTAGCCGCATTGCAACACTTCGTTTTTTTGTTTAAATAATGGGATGAATCTAGAGTTTCAATACCCTCCATTGACATCCCATTGATCCAAATTGCATTTCCCATCTGCTTGTGTTAAACAACGTTAACCTCACCAACATTGCAGCTGTAGGCAAAGCTTGAATGTTCCAAACTGCAAATCCACCGTAGACATGTTATCCGCTTCTTTCTGTCAAATTATGTGCAGGTGATTCTTTTTCTAAGTGTTGGGTTTTGGAAAAGCTTGTCGAATAAGTAATTGGAAATTAAAACAAACCAGTGTTGTGCCCTTTGTTTGTCAAGATAAACCAGCTGAGTTGTTGTGTCTGAGGCTTAAAGGTTTTTACATTTTTTGAAATGTCTACGGCAAAATGAATGGGAAATTATCTCCTGGACCGGTGCCCTCGAAGAGGGCAAATATTGGATGGCTCTAACTTAATTTGTCTATTCCCCTGTTTATAAAAAAAAGTCATTAGCTGTATTAACTCCATGTCTTGTGCCAACAGGATTCTACACGATTCCATTCAACAAGACTATGGCTGCTGACATGAGTGCTGGGACCAACACGACCATGTTTGCTGACATGAGTGCTGGGACCAACAAGACCATGTTTGCTGACATGAGTGCTGGGACCAACAAGACCATGTTTGCTGACATGAGTGCTGGGACCAACAAGACCATGTTTGCTGACATGAGTGCTGGGACCAACAAGACCATGTTTGCTGACATGAGTGCTGGGACCAACAAGACCATGTTTGATGACATGAGTGCTGGGACCAACGAGACCATGGTTGATGACATGAGTGCTGGGACCAACGAGACCATGTTTGCTGACATGAGTGCTGGGACCAACAAGACCATGTTTGCTGACATGAGTGCTGGGACCAACACGACCATGGTTGATGACATGAGTGCTGGGACCAACAAGACCATGTTTGCTGACATGAGTGCTGGGACCAACAAGACCATGTTTGCTGACATGAGTGCTGGGACCAACACGACCATGGTTGATGACATGAGTGCTGGGACCAACACGACCATGGTTGATGAGTACGAGGCGTTCGAGGATGTCGCGCCGGAGGAGGCGGCCTAGAAGGAGGCGGAGGCTGCGGAGGCGGATGAGATGGAGGCACTTCATGATGAGCGGCCGGCAACATCTGACTTCATCACTTGATCACGATGTTCAGCAATAATCATGTATCGACTTCAATTAAAAGTTTTTAAACGTATCATTGTGTCCTCCTTCTTTCCCCATGTTTAACGTGAGACAATTTACTAAAATGTGGGTTCAAGCTGTAACATTTGAATATTCGAGGTTGAGTAAATCCCATCTTAAAACGTCCAGTTAACCACTTAGACCAGGGGTGGGCAACTTTGACAATGGAGAGGGCCACTATATTTCCACTCCCTGCATATCAGTTTAGTTTATTTTGGTCATAGAATGAACATTGACTTCATTAATTTCATTTGATCATCACTTTGCATTTAGGATAGGCATTATGCCTATCCTATTTACACCTAGAGACTTGTAAGGGAAGAAATTATAGATTACTGTCGTAACAAAAATAGCTGATCTACAAGCTCAAAATGTGCTATTTTTTTAATTGGAATCCTGAATAATCTTTTACTATTTTTGAATCCTGACATTTCATTTCAAATGCATTTAGTTAGTTAACTTTATGAACTACTGGTAAATACATTGGACAAAAACAATACTAACATTTTAATACTAATTAGCTGAAATCATCATATCAATGTTCGGATATTAACCTGAGGGCCACATGTGGCCCCCGGGCCGCCAGTTGCCCATGTATGACTTGTCTTGGACCCTCAATACTTAGTGAAATGGTTAGCACTATATACTTAATGCATTTGTTTTCCCTCCTTTACACAAAATCTATGAACTAAGCTTTCCCCCAAAATGCAAACCTTTATCTGCCGAGTGGCAGAAAGGTGATGCAGCCCATCTGTGTTTGGCTCTCCTGCCGTTTCTGGGTCCTCTCCTGAAGTTCAGCTACTCAGGCTTCTGCTTCAGAAAATCAGTGGTGGAAACAGTACTCAATTGTTTTACTTCAATCAATCAAACTTTATTAAAGCCACAAGGTCCATAGTGACATAAAAAAAAACATACAAATACAGAGACAAGCAAAAGGCACACATTGTCTACATAAAATCACAAATGCATACTATACAGGCTTACACGCCAATGGTTCCACAGTTTAGAAACAAACCTGACTGAACTCAACAAAAGGGTTAGTCAGAATAAGAATAATGCTGTTGACAGAACCAGACAGCCTACACATACATTTTGTACATGAGGTTCCTTCAGCACAGCTGAGCAGGTGTGTACGCCGATGCTGACAAACATTCCGCTTGCACTGCTGCACTGTGGCACTTTAAGCAGCAGTCTGATGTCTCACTGCTGCACCGTGGCACTTTAAGCAGCAGTCTCATGGCATCATTATAAAAGACACACTGAGTCTCTGGCTGCATACTGCTCTTTTTGTAGCGCCGCCACAAGTGGGCAGTATACATAGGTGTGCAAAAAGATTTAAATAGATGGAGTGCCATGATTTTTCAAAAAAGTGTACAGTATTTGTTAAAATGTCTTTTTTTGTGGGCAACCCCACCAGTTCATTAAGTTTGCCTGGTGGTGGGTGGTGATGGGTGGTGATCCACCTGAACTGAATAATAATAATAATAATAATAATAAAACTTTATTTGTATAGCACCTTTCATGACATGAAATGCAGCTCAAAGTGCTTTACACAAAAAAGAAAAGAAAGGCAGGGCATAAACAATACAGTGAGGACATGAATAACATTTTTTTTAAAAGACAAATAAATCAATTAAAAGCAAGGGTGTAAAAGTGGGTCTTGAGCTGAGCTTTAAAAATGTCTACAGAGGCTGCCTGTCGAAGGTACAGTGGGAGTTTGTTCCACGCCGTCGGCCCGTAGAAGCAAAAAGCTGCTTCCCCGTATTTTTTAGTTGCCATTTTTTTAGGCAAAGCGAGCAGGCCAACAGTGGAAGACCTTAGGGGGCGGTTTGGGACATATTTCGGCAGGCAGTCATGTAGGTAGGAAGGTGCGAGACCATTGAGAGCTTTATAAACAAGTAAAAGAATTTTAAAATCAATCCTAAAAACAACCGCAATCCAGAAAAAAGTGCATTGCAGTAATCAAGCCGAGAAAAAACAAAGGCGTGGATTAGCGTTTTTGCATCGTCCAGTGACAAATAGGCTCTGATTCGTGCAATATTTCAAAGATGAAAAAAGGCAATCTTGGTAACATGATTAATGTGTGAATTAAAATTCAGTTCAGAATCAATAGTGATCCCCAAGTTCTTTACTGTACTGTTACTTTCTACAGTCAGGTTGCCAAGTCTGCTTTTTATCGATTCTTTCTGCTCACTAGAACCGATTATGAGAACTTCTGTCTTATCCTCATTTAGCTTGAGAAAGTTCTCACTCATCCAGCATTTAATGCTAGACAGACAGGTCAACAGCGGGTCTAAGGCACAGAGATCATCTGGAGCTACAGAAAGATATAGTTGGGTATCATCAGCATAGAAATGAAAATTGACTCCGTGATTGGTAATGAGTTCTCCCAATGGCAGTATGTACAGGGAGAATAACAGAGGACCAAGAATCGAGCCCTGTGGAATACCAGAACAGATGTTGTGTTTGTCTGAGTCAAACTCAGCTAGATTGACAAAATAGCTTCTGTTTGTTAGGTAGGAGGAAAACCAGGACAGGGCCGTGCCAGACAGGCCTACCCAGTGCTCCAGACGCTGTATTAAAATTGAATGGTCAATCGTGTCAAATGCAGCCGTTAGATCTAGAAGTAAAAGAACGGAAACATGTTTCTTGTCAGCAGACACCCTAAGATCATTCATTACTTTTACAAGTGCTGTTTCTGTGCTGTGGCCTTTCCTAAAGCCAGATTGGAATTTGTTATGCACATTGTTGTTCTGTAGAAACACATCCAATTGATGAAAGATGCATTTTTCTAAAACCTTGCCCAGAAAGGGCAGATTAGAAATGGGTCGGTAGTTACCCAGCACAGAGGGATCAAGATTGTGTTTCTTGAGTAAGGGCCTAACTACAGCCGTCTTCAGTGAGTCTGGAAAGACGCCTGATTGTAGAGAGCTGTTTACAATTTTTAGGATATCTCCAATCACACTGTCTAAAACCTCTTTGAGAAAGGTGGTGGGAATTGTGTCCAATGAACAGGAGGATGATGTCATCTGAGATATGGTTTTTCGGAGTTCGTCTTCATCAATTGTACAGAAAGACAATAGGCTCCCCCTGGAGAGATCAACCCTGGCACCATTAGCTGCTGTTTGAGGGCTTGAGCTAGCAGCAGCACCATTCATAATATCAGCTCTAATGTTACAAATTTTGTTATCAAAAAAGCATGCAAACTCATTACACTTAGCTTTAGAGGCCGGGAACGACTGCTTGTAGGACTGGGGGGGGGGTTTAAAAGTCGTTCAATGGTAGAGAATAAGACTCTGGCATTTTTCTTGTTCTCATTAATAATGCCAGAGAAATAAGCCTGCCTTGCCAGACGCAGGGCTTTGTTATAGGCGACTGTTGACTTTTTAAGAATCTCTAGGTGGATGGTGAGTTTGTTTTTTCTCCAAGCTCGCTCAGCTCTACGACAATCTTGCTTCAGTGAACGTGTATGCTCATTTATCCAGGGTGTTACTCTGGTGTTCTGTTTATTTTTAGTTTTCATAGGAGCCACTATGTCAAGAGCTGACTCTAGTTTAAGATTAAACATTTGGACCATATCATTCACTGGGGGAGTATCGGATAGGGGGGGGGGGGGGGGGCAGATGACGAGAGAACTCGTTGGCTGCAGATGAGCTAAAAAAACGCTTTTTTATAGTATATTCAGTGATGTATTTCTCTACAGTCATATTAAAACACAGCAAATAGTGGTCTGATAGCTCAGGCATTTCAATAGTCCTTTCAACAGTGATGTTCAGACCTCTAGAAATCACCAGGTCCAGAGTGTGCCCCTGTTTATATGTAGGCCCAACAACATGTTGGATGAACTCAAAGGATGCAATAACTCTAAGAAACCCAGAGCCACCGCATTTGAAGCATCGTCCAGGTATAGATTAAGATCACCTGAGATAAGAGTTCTGTCATAGTTAGTGGAACAGATAGATAAAAGTTCTGATATTTCTGTTAGAAATACAGCTTTGCTGCACTTTGGAGGACGATAAATGCTGATCATTGGGATAGAGGACTGACCCTGCAGTATTGTGGCCTGGTATTCAAAGGATGAAAACCTGCCGAGAGTCAGAGCCTTGAATTTTAAAGTGTCTGAAAAAATTATTGCCAGTCCACCTCCTTTCTTAGCCTCGCGAACAGAGTGGATGAAACTGTAGTTTGCGGGACAGGCTGGCGCTAGGAGAACAGCTCCATCCGAGCCAAGCCATGTCTCTGTTAGAAAGATAATATCTAGCTTCTCTTTACATATTATATCATTTACAGAAGAGGACTTATTTGTTAATGACCTGATGTTAAACAAGGCAAGGTTTAGCTTGTTATCAGATTTTTGGGGACTGTGATGCCTGTGAGGTACATTAACCAAGCAGCATTCTCTCTTCAGGCTACTCCTTGTCTTGGACAATCTATTTGAAATAACAGTGGAAATGTTGTGAACCTCAACCTGTACGGTGATTGAAACACCAGGCTTTCTAGAAGCAAGGGGTCCATAAATGTTTGTTGCTACGCATAATGGACCCTGTTCATATCAGTGATCAAATGTATTTCTAGGCTATATGGGCGTGGCATATAGCGTGGGATTAACTCTGGCCATGGTACCTCTCCCTGTGGCCATGGTACCTCTCGCATTTTGGGCTGTTGGGCTGGCCGTATGGTAAGGAGGGTCAGCCTTACTCCAGCGTTTATCAGGTCCATCATGCCCGGAGTGAATTTGAGGAGATGTATTGGTGAAGGAGTTTGAAATTCCTCCATTCGACTGTCATTGATGGACCTCTCGGCGGCCTCAGTATCCTCTCCACCAGTGGACCCTGTGACTTCACGCTCTGTGAGTTTATCTCCACCAGGGGGCGCTGTGACTCCACGCTCCAATGAAGCTGCACCCACAGCTGTAGTTGTATGATAAAGGGGGAGGGGTTAGGGGAGGGGCCGATAATGTGATGTCACTATATTACTGTTTTTTTCATTGGCACGTTTGACTGTCAAGGGTTCAGCCTCCAGGAAGAAACCCTAAATACAAAGGGAATACATCATTGCACATAAAAACGACTCCAGGGTGTCTAATGAAGTACTGTCACCTCATACACATGAAAATCTGGACAAATTAGAACTACTAAACTACTAAAAATAGAACTACTCTGTTACAAGTAAAAGTACGGAATTTAAAATGTACTTGAGTAAAAGTATCGGTATCAAAATGTACTTAAAGTACTAAAAATAAAAGTACTCATATAGGCGGAACCAGGGCGGGATAAGTCAGAAAGAGCCTGCTGGTTAGTCAGTCAGGGACCAATCAGAAGTCTGACACAGGGTGTCCAAACTTTCCCATCCAATGACAGACAGTCATGTGAGGTGAGCAACTCTTCCACTCATTAGTGCTGATCATGAACAGCTGTGTGGGACCAGCAGCAAGCCTCAAAACCTCTGCTGACGGCCAGTCAGACACTCACTTCTTCAAAACCTCTGCTGAGGGCCAGTCAGACACTCACTTCTTCCTCAGAACCTCTGCTGAGGACCAGTCAGACACTCACTTCTTCCTCAGAACCTCTGCTGAGGGCCAGTCAGACACTCACTTCTTCCTCAGACAGTGGCAGCCATGTTAGGCACTTTTGTTCTTGCTGGTCTTCTCGGTCTTCTTGCCCCAGGTAAAGAGCTTTAAATTGGTTTGTTTCCAATGTGCATTTTAATACTAAATTGTTTTAGAACGCTCTTTACTAACAACCTAGCCGCAATTTGAAACGCTAGATTTTTTTATGATTGGATGAATCTAGAGTTGCAATACCCTCCATTGACTCCCCACTCATCCAATTTGGTTCTCTTTCAATCTGCCGAGCTTGTTTTTCATAAAAATCCACCGTAGAGATGTTATGAGCTACTTTCTGTCAAGACATCCTCTGCAGGTGTTGCAGTTTGGAAGCACTCGTTTTTGTTAATGGGCCGTGCTGCTGCCTCCTGCATTATGTTCAAATTCGACCGCAGGGCCGTTCAGTGACATACGACGAGTGCTTCCAAACTCCAGCACTTAGAAAAATAATCACCTGCACAGAATTTCTTGACAAAGTAGCTGTTGCTTGTGCAGTAGCCGCATTGCAACACTTCGTTTTTTTGTTTAAATAATGGGATGAATCTAGAGTTTCAATACCCTCCATTGACATCCCATTGATCCAAATTGCATTTCCCATCTGCTTGTGTTAAACAACGTTAACCTCACCAACATTGCAGCTGTAGGCAAAGCTTGAATGTTCCAAACTGCAAATCCACCGTAGACATGTTATCCGCTTCTTTCTGTCAAATTATGTGCAGGTGATTCTTTTTCTAAGTGTTGGGTTTTGGAAAAGCTTGTCGAATAAGTAATTGGAAATTAAAACAAACCAGTGTTGTGCCCTTTGTTTGTCAAGATAAACCAGCTGAGTTGTTGTGTCTGAGGCTTAAAGGTTTTTACATTTTTTGAAATGTCTACGGCAAAATGAATGGGAAATTATCTCCTGGACCGGTGCCCTCGAAGAGGGCAAATATTGGATGGCTCTAACTTAATTTGTCTATTCCCCTGTTTATAAAAAAAAGTCATTAGCTGTATTAACTCCATGTCTTGTGCCAACAGGATTCTACACGATTCCATTCAACAAGACTATGGCTGCTGACATGAGTGCTGGGACCAACACGACCATGTTTGCTGACATGAGTGCTGGGACCAACAAGACCATGTTTGCTGACATGAGTGCTGGGACCAACAAGACCATGTTTGCTGACATGAGTGCTGGGACCAACAAGACCATGTTTGCTGACATGAGTGCTGGGACCAACAAGACCATGTTTGCTGACATGAGTGCTGGGACCAACAAGACCATGTTTGCTGACATGAGTGCTGGGACCAACGAGACCATGTTTGCTGACATGAGTGCTGGGACCAACGAGACCATGTTTGCTGACATGAGTGCTGGGACCAACACGACCATGGTTGATGACATGAGTGCTGGGACCAACACGACCATGTTTGCTGACATGAGTGCTGGGACCAACAAGACCATGTTTGCTGACATGAGTGCTGGGACCAACACGACCATGGTTGATGACATGAGTGCTGGGACCAACACGACCATGGTTGATGAGTACGAGGCGTTCGAGGATGTCGCGCCGGAGGAGGCGGCCTAGAAGGAGGCGGAGGCTGCGGAGGCGGATGAGATGGAGGCACTTCATGATGAGCGGCCGGCAACATCTGACTTCATCACTTGATCACGATGTTCAGCAATAATCATGTATCGACTTCAATTAAAAGTTTTTAAACGTATCATTGTGTCCTCCTTCTTTCCCCATGTTTAACGTGAGACAATTTACTAAAATGTGGGTTCAAGCTGTAACATTTGAATATTCGAGGTTGAGTAAATCCCATCTTAAAACGTCCAGTTAACCACTTAGACCAGGGGTGGGCAACTTTGACAATGGAGAGGGCCACTATATTTCCACTCCCTGCATATCAGTTTAGTTTATTTTGGTCATAGAATGAACATTGACTTCATTAATTTCATTTGATCATCACTCTGCATTTAGGATAGGCATTATGCCTATCCTATTTACACCTAGAGACTTGTAAGGGAAGAAATTATAGATTACTGTCGTAACAAAAATAGCTGATCTACAAGCTCAAAATGTGCTATTTTTTTAATTGGAATCCTGAATAATCTTTTACTATTTTTGAATCCTGACATTTCATTTCAAATGCATTTAGTTAGTTAACTTTATGAACTACTGGTAAATACATTGGACAAAAACAATACTAACATTTTAATACTAATTAGCTGAAATCATCATATCAATGTTCGGATATTAACCTGAGGGCCACATGTGGCCCCCGGGCCGCCAGTTGCCCATGTATGACTTGTCTTGGACCCTCAATACTTAGTGAAATGGTTAGCACTATATACTTAATGCATTTGTTTTCCCTCCTTTACACAAAATCTATGAACTAAGCTTTCCCCCAAAATGCAAACCTTTATCTGCCGAGTGGCAGAAAGGTGATGCAGCCCATCTGTGTTTGGCTCTCCTGCCGTTTCTGGGTCCTCTCCTGAAGTTCAGCTACTCAGGCTTCTGCTTCAGAAAATCAGTGGTGGAAACAGTACTCAATTGTTTTACTTCAATCAATCAAACTTTATTAAAGCCACAAGGTCCATAGTGACATAAAAAAAAACATACAAATACAGAGACAAGCAAAAGGCACACATTGTCTACATAAAATCACAAATGCATACTATACAGGCTTACACGCCAATGGTTCCGCAGTTTAGAAACAAACCTGACTGAACTCAACAAAAGGGTTAGTCAGAATAAGAATAATGCTGTTGACAGAACCAGACAGCCTACACATACATTTTGTACATGAGGTTCCTTCAGCACAGCTGAGCAGGTGTGTACGCCGATGCTGACAAACATTCCGCTTGCACTGCTGCACTGTGGCACTTTAAGCAGCAGTCTGATGTCTCACTGCTGCACCGTGGCACTTTAAGCAGCAGTCTCATGGCATCATTATAAAAGACACACTGAGTCTCTGGCTGCATACTGCTCTTTTTGTAGCGCCGCCACAAGTGGGCAGTATACATAGGTGTGCAAAAAGATTTAAATAGATGGAGTGCCATGATTTTTCAAAAAAGTGTACAGTATTTGTTAAAATGTCTTTTTTTGTGGGCAACCCCACCAGTTCATTAAGTTTGCCTGGTGGTGGGTGGTGATGGGTGGTGATCCACCTGAACTGAATAATAATAATAATAATAATAATAAAACTTTATTTGTATAGCACCTTTCATGACATGAAATGCAGCTCAAAGTGCTTTACACAAAAAAGAAAAGAAAGGCAGGGCATAAACAATACAGTGAGGACATGAATAACATTTTTTTTAAAAGACAAATAAATCAATTAAAAGCAAGGGTGTAAAAGTGGGTCTTGAGCTGAGCTTTAAAAATGTCTACAGAGGCTGCCTGTCGAAGGTACAGTGGGAGTTTGTTCCACGCCGTCGGCCCGTAGAAGCAAAAAGCTGCTTCCCCGTATTTTTTAGTTGCCATTTTTTTAGGCAAAGCGAGCAGGCCAACAGTGGAAGACCTTAGGGGGCGGTTTGGGACATATTTCGGCAGGCAGTCATGTAGGTAGGAAGGTGCGAGACCATTGAGAGCTTTATAAACAAGTAAAAGAATTTTAAAATCAATCCTAAAAACAACCGCAATCCAGAAAAAAGTGCATTGCAGTAATCAAGCCGAGAAAAAACAAAGGCGTGGATTAGCGTTTTTGCATCGTCCAGTGACAAATAGGCTCTGATTCGTGCAATATTTCAAAGATGAAAAAAGGCAATCTTGGTAACATGATTAATGTGTGAATTAAAATTCAGTTCAGAATCAATAGTGATCCCCAAGTTCTTTACTGTACTGTTACTTTCTACAGTCAGGTTGCCAAGTCTGCTTTTTATCGATTCTTTCTGCTCACTAGAACCGATTATGAGAACTTCTGTCTTATCCTCATTTAGCTTGAGAAAGTTCTCACTCATCCAGCATTTAATGCTAGACAGACAGGTCAACAGCGGGTCTAAGGCACAGAGATCATCTGGAGCTACAGAAAGATATAGTTGGGTATCATCAGCATAGAAATGAAAATTGACTCCGTGATTGGTAATGAGTTCTCCCAATGGCAGTATGTACAGGGAGAATAACAGAGGACCAAGAATCGAGCCCTGTGGAATACCAGAACAGATGTTGTGTTTGTCTGAGTCAAACTCAGCTAGATTGACAAAATAGCTTCTGTTTGTTAGGTAGGAGGAAAACCAGGACAGGGCCGTGCCAGACAGGCCTACCCAGTGCTCCAGACGCTGTATTAAAATTGAATGGTCAATCGTGTCAAATGCAGCCGTTAGATCTAGAAGTAAAAGAACGGAAACATGTTTCTTGTCAGCAGACACCCTAAGATCATTCATTACTTTTACAAGTGCTGTTTCTGTGCTGTGGCCTTTCCTAAAGCCAGATTGGAATTTGTTATGCACATTGTTGTTCTGTAGAAACACATCCAATTGATGAAAGATGCATTTTTCTAAAACCTTGCCCAGAAAGGGCAGATTAGAAATGGGTCGGTAGTTACCCAGCACAGAGGGATCAAGATTGTGTTTCTTGAGTAAGGGCCTAACTACAGCCGTCTTCAGTGAGTCTGGAAAGACGCCTGATTGTAGAGAGCTGTTTACAATTTTTAGGATATCTCCAATCACACTGTCTAAAACCTCTTTGAGAAAGGTGGTGGGAATTGTGTCCAATGAACAGGAGGATGATGTCATCTGAGATATGGTTTTTCGGAGTTCGTCTTCATCAATTGTACAGAAAGACAATAGGCTCCCCCTGGAGAGATCAACCCTGGCACCATTAGCTGCTGTTTGAGGGCTTGAGCTAGCAGCAGCACCATTCATAATATCAGCTCTAATGTTACAAATTTTGTTATCAAAAAAGCATGCAAACTCATTACACTTAGCTTTAGAGGCCGGGAACGACTGCTTGTAGGACTGGGGGGGGGGTTTAAAAGTCGTTCAATGGTAGAGAATAAGACTCTGGCATTTTTCTTGTTCTCATTAATAATGCCAGAGAAATAAGCCTGCCTTGCCAGACGCAGGGCTTTGTTATAGGCGACTGTTGACTTTTTAAGAATCTCTAGGTGGATGGTGAGTTTGTTTTTTCTCCAAGCTCGCTCAGCTCTACGACAATCTTGCTTCAGTGAACGTGTATGCTCATTTATCCAGGGTGTTACTCTGGTGTTCTGTTTATTTTTAGTTTTCATAGGAGCCACTATGTCAAGAGCTGACTCTAGTTTAAGATTAAACATTTGGACCATATCATTCACTGGGGGAGTATCGGATAGGGGGGGGGGGGGGGGGGGCAGATGACGAGAGAACTCGTTGGCTGCAGATGAGCTAAAAAAACGCTTTTTTATAGTATATTCAGTGATGTATTTCTCTACAGTCATATTAAAACACAGCAAATAGTGGTCTGATAGCTCAGGCATTTCAATAGTCCTTTCAACAGTGATGTTCAGACCTCTAGAAATCACCAGGTCCAGAGTGTGCCCCTGTTTATATGTAGGCCCAACAACATGTTGGATGAACTCAAAGGATGCAATAACTCTAAGAAACCCAGAGCCACCGCATTTGAAGCATCGTCCAGGTATAGATTAAGATCACCTGAGATAAGAGTTCTGTCATAGTTAGTGGAACAGATAGATAAAAGTTCTGATATTTCTGTTAGAAATACAGCTTTGCTGCACTTTGGAGGACGATAAATGCTGATCATTGGGATAGAGGACTGACCCTGCAGTATTGTGGCCTGGTATTCAAAGGATGAAAACCTGCCGAGAGTCAGAGCCTTGAATTTTAAAGTGTCTGAAAAAATTATTGCCAGTCCACCTCCTTTCTTAGCCTCGCGAACAGAGTGGATGAAACTGTAGTTTGCGGGACAGGCTGGCGCTAGGAGAACAGCTCCATCCGAGCCAAGCCATGTCTCTGTTAGAAAGATAATATCTAGCTTCTCTTTACATATTATATCATTTACAGAAGAGGACTTATTTGTTAATGACCTGATGTTAAACAAGGCAAGGTTTAGCTTGTTATCAGATTTTTGGGGACTGTGATGCCTGTGAGGTACATTAACCAAGCAGCATTCTCTCTTCAGGCTACTCCTTGTCTTGGACAATCTATTTGAAATAACAGTGGAAATGTTGTGAACCTCAACCTGTACGGTGATTGAAACACCAGGCTTTCTAGAAGCAAGGGGTCCATAAATGTTTGTTGCTACGCATAATGGACCCTGTTCATATCAGTGATCAAATGTATTTCTAGGCTATATGGGCGTGGCATATAGCGTGGGATTAACTCTGGCCATGGTACCTCTCCCTGTGGCCATGGTACCTCTCGCATTTTGGGCTGTTGGGCTGGCCGTATGGTAAGGAGGGTCAGCCTTACTCCAGCGTTTATCAGGTCCATCATGCCCGGAGTGAATTTGAGGAGATGTATTGGTGAAGGAGTTTGAAATTCCTCCATTCGACTGTCATTGATGGACCTCTCGGCGGCCTCAGTATCCTCTCCACCAGTGGACCCTGTGACTTCACGCTCTGTGAGTTTATCTCCACCAGGGGGCGCTGTGACTCCACGCTCCAATGAAGCTGCACCCACAGCTGTAGTTGTATGATAAAGGGGGAGGGGTTAGGGGAGGGGCCGATAATGTGATGTCACTATATTACTGTTTTTTTCATTGGCACGTTTGACTGTCAAGGGTTCAGCCTCCAGGAAGAAACCCTAAATACAAAGGGAATACATCATTGCACATAAAAACGACTCCAGGGTGTCTAATGAAGTACTGTCACCTCATACACATGAAAATCTGGACAAATTAGAACTACTAAACTACTAAAAATAGAACTACTCTGTTACAAGTAAAAGTACGGAATTTAAAATGTACTTGAGTAAAAGTATCGGTATCAAAATGTACTTAAAGTACTAAAAGTAAAAGTACTCATATAGGCGGAACCAGGGCGGGATAAGTCAGAAAGAGCCTGCTGGTTAGTCAGTCAGGGACCAATCAGAAGTCTGACACAGGGTGTCCAAACTTTCCCATCCAATGACAGACAGTCATGTGAGGTGAGCAACTCTTCCACTCATTAGTGCTGATCATGAACAGCTGTGTGGGACCAGCAGCAAGCCTCAAAACCTCTGCTGACGGCCAGTCAGACACTCACTTCTTCAAAACCTCTGCTGAGGGCCAGTCAGACACTCACTTCTTCCTCAGAACCTCTGCTGAGGACCAGTCAGACACTCACTTCTTCCTCAGAACCTCTGCTGAGGGCCAGTCAGACACTCACTTCTTCCTCAGACAGTGGCAGCCATGTTAGGCACTTTTGTTCTTGCTGGTCTTCTCGGTCTTCTTGCCCCAGGTAAAGAGCTTTAAATTGGTTTGTTTCCAATGTGCATTTTAATACTAAATTGTTTTAGAACGCTCTTTACTAACAACCTAGCCGCAATTTGAAACGCTAGATTTTTTTATGATTGGATGAATCTAGAGTTGCAATACCCTCCATTGACTCCCCACTCATCCAATTTGGTTCTCTTTCAATCTGCCGAGCTTGTTTTTCATAAAAATCCACCGTAGAGATGTTATGAGCTACTTTCTGTCAAGACATCCTCTGCAGGTGTTGCAGTTTGGAAGCACTCGTTTTTGTTAATGGGCCGTGCTGCTGCCTCCTGCATTATGTTCAAATTCGACCGCAGGGCCGTTCAGTGACATACGACGAGTGCTTCCAAACTCCAGCACTTAGAAAAATAATCACCTGCACAGAATTTCTTGACAAAGTAGCTGTTGCTTGTGCAGTAGCCGCATTGCAACACTTCGTTTTTTTGTTTAAATAATGGGATGAATCTAGAGTTTCAATACCCTCCATTGACATCCCATTGATCCAAATTGCATTTCCCATCTGCTTGTGTTAAACAACGTTAACCTCACCAACATTGCAGCTGTAGGCAAAGCTTGAATGTTCCAAACTGCAAATCCACCGTAGACATGTTATCCGCTTCTTTCTGTCAAATTATGTGCAGGTGATTCTTTTTCTAAGTGTTGGGTTTTGGAAAAGCTTGTCGAATAAGTAATTGGAAATTAAAACAAACCAGTGTTGTGCCCTTTGTTTGTCAAGATAAACCAGCTGAGTTGTTGTGTCTGAGGCTTAAAGGTTTTTACATTTTTTGAAATGTCTACGGCAAAATGAATGGGAAATTATCTCCTGGACCGGTGCCCTCGAAGAGGGCAAATATTGGATGGCTCTAACTTAATTTGTCTATTCCCCTGTTTATAAAAAAAAGTCATTAGCTGTATTAACTCCATGTCTTGTGCCAACAGGATTCTACACGATTCCATTCAACAAGACTATGGCTGCTGACATGAGTGCTGGGACCAACACGACCATGTTTGCTGACATGAGTGCTGGGACCAACAAGACCATGTTTGCTGACATGAGTGCTGGGACCAACAAGACCATGTTTGCTGACATGAGTGCTGGGACCAACAAGACCATGTTTGCTGACATGAGTGCTGGGACCAACAAGACCATGTTTGCTGACATGAGTGCTGGGACCAACAAGACCATGTTTGCTGACATGAGTGCTGGGACCAACAAGACCATGTTTGCTGACATGAGTGCTGGGACCAACGAGACCATGGTTGATGACATGAGTGCTGGGACCAACGAGACCATGTTTGCTGACATGAGTGCTGGGACCAACACGACCATGGTTGATGACATGAGTGCTGGGACCAACAAGACCATGTTTGCTGACATGAGTGCTGGGACCAACAAGACCATGGCTAATGACATGAGTGCTGGGACCAACACGACTATGGCTAATGACTTCTGGAATTACTTCAATGTTTTCATCCAGAATCATACCTATTGACTGCAATTAAAAGTTTTTAAACTTATCATTGTGTCCTCCTTCTTTCCCCATGTTTAACGTGAGACAATTTACTAAAATGTGGGTTCAAGCTGTAACATTTGAATATTCGAGGTTGAGTAAATCCCATCTTAAAACGTCCAGTTAACCACTTAGACCAGGGGTGGGCAACTTTGACAATGGAGAGGGCCACTATATTTCCACTCCCTGCATATCAGTTTAGTTTATTTTGGTCATAGAATGAACATTGACTTCATTAATTTCATTTGATCATCACTTTGCATTTAGGATAGGCATTATGCCTATCCTATTTACACCTAGAGACTTGTAAGGGAAGAAATTATAGATTACTGTCGTAACAAAAATAGCTGATCTACAAGCTCAAAATTTGCTATTTTTAAATTGGAATCCTGAATAATCTTTTGCTATTTTTTAATTGGAATCCTGACATTTTTTATTTCATTTCAAATGCATTTAGTTTAACTGTATGAACTACTGGTAAATACATTGGACAAAAACAATACTAACATTTTAATACTAGTAATTAGCTGAAATCATCATATCAATGTTCGGATATTAACCTGAGGGCCACATGTGGCCCCCGGGCTGCCAGTTGCCCATGTATGACTTGTCTTGGACCCTCAATACTTAGTGAAATGGTTAGCACTATATACTTAATGCATTTGTTTTCCCTCCTTTATACAAAATCTATGAACTAAGCTTTCCCCCAAAATGCAAACCTTTATATGCCGAGTGGCAGAAAGGTGATGCAGCCCATCTGTGTTTGGCTCTCCTGCCGTTTCTGGGTCCTCTCCTGAAGTTCAGCTACTCGGGCTTCTGCTTCAGAAAGTCAGTGGTGGAAACAGTACTCAATTGTTTTACTTCAATCAATCAAACTTTATTAAAGCCACAAGGTCCATAGTGACATAAAAAAACATACAGAGACAAGCAAAAGGCAGACATTGTCTACATAAAATCACAAATGCATACTATACAGGCTTACACGCCAATGGTTCCACAGTTTAGAAACAAACCTGACTGAACTCAACAAAAGGGTTAGTCAGAATAAGAATAATGCTGTTGACGGAACCAGACAGCCTACACATACATTTTGTACATGAGGTTCCTTCAGCACAGCTGAGCAGGTGTGTACGCCGATGCTGACAAACATTCCGCTTGCACTGCTGCACCGTGGCACTTTAAGCAGCAGTCGGATGTCTCACTGCTGCACCGTGGCACTTTAAGCAGCAGTCTCATGGCATCATTATAAAAGACACACTGAGTCTCTGGCTGCATACTGCTCTTTTTGTAGCGCCGCCACAAGTGGGCAGTATACATAGGTGTGCAAAAAGATTTAAATAGATGGAGTGCCATGATCTTTCAAAAAAGTGTACAGTATTTGTTAAAATGTCGTTTTTTGTGGGCAACCCCACCAGTTCATTAAGTTTGCCTGGTGGTGGGTGGTGATGGGTGGTGATCCACCTGAACTGAAGCTGCACCCACAGCTGTAGTTGTATGATAAAGGGGGAGGGGTTAGGGG
Organism: Electrona antarctica; assembly: GCF_951216825.1. NCBI lineage: Eukaryota > Metazoa > Chordata > Actinopteri > Myctophiformes > Myctophidae > Electrona > Electrona antarctica. Next base: position 7,286,727 of record NC_136790.1, read on the forward strand.
AGGGGCTGATAATGTGATGTCACTATATTACTGTTTTTTTCATTGGCACGTTTGACTGTCAAGGGTTCAGCCTCCAGGAAGAAACCCTAAATACAAAGGGAATACATCATTGTCTCCACCAGGCCGAAGGCATGGGGAGAGAGTATGTTTTGCACTCCGTCCGTCCGTCCGTGTGTGTGTGTGTGTGTGTGTGTGTGTCCGTCCGTCCGTCCGTCCGTCCTTCCGTCTGTGAACAGCTAATCTCCGGCACCGTTAACCCGGTCGATGCAACATTTTGCACACACACTCCCTGGATGCCAACGATGAACCTCTGCCCCAAATTTTCCAGAACGGCCTGTTATAGCGCCACCAGGAGGCCGCTTTGTGCAAAACAAGTTTTTGGACAGTACACCTACAGATTTTGTCCAAACATCACGCAAATTGGTACACAGTCTCTCTAGAGCTATTCAACGAAACGGGTCTTTCAGATTTCCCAGACTCCATCCTGATTGGCTAAGATTGGCTTCCAAAGTTCGCAGTTTCTAAAAAATGCTGCAAATCATGAACACATTGTGTGATTTCCGTGAAATTGTGCACGCACATTCCCACTAGGCCGAGGAAGAAATGCCACATGAACATTTTCAACTCAGCCTCATGGTGGCGCTATAACTGGCCGAAAAGTGTTTTTACCTCTAACTGCACGGATCTGTGGATAACTTTGTATGCCAACTCCCTAGAGGCCAAGGAAAAACCTTTGCCTGGAATTTTTCACATCTGCTCTTTATAGCGCCACCAGGAGGCTGACCTATGTAAAACACATTTTCTAAGATTACTCCTTCAGATTTTATCCAAATTTCACGCAAATCGGTACACATGCTCTTCATAGTCATGTGATCAACACGGGTTTGTTTGATTTCTCATAATCCACCCTCATTGGCTACGATTGGCTTCTAAACCTTTCAGGAGTAGCCCGCTTTGTACCCGTTTTGTACAAATCGCCACAACTACTCAACGCAGCGTCCGAATGTGGTGAAACTGTCCATGCATATTCCCACTAGGCTTTGGAAGAAATGCCACTTGACAGTTTTCAAATCAGCCTCATGGTGGCGCTACAACAGGCCAAGCCGCGTCACACACACGTTTATATTGCTCCTAAACATTTTGCCAAACATCACACACACACTCCTATCCTCCTGGTGGAGACCTGTGCCCAGAAGGGCACTTTTTCTAGTTGCACATAAAAACGACTCCAGGGTGTCTAATGAAGTACTGTCACCTCATACACATGAAAATCTGGACAAATTAGAACTACTAAACTACTAAAAATAGAACTACTCCGTTACAAGTAAAAGTACGGAATTTAAAATGTACTTGAGTAAAAGTACAAAAGTATCGGTATCAAAATGTACTTAAAGTACTAAAAGTAAAAGTACTCATATAGGCGGAACCAGGGCGGGATAAGTCAGAAAGAGCCTGCTGGTTAGTCAGTCAGGGACCAATCAGAAGTCTGACACAGGGTGTCCAAACTTTCCCATCCAATGACAGACAGTCATGTGAGGTGAGCAACTCTTCCACTCATTAGTGCTGATCATGAACAGCTGTGTGGGACCAGCAGCAAGCCTCAAAACCTCTGCTGAGGGCCAGTCAGACACTCACTTCTTCCTCAGAACCTCTGTTGAGGGCCATTCAGACACTCACTTCTTCCTAGTCAGAACCTCTGCTGAGGGCCAGTCAGACACTCACTTCTTCCTCAGAACCTCTGCTGAGGGCCAGTCAGACACTCACTTCTTCCTCAGAACCGCTGCTGAGGGCCAGTCAGACACTCACTTCTTCCTCAGACAGTGGCAGCCATGTTAGGCACTTGTGTTCTTGCTGGTCTTCTCGGTCTTCTTGCCCCAGGTAAAGAGCTTTAAATTGGTTTGTTTCCAATGTGCATTTTAATACTAAATTGTTTTAGAAAGTAAAAGATGAGTGTTATTTTTTTCCATGTGCTGCTTTCTTTCATTTTAGCTATTTTTGTGGTGGAGGCATTCAAACATGGGGCTAAATACATGTTTATTTTTACAAAGTTTTACAGCGATTTCAGTATTTACTATAGTCCTAGACCCCAGGAAATTATATCTGGCCACATAAGATCATGGGATCTACTAAATGTGACATTCAATAGATCATGTGATCTTTTGTGGCCAGGTGTAATTTTCTGGGGTCTAGTAGGACTATAGTAAATATTTAAAAAATAAATTGCAAACATTTTGTAAAAACAAAATATACATATTTAGCCCCATGTTCGATTGCCCCTGCCCCCCTGTCAAAAGGCTAAAATCGCTAAAACAAAATAAAGCAGCAAATTTAAATAAATATACGCTCTTTACTAACAACCTAGCCGCAATTTGCAACGCTAGATTTTTTTTTTTATGATTGGATGAATCTAGAGTTGCAATACCCTCCATTGACTCATCCAATTTGGTTTGCTATCTGCTTGTCTTAAACAACGTTAACCTCACCAACATTGCAGCTGTAGTCCAAGCTTGAATTATCCTCTTTCAATCTGCCGAGCTTGTTTTTCATAAAAATCCACTGTAGAGATGTTATGAGCTACTTTCTGTCAATACATCCTCTGCAGGTGTTGCAGTTTGGAAGCACTCGTTTTTGTTAACGGGCCGTGCTGCTGCCTCCTGCATTGTTCAAATTCGACCGCAGGGCCGTTCAGTGACATACGACGAGTGCTTCCAAACTCCAGCACTTAGAAAAATAATCACCTGCACAGAATTTCTTGACAGAAAGTAGCTCATAACATGTCTACGGTGGATTTTTATGAAAAACAAGCTCGGCAGATTGAAAGCGGATAATTCAAGCTTGGACTACAGCTGCAATGTTGGTGAGGTTAACGTTGTTTAAGACAAGCAGATCGCAAACCAAATTCGATGAGTGGGGAGTCAATGGAGGGTATTGCAACTCTAGATTCATCCCATTATAAAAAAATCTAGAGTTGCAAATTGCGGCTACTAACAACCTAAAACAAGAACCTTGGTTGAAAAAACTAAAGTTGTCCTAAGCTTTAATTCTAAGAATGGGCAAAGCAGCCATAATTAAATTGCTTCTCTTCCTTCACATGTCTGGCCAAAGTTGCCAATTATAGAGTCTCTGTTCCATTCTGGTCAGAGTCAGGCCTCATTCACACATATCAAACAAATGTTTGGTCGGTGTTTGATATGTGTGACTGAGGCCTCAGGGTGCTGATATGGTGCATGTTTTCTCACTCCAGGTACCCTGATGGTTCTTTGAGGGGGTTCCAAATGGACCCATATGTTCATTTCGGTTTATTGGTCTATTTGTACATTTTGGGGTCCTTGGTAGTTTTTGCACCGCTGTGCTACACACTAAATTAACAGAGCCTTAAAGCTGCTACGCTAAGCACTTTCCTCTTGTACCCCAGATTTGAACCCTGTTGCTTGTGCAGTAGCCGCATTGCAACACTTTTGTTTAAATAATGGGATGAATCTAGAGTTTCAATACCCTCAATTGACATCCCATTGATCCAAATTGCATTTCCGATCTGCTTGTGTTAAACAACGTTAACCTCACCAACATTGCAGCTGTAGGGAAAGCTTGAATGTTCCAAACTGCAAAGTGTTTGTTTTGTAAAAATCCACCGTAGACATGTTATCAGCTTCTTTCTGTCAAGAAATTATGTGCAGGTGATTCTTTTTCTAAGTGTTGGGTTTTGGAAAAGCTTGTCGAATAAGTAATTGGAATGAAAAACAAACCAGTGTTGTACCCTGCCCTTTGTTTGTCAAGATACACCAGCTGAGTTGTTGTGTCCGAGGCTTAAAGGTTTTTAAATACTTTTTGAAATTTCTACGGAAAAATGAATGGGAAATTATCTCCCGGACCGGTGCCTTCGAAGGGGGCAAATATTGGATGGCTCTAACTTAATTTGTCTATTCCCCTGTTTATAAAAAAAAGTCATTAGCTGTATTAACTCCATGTCTTGTGCCAACAGGATTCTACACGATTCCATTCAACAAGACTATGGCTTATGACATGAGTGCTGGGACCAACAAGACCATGGTTGATGGCATGAGTGCTGGGACCAACAAGACCATGGCTTATGACATGAGTGCTGGGACCAACACGACCATGGTTGATGACATGAGTGCTGGGACCAACAAGACCATGGTTGATGACATGAGTGCTGGGACCAACAAGACCATGGCTTATGACATGAGTGCTGGGACCAACAAGACTATGGCTTATGACATGAGTGCTGGGACCAACAAGACCATGGCTTATGACATGAGTGCTGGGACCAACAAGACCATGGCTGATGACATGAGTGCTGGGACCAACAAGACTATGGCTGAGCTCACACCTTTCATGCAATTCTCTGTGCTCGTTGGGTGTTGTGTCATGGCCGCCCAGCGGCCCAATGCATTTCCAATGGAGGTCACATGGTTTGACCCAACATTGTGTTGTGTGAGGGGGAGGGGCAGACGACTGCGCCCCTCCCCCTCACACAACACAATGTTGGGTCAAACCATGTGACCTCCATTGGAAATACATTGGGCGGCCATGACACGACACAACATGCATCCAACGAGCATCCAACGAGCACAGAATTGCATGAAAGGTGTGAGCTCAGCCTTAGGCTTATGACATGAGCGCTGGGACCAACAAGACCATGGCTTATGACATGAGTGCTGGGACCAACAAGACTATGGCTTATGACATGAGTGCTGGGACCAACAAGACTATGGCGGAGGCTGCCGAGGTGGAGGCTGCCATGGTCGAGGCGGAGGCTGCCACGATGGAGGCTGCCAAATCATGTTGAGCGGCCGGCAACATCTGACTTCATCCTCACTTGATCAGGATGTTCAGCAATAATCATGTCTATACTGCAATTAAAGGTTTTTAAACTTATCATTGTGTCCTCCTTCCCCATGTTTAATGTGAGACAATTTACTAAATGTTCAAGCTGTAACATTTGAATATTCGAGGTTGAGTAAATCCCATCTTAAAACCTCCAGTAGACCAGGGGTGGGCAACTTTGACAATGGAGAGGGCCACTATATTTCTGCACATTGCATATCATTTTAGTTTATTTTGGTCATAGAATGAACATTGAATTCATTCATTCATAGAGACTTGTAAGGGAAGAAATTATAGATTTCTGTCGTAGCAAAAATAGCTGATCTACAAGCTCAAAGTGTCTCACTGGCACTGCAATGTGTTTTGAGCTTGTAGATATTTGAATTTAAATTCAATGTTTGGATATTAACCTGAGGGCCACATTACGTGATGGTCGGGGCCGCATGTTTGATTGATTTGATTGAACATTTTATTAACAGTTTGCAGAATTACAGTACATTTCAAGCACAAACTCAATACAAAGGCTGTTAACTGAGTGGACGACCCAATTAAGCATTATACTTGTTTACAACAGGGTCCACCATGTTCAATTCATCAAAACATTTAGAGACGTACAAATAGACACTTCTATATAGACAAAACAGTACAGGAATTCATCATAATGGAGGTAAAAAGGGAAAAGAAACATATACTGGGGGGGGGGGGGATTCAGATTTTACGGGGGCCAGTTTCGAATTGCAGCCATCCGTAGGTGCCCTTTGAGAGCGGTTTTGAAGGAGTCAAGGGATTCGCATGTCTTAATGACTGTTGGTAGGGCGTTACATTTTGGTGGCATAGGAGCGAAAAGAATTTAGTCCCTTGTTTGTGCCGAATCTGGGTTGAACATGATTCGTTGCACTCCCTCTGGTGTTGTGGGTGTGGACTTAACATTAAGGAAGTATCTACACAGGTACATGGGTATCTTGGTGGAGTATCGAATCTTGTGGACCAGACCCATTGCAAGATGCTGTACTCTGTCGCCGACCCTAAGCCATGCCAGTCTGTCAAAGTGGGCAGGGGTGAGGTGGGTTCGGGGGGTGAGGCCAAGTAGGAGCCTGAACAGTTTGTTTTGGGAGGTCTGGAGCCTAGTTTTAAGGGCCTTTGAGGTGCTGTGGTACCAGGAGGTGCATGCATAGTCAAAGAAGCCTTGTACAAGGGCTCCTGTTAAGGTCTTCAAGGTGTTTTTGTCGACCAGTGAGGAGATCCTGTAAAGGAATCTTGTTCTTTGGTTGACTTTTTTGATTACGTTGGTGGCCATTTTATCACCGGAAAGATTAGCCTCCAGGATGGAACCTAGGTAGGTAATTTCATCTTTACGTGTGATAACATTGTCACCCACTCTAACCAAGAAGCCATTTGCCTTGCTGAGATTACTATTAGATCCAAAGAGAATGGATTCAGTTTTTCCCAGGTGTAAAGATAGTTTGTTATCAGCGAGCCAGGTGCAGATTCTACCGAGTTCAGAGCTGAGGGCATTTTCAACCTGCAGTTTGTCCCTGTCCGAGACCAGCAGTGCCGAGTCATCTGCGAACAGGAACAAGTTGCAGTCACAAGCTGAAGTCATGTCGTTAACATATATTAGGAACAGTAGAGGCCCTAGTATGCTTCCTTGTGGAAATGAAATGAAATGAAATGAAATGAAATGAAATGAAATCTATATTTACCCAGGGTATCTGGGCTAAGCTCAAGAACTTGTTTCCAGCCAGGCCCTGCTCATAGAACACATTTCATCGTAGTGGTTGATGCCTTGTTCAAGGGCATTTCAGCGGTGGTAATTTTAACGTGTCGGACGGCTGGTTCGAACTGGGAACCTTCCGGTATCTAGACCGCGCCGCTATCCGTTCGGCCACCGCTGCCTGTGCCAGGCACCGCTGCCTGTGGAACGCCACAGTTCACTGGGAGGGGGGGGGGGGACAGTGTTCCGTTCACTTCCACCATCTGTGCTCTCCCCTCCAGGTAGGATTGCATCCAGCTCACTGATGTGCTATCGAAACCAATTGCTTTTAGCTTGTTAACCAGTATGGAGTGGTTCACTGTGTCAAAAGCCTTTTGGAGGTCCAGCATGACCATGCCGCAGTATTTGCCAGCGTCCACCTCTTGTTTGATGTGGTCGCTCAAATAGAGAAGGCATGTGTCAGTGGAGTGGGATGTTCTGAAGCCAGATTGGAACTCGTACAATAATTTATTAGTGGCAAGATACTTTTCAACCTGTTCATAGACTATTTTTTCCATCACTTTCGAGATGGAGCTTAGAATAGAAATAGGGCGGTAGTTGCCGGGGTCTAATTTACTCCCTTTCTTGTGCAGGGGGGTTAACTTGGCCAGTTTGAAATCTAGGGGGACCTGTCCCTGTTTGATGGAGAGGTTTACTATTTGGGTGATGATTGGAGCTATAGAGATGGCTGAGTCTCTGAGAAATTTGGAGGGAATATTGTCATGGCCAGTGGCCTTGTGGGGTTGGAGGGCACTCAGTTTCTTAAGTACCTCATCAGTTGTTACCATAACTAATTTAAAATCGTCTTTACAAACACCTAGGTTTCTGTAGAAGGTTTTAATGTGCTCTACACCAAAGAGCCCAGAGTGGGAGGGCAGATTGTTAACCAGCGTTGTTGATATATTTGTAAAGAAGATGTTCAAGTAGTTGGCCACATCAAGCTTATGTTTGAAAACCTGGTTTTCAGTTTCTGACTATAGCCTAATTGGTTGTTGAGTAGCTTCCAGAGCTCTCGAGGATTGTTTTTGTTTTCCTCAGCTTTATTATTAATGAAGTTACTTTTGGCGGATTTGATCATGGCAGTAGTAACATTATGTGGCCGCCAGTTCCCCATGTATGACTTGGACCCTCAATACTTAGTGAAATGGTTAGCACAAGTAAAACCATAGAGTATATGAGTAAAACCCATGGTGAAACCTGGCACCATAGGGGGCAACCGGGGCAACACTGGAAGTTACGCGTTCTTCTTCGCTGGTGTTTATTAAACATTGATGCAGGAAGAAGAACGTGTTGGTAAACAACAGAAAACAGCGAATAATAAATAAATAAATGAAGCTTTGAATTGTTTAATTATAACACTGAGTAGGTTGGCATTAATCAATATGACCGGCCGGGTATGATTGGTCGGTTCCACAATATCTCTGTTTATGGTAAGTATTAAGTCCTGCATGCTAGCTTGTTGGCTAACATTAGCATCAGTTATTATAGTGAGCCTTATATAAAGGGAAAGTTCGTCTTTTTATCTTTGATGTCGTGTATCTTCAGTCAAATATAAGTGGTTTTCAACCCTTTTCATATCACGGTCCATTATTTATTCAGCATGTGATGACATTTAGCCTCTCAGACCCAAAACAAAAGGATATTTTGTCCACAATTCCATCCATTGATGTTGGTACCATTAGGCAGGGACGAAATGTTCATATAATCGTCGTGGGGGCACGCCACGCGAGCCCTTAACAATGATAAATTAATATGAATATCTTTTATAGCCCGTAGTCGTCATCACTGCCATTAGGAGAGATAACAGGCAGACGTTGATCAAAACAACAATTCTTCTACATTATCTAATTGTGTAGACTTCTGTAGATTAAGTAATGCAGATGTTTATCAACAATTTAACTCTTGAGAGTGTAAAACGGTCTATTTGGTTTCATTTTACACTCAAGAGTTCAAGATCTAATGAAGGGTTCATTTGGTTACAAACTCCATCATTTAGCTGGGGACCATCAGTAGTGGTGGAAAAAGTACTTGCATGTGTTTACTTAAGTAAAAGTATCAATACCACAATCAAGAACTAACTCCGTTAGTAAAAGTCCGGAATTCAAAATGTACTTGAGTAATTAAAAGTACAAAAGTATTGGTTTCTCAACTAACTTTCATGTCGACCCACATTATTATGTACAGTATTATTGCATGTCAAGGACCCGCGGGCCGCTGTGAGCGTGTAGATCTGCTGTTTTTGAATAGCCAACACGTATAAATGGATAAAGTGGTTAAAATGATTGTGATGCTGTATTAACTATTGCTGGGGACCCCCCCCCCCCCCCCCTCACTGGTTATTTGATGACATCTTATTGTGATGACTTGATGACACTTAGGTAGAGTTGAAGATAATATATATATGTGATGTCCGTAATTTCAAGTAAAACACAGACTTTGCTTATCCAATGCGTATGCGCCACAAAAACACAGACGTCAACGGGTCATTTCTAAATTACTCAGACCAGACAATTCGCGGATTCCTGTGGGGACTCGACTAATTATATGATCTACGGATATGAAAGCAGAAGTCAGGCTCTCATAGATGATAGTCTTGATCCACGGCTAATCAAACCATCACTGATAATATATGCATTTATTTCACAGATCTGCCAATAAGAAGATGTCTTTGGCCTGAGGAGAGGACCTGATTGGCCCGAGGGGAGAGGAGCACCGTTCATAAACTTTTATACTCGCACACCCATGAGTTCGTATTTCAGTATTTTCCTGGTGAAAAAAAACCTGGTGAACGCCATGCTATTCTCCTGGTGCTGGGCTGAACGCCATGTTATTCTCCTGGTGCTGGGCTGAGCGCCATGTTATTCTCCTGGTGCTGGGCTGAGCGCCATGTTATTCTCCTAGTGCTGGGCTGAGCGCCATGTTATTTTTCCGGTGCTGGGCTGAACGCCATGTTATTCTCCCGGTGCTGGGCTGAACGCCATGTTATTCTCCTGGTGCTGGGCTGAATGCCATCTTATTCTCCTGGTGCTGGGCTGAAAGCCATGTTATTCTCCTGGTGCTGGGCTGAAAGCCATGTTATTCTCCTGGTGCTGGGCTGAAAGCCATGTTATTCTCCCGGTGCTGGGCTGAACGCCATGTTATTCTCCCCTCCCCATGTTATTCTCCTGGTGCTTGGCTGAACGCCATGTTATTCTCCTGGTGCTGGGCTGAACGCCATGCCTGATCGGGACGCTTCCTTCCTGTCAGGTGGCTCTGGGAGTGGGAGTGGACTCTGTGGGGGCGGCGGCAGCAGCTTATTGGTTGAGGAGGGAGGAGGAGGGGGGTCGGGAGGTGGTGGGGGGGCTGGGGGGGGTCTCATCATGGGGGGAGGAGGGGCTCTGGGGAATGGGGGTGGAGCTGGGGGGGGGAACGGGGGAGGAGGAGGGGGCATGGCCAGCGGTTCCGGGCTCTCCTTGGACGGCGTCTGCAGGTATGTAGGCCACGCCCACTAACGACTATTACATCATCATTCTGATCGCAATTTATTGACATTGTAGCTTGTATATCAGATATTTACACTATTTTTGTTTTGTTTTTTACATTTTTTAAAATTTTTGCAAAGTATAACATTATTAACTCATAAACCACCAGCATTTCGGCAACCACCTTCTTCAGAGAAGATTAAAAAGTCATCGAAAGTAAAAAATACTTTTTAATCTGCTCTGAAGAAGGCTGTTGTCGAAATGAGTCAGCACTCGTAAGAGGATCTGAGCCATAGTCTTGCATCTTTTATTTTGGAGTGCCGCTTTTTCCACTTTGTTGGTTATATTCAAACCTGAGCACCCACTGCCTAAATTAATGAATGCATATTTGCAGGGACTAATTAATTAATTTAGCAATCAATCATGGGGACTAATTCATTATTTAATCTCACAGGGACTTTGTCCGCAACGTGTGCAAGCGGGGGAAGCGCTGCCGTTTCCGCCACCCTGACGTGAACTCGGTGACGGACGCGGGCGTCCAGAAGAACGAGTTCATCTTCTGCCACGACCACCAGAACAAGGAGTGCGTGAGGTCGACGTGTCGCTTCGTGCACGGCTCCAAGGAGGACGAGGACCACTACAAGAAATCCGGGGAGCTGCCGCAGAGGCTGCGGGGCAAGGTGGCCGCCCGGCTCGGTCTGAGTCCCACCGACCTGCCGCACAGTAGGGGAGAGGTCCCTCTCTGTAGGTGAGTCCCACGACCTGCCGCACAGTAGGGGAGAGGTCCCTCTCTGTAGGTGAGTCCCACCGACCTGCCGTGTAGTAGGGGAGAGGTCCCTCTCTGTAGGTGAGTCCCACCGACCTGCCGCACAGTAGGGGAGAGGTCCCTCTCTGTAGGTGAGTCCCACCGACCTGCCACACAGTAGGGGAGAGGTCCCTCTCTGTAGGTGAGTCCCATGGACCTGCCGTGTAGTAGGGGAGAGGTCCCTCTCTGTAGGTGAGTCCCACCGACCTGCCGCACAGTAGGGGAGAGGTCCCTCTCTGTAGGTGAGTCCCACCGACCTGCCACACAGTAGGGGAGAGGTCCCTCTCTGTAGGTGAGTCCCACCGACCTGCCGTGTAGTAGGGGAGAGGTCTCTCTCTGTAGGTGAGTCCCACCGACCTGCCGTGTAGTAGGGGAGAGGTCCCTCTCTGTAGGTGAGTCCCACCGACCTGCCACACAGTAGGGGAGAGGTCCCTCTCTGTAGGTGAGTCCCACCGACCTGCCGTGTAGTAGGGGAGAGGTCCCTCTCTGTAGGTGAGTCCCACCGACCTGCCGTGTAGTAGGGGAGAGGTCCCTCTCTGTAGGTGAGTCCCACCGACCTGCCGTGTAGTAGGGGAGAGGTCCCTCTCTGTAGGTGAGTCCCACCGACCTGCCGCACAGTAGGGGAGAGGTCCCTCTCTGTAGGTGAGTCCCACCGACCTGCCGCACAGTAGGGGAGAGGTCCCTCTCTGTAGGTGAGTCCCACCGACCTGCCACACAGTAGGGGAGAGGTCCCTCTCTGTAGGTGAGTCCCACCGACCTGCCGTGTAGTAGGGGAGAGGTCCCTCTCTGTAGGTGAGTCCCACTGACCTGCAGCACAGTAGGGGAGAGGTCCCTCTCTGTAGGTGAGTCCCACCGACCTGTCGCACAGTAGGGGAGAGGTCCCTCTCTGTAGGTGAGTCCCAAGGACCTGCCACACAGTAGGGGAGAGGTCCCTCTCTGTAGGTGAGTCCCATGGACCTGCCGTGTAGTAGGGGAGAGGTCTCTCTCTGTAGGTGAGTCCCAAGGACCTGCCACACAGTAGGGGAGAGGTCCCTCTCTGTAGGTGAGTCCCATGGACCTGCCCCTACATCAACGAGACATCAACGTCAAGGCTATACAGATGCAGATGCAAATGTGCATTTGTATGGGGTTGTCACCATTATGACACTTTTTACATGACGATTAGTCACACAGATAATTGCAATTAAGAGGTAGCCGAGCTGAGGTGTGAACGGAACTAAGGTGTGCAACCTCCAAATGGTTCCCCTGACTCAGGGCACGAACTGACCTAGGGTACGGACCTAGGCATCTATGTTTCTATCGAGGGAACATAAATTCAGTTTATTTCCTTGTAATTCCAGAGACTTCCAGAATGTAAATTCAGTTAATTTCCTTGTAATTCCAGATAGGTCCAGAATGTAATTTCGGCTTATTTTTTTTGTTATTCCAGAGACTTCCTGAAGGGCGAGTGCCAACGAGGGAACAAGTGTAAATTCCGCCACGTTCAGAAGGACTTCGAGTACGACCCCCCCGCCTTGGGGGGAGGCGGAGCTGGGATGATGCTGGGAGGAGGCGCGGTTACTGGAGGGGGGCTGGGGGGCGGGATGGGGGGAGGTGGAGGAGGGCTGGGCGGGATGGCGGTGGGGGGGTTTAACTCTGGGGGGGGTGGTGGTGGTATGCTGGGCGGGGTGTGTGGGGGAGGAGGAGGAGGAGGAGGGGGGGCCTGCGGAGCATTGGTCGGACTGGTGGGGGGGGGGAACAACATGATGGGCATGGCGGCGGGGGGCGGCGGCTGCCCCAGCATGGGCGGGGGAGTCTCAGTGGGCTGTCTGTCGGCCCCCCCGGGAGGGGGGTCGCTGCTGGGACCGCGGCGCTACGAGAGGTAAGGCCTGTGGCAAATATTACGTACTGTAATCATCAAATTAAGCAATATTACACGAGAGGGTGTGCTTAACCGTCATTAATGGCATGCCAAGCGCAGAAGTGCCATTAATGACCGTAAAGCACGACCCTCAAGTGTAATATTGCGACCGTTACCCAGTTAGTTAGTTAACCCATTGATACCTGAGGCTGAATCTGGGAACGCCTTCTAGGGCCTGACCTAAGGTTTCTGAAAACCTTCAAATTTTGATTCATTATTTTTTTAAATAGTTATGTTTTTTCAAAAATAGCAGATCTACAAGTTCATAGCGCGCCACTCGGTGGCGCGCTATGAGCTTGTAGATCTGCTATTTTTCAATAGCTAAATTATAACAATAGCTGATGAGACACAGAGAGAGCGCCGGCATCAAGGGTAGAACAACGTATAGGTTGCACCAGGCATCAATGGGTTAAAAGAGAAAAAAAACATGTTTACTCAATTTAATTATAATTCCACTAGAGTCTAGTGGAAATATAACTAAATTGAGAAAACGTGAATGGGTCTAGTGACTAGACCCATTCACTTCCTTGTTTACGGCTCGACAAAACCCCATATTTTCTCTGAATCTACACTGCTTCCGCGCAGATTGATCATAATGGCGATGCTCTGTCCTAATTTCTGACTTTATCATGCATCTCGGTGTAACAATCGCCCTTCACACTGCAAGGCAAATCATTAACTAAGGAATAAATCAGCAGGATCGTGGGGTTTTTCTCTGAACACTTTATGTAGAGACGCTTAACTAACGTAATTGACAAAATCAAAGGTGAACAGTAGCCTACACTTCACAAGTGACGTCTCCCTGTCTCTTTCTCTATAAACAAAATACACAAACAAGAAAACAAACTCAAACCAACAGTCAATAATTACATTCAAACCCCCCTCCCGCTCCAAACCAGTCCCAAAGTCAGCGGAACGCAACTGCGCTCCGAATTAAACAAATAATAAAGACCGCGTCCGTCCTCCTTCAACGTGCACGCGAGAGTATAGCGGTTTAATCCAATCCAACGCAATGAACGAAACGCGTGGGGTACCCCTTAGTATTTAATCCTCCAAGAACAACTTTGGAATGGTCTCACCGGTAGCAGCAGCTCTTAGACTCCAAACACCGGGAGGCAACACTCAATTCCAACGCCGATCCCCGACGGCAGCAGCTTGCGTGGCGCTCTATCCGACCGACCCGACTGTTCTTTAGTTGTTATGGCTGCAGATATGCGCGTCTAAACTTTAATGTCGGTTCAAACATAAAACGCTATCTGGTGCATGGAGCTCCTCTTCTCCTCCGTGCAGGCCTACACCCTGTTTGTTTGGGAGATTCCTCTCTTCCCCCGTGTGTCACTTCCTCCCCTAGTAAACTTGGGTGGTGGCATCAATCAGTCCCTGACACCTGTTAATCACCCCTGTACCAGACCCGTTACCTTTCATAGATGAATAAGAAAGAACAAGACTCTCACAATCTACATGTTACATAGCTCTTTTTCAAAATAAATAACATGCACAGAAAAATAAAGCAGAACGACATTAATAATGTGCTTTTGTCACATCAGTTACAATATTAACACTTCTAAAGAGAGAGACTAGCACAATGTAGTAATGGAACATTTCACTGGTTTTTGGGGTAAAGGCAAGGTGGGCATTTTCAGAATAAAATCTCCCTCATCCCTGCTTGTCACTCTAGCGCCTTTTATTCTGAAAGATTCCCCGGCACCAAAGTTGTTTTTGTTAATCGTGACAGCCTTAATGAGAGAGGACTGGGAGGAGCTCGGCGCTACGACGGAGGAGGAGAGCCGCTGTTCGACGGCCGTCTGTTCGACCTGGCAGGGGGCGGTCCCCTGGAGGCGGGGCCTCCCGTGGACCACCACGCCCACTTCCTCGCCACGCTGAAGAGGCGGAGGATGGAGGGGCCGTGTCACTACGAGGTGACCACGCCCACCACCATCACCATGATGGAGTTTCGCTTCATGGAGGAGGAGAACAGCCTTCTGCGGAAGAGGGTGGAAGAGCTGAAGAAACAGGTCTGTGAGATCTAATCACATGCAGGTCTGTGAGATCTGATCTAGAGTAGGAAGTGGGTGGAAGGGCTAATCTGATGCTAACGTGATGTAATTCCTAATGTGTCCACCGTGTGTCCAACCTGATGTAAATCCTTATCTGTCCCGCAGGTGTCCAACCTGATGGCCACCAACGAGGTCCTCCTGGAGCAGAACGCTCAGTTCCGCAGCCAGACCAAGGTCATCACCTTGACCTCCACACCGACCCCGTCGGGCGTGGAGCAGAACCTGGTGGCGCCCGCTATGGTGGCGGTGAGCTCCTACAGCCACGGCATCGCGCAGACCCACACCACGCTGAGCAGCGTGGCCTCGCAGCGCCCCCCCGGAGACCCCTCCACCGGGGGGGTGGTGGTGGGGGTCCCCACCGCGGGGCCCCCCCAGAGCATCCCGAACGTGTGCAACCCGCCGCTCAACCCCGAGAACCTCGCCAACAACCCGCTGTCGGCCGCCCTGGTGCAGGTCGCCCAGACCATGGTGCAGGGCATGGGCGGGGGGCCGCCCCCCGTGGTCTGCATGGCGCCCCCCGTGGTGGCGGTGTCCGTGGCGCCCGTCGCCGTGTCCGTGTCGATGGCGCAGGGCGCCATGCCGGGCACCATCACCATGAGCCACGCCCCCATGACCGGCATCACCATGAGCCACGCCACCACCGCACCCATGGTGAGCTACCCCATCGCCAGCCAGAGCATGAGGATCAGCGCCCTGCCGCACTGAGCCACGCCCCGTCCATCACCTACCGCCCTGCCGCACTGACAGACACGCCCGCCACGCCCCATCGATCCCCGCCCTGTCGCACTGACAGACACGCCCGCGCGCCCCATCGATCCCCGCCCTGTCGCACTGACTGACTGACTGACGATCACCTCTAGGGGTGGGCAATATGGAAAAATATAATATCACAATATTTTTTGATACATCATGATGCACGATCATATTATCACAATATTGTTTTCATGCGGTTTGTATGGTTATTCTTCAAGTTACTTAACAGCACAACCACCTACAAGGTAACACAAAAGAAAAAGAAAAAGGAGTAAGAGACCGTCGTTCTACAGAAGTATAAATTAAGGTATAGAACTGCAAATCATAGAATGTGCATTCACTGCATCACAATATGTACGATATCTCTGAAAAGGCACATTGTATCGCCTCAACGATATTTATCACCATATGGCCCACCCCTAATCACCACCCCTGCTGCCCTGATGTACAGGCGCTCAGAACTACAGAATGGACCTCCATCTTTAGAGGAAACTGACTGACTGGACTTCAGAATGGACCTCCATCTTTAGAGGAAACTGACTGACTGGACCACAGAATGGACCTCCATCTTTAGAGGAAACTGACTGACTGGACTTCAGAATGGACCTCCATTTTTAGAGGAAACTGACTGACTGGACCACAGAATGGACCTCCATCTTTAGAGGAAACTGACTGACTGGACTTCAGAATGGACCTCCATTTTTAGAGGAAACTAACTGACTGGACCACAGAATGGACCTCCATCTTTAGAGGAAACTGACTGACACTCAGGACTACAGAATGGACGTCCATCTTTAGAGGAGGTTTCCTCAATGATCCTTGCTGCGGTTTTTCTTCTTGTTTTTGCCAGGTGCTTGATGATGAATGGACCTGCCATCATCTTGTCTACAAGAGACCATGGACGCTTTTTTTATACTATTTTTAAAAACATTTTTGAATGGTTCAAAAAGCCGATCTACGAGCTCACAACGTGTCGATGTAGATCGGCTAGTTGAACAATTCTTTAACGTTTTTCAAAATGTTAAAGAAGTTTAAGGATAAGGGGTAAGGCACTGACTAATATAGTGCCCCTGGCCTGGTCATCTCTAGCCTGGGACGCATACCATTGCAGGGTTCTGATCCGATCGGGAGCGGAAATAACTTGTATCACTGTGTAGTCAATGGTTTGTAGGCCGGAACCACCAAACTGGTATCACCCCAAATAATTCCCTGCATCATATTTTTAGGGCCTACCCAATAAAAGTGAAGAGAGGAGAGTCTGCACACAGGTTTGCTCAAATGGTGTTTTCTTTTATTTAAAACACCATAATATAAGACACGACGTTTCGACCGCAGGCGGCCTTCATCAGGTGATAGTTGTTAGTATGTGACAACCTCCCTTTTATCTAGGTCGTCACGTCACTTGACTGATGTTGACTGGGTAGGTAATTTACAAACACCAATGAGTGACATGACATACTATTTTGGAGCAGATTGCCCAAACTGTAAACTACTTTTGGTACCAAAAGCTTTTTTTTTTTTAATCTTAAAAACAAAAATATATTGCAAAATCTCAAATGTATTTAAAATATTTAAAATGTTTATAAAATACAAAAAATATTAAATCAGTCTGCAACAAACTAAAAACCAGCAAGTTCTCTTGAAACTGTTTTTTGTTTTGAAACTATTGTAAACTGTGGTGGTTATTCATAGTTATTGTCATATTTATTGTCATGTCACTCATTGGTGTTTGTAAATGACCTACCCAGTCAACGTGACGTGACGACCTAGATAAAAGGGAGGTTGTCACATACTAACAACTATCACCTGATGAAAGCCGCCTGCGGTCGAAACGTTGTGTCTTATATTATGGTGTTTTAAATAAAACAAAACACCATTGGAGCAAACCTGTGTGCAGACTCTCTTCTCTTCACTGTACTTACCTTAGTCCAGCACCAGCCAGGAACTGGATGTGCGCTAGCCACCTGCTTTTTTAACCTACCCAATAAAACCCTCGATTCGGCCTAGTTTAGCGTATAGGAATAGTTTGTTTGGTATATCCATCTACCATCTTCTATTCCAACTCGTGACTGGTGAGACTTAACTAATCTACTCGATTCAGCATTAAAATGAGGATTGGGGGAACCGAAACAAAGCGGCCTACACCGGATCGCACCGGCCAGTTTGGAAGGATTGCCAGGCTGGTGATGCGAGGTTAGTTCATACAAGATACTCTGTCTCCAGCAGAAGAGAAATATCATCTTTGTTCTGAGTAGGGATGGAGCTCGTAAGACTTATTGATAACGAACACCTTATCGATCAGGCTTATCAAACCGGCTTCCTATCGAGTTCACTATCGAGTGTTTTCTATTTTTTGTGGATAGAAACGGGAGACGACAATGAATGCTGAACAGAACCAGTATCTTTTAGGGCCTTCAAATACAGTACTTTTCTACAGATGGAAGGCAATTGACCTTTTTACTTTTTGATAATAATATTACCAACCAACTGTTACCTGGTCAACGTGTGTACCGTCATTTTAATAGCGTAATATTTACCCGGACAGTGCTGGTTGGCACTTTTGGCAGGCATCGATACACTTTTAGACCGACATGTTTGTGCCAACATGGCTGATTCGATTTATTTCTTAATCTTCTCTTGTCTCGATTGTTTAAACATGACGACATGGGCCGATATGCTCCATAACATGCTCGATGAGCCCAAAGCTCATTAATACTGGGTACTCAATAAGCCTAAAGCTTATTGATACCGGGTACTCAACACTGCGCAAAAAGCATGGAATACGGATGTGTATATTACAGGAAACTCCCGTTAAACTTTCCGACAAACTCCGGTAAACTCCCGAATTGTACCATCACACCTGTATATTACCGTATATTAACTGTATATGCCCGCTAAACTTGGTGTACGGGTGAAATACAGTGCCCATAATTGCCCGTTAACTCCTCTTTTCACACAGTGCAATAAGCTTGTTATCGGGTTTTTCCCGGGTATAGGGTTTCAAGCTCCATCCCTAGTTCTTCTAGGGATGTTGCCTCTTCCCTAGAGGCAACATATCAAATACTATGTTTCCTGTGTTCTGACCTGTATCAAGGAAGCTCTTTCTGCTGAACAAACACTATTTATGAACAATTGCAATAATCGGTTCAGGAATATAGAAGAAGACACATTAATCATAGGTTGTTTTCTAATAACCTGCTTTTCGATGTGCGCACTGTGCATCGTTTTATAGATGGAAAGGTATCGTTTCTGTCTCGGAGGTATCGTGGGATTTGGTTGCCAGGCAGGAAACGGTGGACAGTCTCGCGATACTTAGCACGTTCAGAAACGTACTTTGTGCTCTTTAGATACCTCTATAAAACCACACAGTATACACATTGAATAGCAACACAGTGTGATATGTCTCATTATGTTCCTGAGCCGAGTATTTTTTAAAGGTCTCAATAGTTTAAAAAAAAAAAAGTGTTAAGTTCATAAGCTGTCCATCCGGTTCTCACAGACTCCAAGGTTATTTCACAGAACCTCCGGTGTGAGTTTGACACCTCAATGCCACCAATGTGCCGGCTGGAATTAGCCCTTCGCTAAACCCCACCCCAAAAGTGATTGTCCAATGCCAATCCAAATAGTTATAGCAACCACTGCTAAGGATGCCAAGCTTTCGCCCCCCTATAGCTGTCAGTGTTATTTTGCATGGCTGGGTTGCTGACCACATATACAGCTTAATGTCGGGAAAGTTACACGACTGAGCCACTCAGGTGATGGCAATAATAACGATCACCGTAGTCTGTCCGTGCATTACATAAAAACTCCTGTCGGATGGTCGTAAGTTGATTGAGTTGGATTTCTCCCTCTAACAATTCCTTGTTTTTAGTTTATTGAAATAACGCCATGCACATTTCGTCCAGTGCATAGCCTACTGCAGGCCAGGATTATTTACAGGTGTTTGGAGAAATCCCGTCATTTAACATGCATCTCAGTGGGTGAAAAGGGCAGCTTGCCATCGTTAGAATGGAGTTGGTGGGGCTTAGCCAAGGGCTAATTGTATGATTGCGAAAATGACGCTGGTGTCCTTACCTTCTCTTAGGCCTATATACCTTATGGTCTGTGTGCCAAAATGACCTCTTCAGACAGACATGGGCACCAGAAATAGCAGGATAGAAAGGACAAGATTGATAATGTAATGTTTGAGCTGTAAATGCTGGGAGAATAAATACAATCTCTTGTCAATGTGTATTTATTTAAATGCTCCTTAACTGTGCAGTATACATTTTAAATTAACTTTTTTTACCCACAGACACTTGACAAGTTAACTGTATACCATTTTGTTAAACTGGAAAATAATGCATTTAGCTTCGAACAACTGTGGAACATGATGTCATCCCATCCCATCAGTGTATTGCTATGTGTTTTGAAAGGGTGTAGAGTGTAGGATATGTATTACTGTGTGTGTGTGTTTTGAGAGTCTTTCCTTTAGTTTTAAACCCACTTTGCATTCTGGTTTCATCGCCAAACAATAATAGCTTTGATCACTAGGTGGCAGTGCAACACTACCATCCAAATAGAGGCAGAAAAAGGCCCATACTAATTATCTTAGATGAATAAAGCAGTTGTTTGATATACAATCCAATATTGACTACATAAAGTCAATATTATAGATTTATATTATAGGTGTTGATGTTGGTACAGACAGGCAAACATTGATCAAAATAACAATTGTTTCTGTGCAGACTTCTTCCTATGCAGGTGTTTATAGCAATAATTTAACTCGAGTGTAAAATGAAACCAAAAGTTAAAGATCTAATAAGGGTCCATTTGGTTACCAACTCTCCATTTAGCTGGGGACCACCTGTAACCCCCTCAAGGTCAACTGGTGGTCCCCCGGATCACTGGTTGTAATGAAAATACTCCTGTATGTCATCATCATACTAATAATAATATTGCATACAATATATAGATATCAGCACTTTTCTGAGTACCCCCCCCCCCCCCCATGGCATATTAAACTTGGCTGTTTTCCTCTACTTGAATCAGTAGATAATGGATGCATCAATGACGTCATTTAACGGCCAGATTCCGGTCAGTCCGTTCTGCTGCACTGCAGCAGTTAAACCTGTGTTTGTTCCGTCTGCAGCAATAGGAATTCCGGTGGCCGATCTCTTCAGAATAAAAGTACCGTCTATACTAGAGTAAAGAGAAACGATTCATCTGCACATTAAAACTACAGTACACATTTAATCAGTGTTAATTGTTGACTAAGACTAAGATGACTATAAAGACTAAATCTGAATTTTCGAGGGAACCGGAAACCTTATTGACGCTGAGCTCACAGATTGGAAGTCTTATTACTGCTGCATTGACATATATCTGGCTGCTGACAGAACGGTGGGTGTGGTCATCTGTGGGCGTGGTCACACGATGCAGTAGCTAACGGGACAGTAAGACAGGACCGTAACGGGACGACAGACAGACATGGTAACGGGGGACAGACAGACACCCTTTGGATGCGTGGGAGAGACACAGAGAGAGAACTTTCTCATGGTTTTATTAAAATCCTAATGAATTAAAGGACTTTAACTAATGTGGAACTAGTTCTACAGTAAAGCAGAGACTACTGGTCAGTCTGAACTGCGCCGAGATACTTATAATAGTTTAAAAAGTAAGTTTATCGATATATTTTAGCTGGTTTTACAGTGTTGCTGGTTCCGACTGAAGGTAAATAAATGGCACAGTAGTAACGAACGGTCGATGATGCTGTAAAAACGAAACACAGTTGTTGTCATTCACTGATCTGAGCTGGACTGAGACGAGAAGATAGCATGAAGAAAGCATCCGATGGCGCAGAGGAACCAGACCCTGGATCTCCTGGAGAGGAGAAACCAACCGAAACTCCTGGATCCAAAGAGGAGAACGACCCAAAACCCACCAAGAACAGCGATGTGTTGCCAGGTCTGTTTATTATAAGCAACTTTGGGGGGGTTCTGTTTTTTTCTGTAAAAGTCACTTGTATGTTATGTGGGGCGCTAGCCCTATGCACAGGTGTGTGTGTGTGTGTGAGAGAGAGAGAGAGAGAGAGAGAGCATGCACGGAATGCGTTCAGCTGATTGGTTTAGCACGGAATGTGATGATAAGAGCGCCCCTCACTTCACACAAGTGTGATTTTTTTTGGGGGGGACTTGCTGTTTCTAAAGTGTAGCTTGTTTCCTAAATGCTGTTTATTAAAAAATTTGTTGCAGATTAAACAATTTTTTTTAAATAAAAAGCATTTTGGCCCAATCGCAGGCCAATTTTTCATGCGTGTATACATATGCTACAGGCAGCAATGGACTATTTCCAAGCTGCCTCTGATTGGCCTATAGGCCTACTGAATGCAGCATGGTGATGACTTTCCCTATTTGTGGGACTAGGATTTACTATTCTGTCCATATCGGGTCGCTACTCGAATGGGGCTGAGTCAGCTCTAGCGAACTTTGCAACGTTCGACACGGCAACTCGCTCCCTTTAGCACGCTCTGTGGTGTCTCTCGTGGCTCAAGTTCGCTAGAGACGGCACCCCTCCGTCGTGGTCTAAAACCGTACTTTATCGGCAAAAAAAAGTAGTTTGCAGATGTTGGAAAAATATAGTGACGGCTGCGGGATTCCAACCCGGTAGGTGTGGATTAAGTCTAGTGAGTAGCGAAGCATGCTATTGAGCTGGCTGCCAGAATGGGGTTTTCAGAAAATTTCAGGCTGTCTTAGAATGTGAGAATGCCCTGCCCCGCCCTACTACTAGTAGGAAGGGGGCCAATCAGAGGCAGGCGGGGGCTGGTCTTGGCATTAAGTACGTTGCTGTATGCATAGACATTAGACATATAAAGGTAGACGCCCCTTCTGGCTCTGGAGCGCATGTGCTCAAGGGAGGGCAACATTTTCCCGAGACTCCTTGCGAAGCACCACGGAAGCATGACCGTGCATCACAGAGCCATAGCACAGAGCGCATGTTTGGGTCTGATAAGTCCCGGAAAAGATGCGCTGTGATTGGTCAGTAGTCACTTGAGTGACAGCGTGACATAGCGTGCCTTCCACACTTCCGGTGTACTTCCTCCCTCCTGTCAACACACATGGCTCCAACAAACTGCAGCGGCCAATGAGGCATCTATTTTTAAGTGGTGCAACCACTTCATTAAGTAGCTTTGTGTGTGCCTGGCTGCCTGGCTGCCTAGCTGGCTGGCTGTGTCTGATCACGAAAATAGCATTTGGTTGGTTTTCAAAACCAAGTGTCACTGTTGTGCAGCCTAACACACACATACATGTATATTAACTGTATGATGATCTCAGGTGTATCAGTACAGCACAGTACAGTACAGTACAGTACAGTAGGGACCCCCGGGGACCCCCACACGGTAACTCTGTCATTTCTCGACCGTTTTGGACACGGGGCGACTCACTGGAACCGGTCTGGCACCCTGGGCGTGTTCCTGCGGTTCTTGACGTTCCAGACCCTCCGTGTGGGTTGTCCCTTGTGTTTCCTCATTTATGTCCCCATATGATACTTGAACTGCGCTTCAGCGCCATCCTATCAGTTGGGAGGTGTATTGCGCTCTGATTGATTTCATCGGCCACTGGCAAAAATAATAATAATAATCACGTGACAACCGACAGGGCGGCGCCGAGGCACAGTTGACGGGGAAATACTGGTCGGCGATCAGACCAAAAATGCTTTTTTTCCTTTTAAATATTTATCCCACGATTTTGCAACCCATTTCATTTCAATTAACTAATGTAATCCTGGGTTCTACTAAACTCCCTCTGCCAACCCGGGGAGAGCAACGGACTGACCTCATACTTCCTTCTATGCATAAGGAGTCCAAGCCGCTTATTTTCACCTGACGGGGGAGTTTCCCTGGTTGGACGTGGAGTGTGGAAGCTAAGGGGTCCCTGCTTCATCTGTCTCAGCTAAATGGTCCCTTCTTCATCTGTCTCGCTCAGCTAAAGGGTCCCTGCTTCATCTGTCTCTCTCAGCTAAAGGGTCCCTGCTTCATCTGTCTCTCTCAGCTAAAGGGTCCCTGCTTCATCTGTCTCTCTCAGCTAAGGGGTCCCTGCTTCATCTGTCTCTCAGCTAAAGGGTCCCTGCTTCATCTCTCTCAGCTAAGGGGTCCCTGCTTCATCTCTCTCAGCTAAGGGGTCCCTGCTTCATCTGTCTCTCTCAGCTAAGGGGGTCCCAGCTGCTTCATCTCACTCTCAGCTAAGGGGGTCCCTGTTTCATCTCTCTCTCTCAAAAGATAAACTACAGAAGACCTTGCAAAATAAACTAATGAGGGTAGTCCTTTATCTCTCCCCAAGAACCCGCATTGGTGCTAACCATTTTCGAGAATTAAATTGGCTCCCAGTTTGACGGCAGAATACAACAACTGAGACTCATTATGGTCTAACAATGCCCAAAATATTTGAAAGACTACTTCCCGTAACGAGTCCCATAGTTTGAACACAAGGGCTAGTGTAGCTGATCTTAAACCACCAAACCTACAAAATAAATAAGGTAGGTATAAGCTCATTTAAATATACAGGGGTGGAGGATTGGAACAAAATCCCAAAGGAAATTAAATTTGCCCAGTCTTTGAACATTTTTTTAAATATCTTGAAAAATTGGTAATTGATAATTCTGTACTGCTCTTTTATGAATTGTATCTTGAATATATCAATCAAATAAATCAAATCAAATCAAAAGCTAAGGGGGCCGGCTGCTTCATCTGTCTCTCAGCTAAGGGGGTCCTATGTTGTATAGTCACTTATTTTAGGGGCTTGTTCTCATGGACCTGCTTTATCTCTCACTAAAACCTGGTCCACAGAAGCAGATGCAGCCCTCTGCCCGGACCCGGGCCAGGGTCAGCAGGGCATCAGCGCCGTTGCCGTCCTGTGGACCTTCGGGAAGTGTCTGTCCGCGCTGCTGCCCGTCTACCTGTGTGGGTACTACCGGGTCAGCACGGGCCTGCTGGTGTGCGGCATGATGGTCTACACGGGGTGGAAGCACGCCCGCGAAGCCAAGGAGCACCGCTGGAGGTCAGCCGTACATCTGGCCAGCAACGAGGAACACACGCTGTCCAAGAACAAGAAGGACCTCCCTGCTTGGGTACGAAATATATTATAATATAATATAATACCTCCCTGCCTAGGTAAGAATTATATATAATATTACAACAAGAAAGACCTTGCTGTATGGGTTAGAACAGTTGGTTTCAACCTTTTTCGTATCAAGGCCCATTAATTATTCTGCTTTTGAGCCACGGACCACCATTCCATGAGATTTATAGCCTTGCAGACCCAAAACTAAAAGAATATCTAGACATTTCCATGCTGTATTGATGTTGGTACCATTAGGAAAGATAACGGGTAAACGTTGATCAAAATAGCAATTCTCCTACATTCTCTTATTTGTGTAGACTTCTTGTAAATTAACTTAAGTAATGCAGATATTTAACAATAATGTAACTCTTGAGAGCGTAAAATGAAACCAAATGGACCCGTAAAATGGACACGTCATTTTACACTCACAAGAGTTAAAGATCTATAAGGGTCCATTTGGACTCTCCATCATTTAGCTGGGGACCACTGGAACACACTCAAGTGGTCCCCGGACCGCTGGTTGAGAACCACTGGGTTAGAACTATACAATATAATATGTAGACAGAATTTTATTGAAAGGATAGCCCCTTGAGATGTAGCATCTCATTTTAGAGGGGGTCCCATACACAGGGAAAAGCATTACATACAGTACAGTGCAGTTACACAAATAGACAGTGCACAATAGACAATACAGACATGTACAGATACAGTTAGCTTGCTCATCCTCTCCCACCCACTCCCCCATACCCCCAACCTTTTCTGGACAAGCATATTGAGAGTACAGTACAGTGACTTGAAACAGGGGTCAGAAGAAAACAGCAGTATGGGCAGTGTTAGTAGCATGCACAGGTTGTTTTGAGGTGTGAGTACAGGGAAGTCCTGAAGCAGCTAGGGGAGGTCACATATCTTATAGAAAGAGGAAGGTTGTTCCAGTCAAATGGAGCTTTGTAATGGAATGATCTACGTCCGGATTCAGAGAATATTCTTCTGGGAATAGCAAAGTAGGGATGTTGAGTATTTCTAAGTGGGTATGGGGATGTACGTATATAGTACCAGTGACTGTTTCAGGTATGGAGGGCAGTTGAAGTGCACACATTTAAAGATGAATTGGTACCAGTGAAGTTGTCTTCTTGCCTTAGGCTGCAGCCAGTCAAGTGAACTGTATAAGGAACAGTGGTGTGTTTGGTATGGGCACCTCAGTACAAATCGGCATAGTGAGTTATTTACCTCCCTGCCTGGGTAAGAACTAGACTTCTACAATGTAATAATTTAAATGTAATCAGCTCATAATGTAGTAAATAAAAATGAGCACATAACGTAATAACAGATTATTCTATCATTCAATAATGTAATAATGTGTTTCATTCAGAACCACACATAGTCGCTCATGATGTAATACAAGTTCATCATGTAATCATGGCCCATATATTGTGGGGAAAAGTCTTACATTGTCATATTTATTGTTGACACATTATTACATTATGAGTTGCTACACATACCTACTGTATGCCAAATCTAAGATTGCAGCATAGGTTTTACAAGTAACTCTCTCTCTCTGGTATCATTACTTTTTTAAAGCTGTTGGAAATAACTATACCACTTTTGTTTGGTGTATTATTTGACCATATTTATAAAGACCTTTAAATGTTTAAAATAAACATTATGTGTCAACTCAGGACAGCATGTTGAGAGAGCATCTAGCCCATTAGCACATACCTCAGTAATTGGGTATTTGGGAGGAAATTATTTTAACGAGCTGGATTTGATCTCCTTGTGCAATCGTTGCTATTTGTTTTTTATTCCAGGTCAACTTTCCAGACGTGGAAAAAGTGGAATGGCTGAATAAGGTAATGTTATATTTATAAATACATTTAGGAATTTATAAAAAAAGTGGAATGGCTGAATAAGGTATTTCAGGTATTTGTCCCACACTGAACTATTTCCTTTAATTGTTCACTTGTTGACTTTTTTCTCTACTGGCATGAAATGAGTAACATACTGTACAAGCTATGCGGCTGTTTCACAGGATCCATAAATATCAGATCAAAAGACCGTTATCTGTTAATAATAATGAGCTGTTTCATATCACGGTCCATAATGTATTCTGCATTTGAGCCACGGACCACCCACCATGTGATGAGATTTAGCCTCTCAGACCCAGATTATGATATAAGGTTCCATTTGGTTACCGACTCTCCCTCATTTAGCTGGGGACCACCTGGAACCCCCTCGAGGACCACTGGTGGTGCCCGGACCACTGGTCTATACATCTGCCATACAGTGGACTTGATGTGGGGTGCATACGTTGGTTAGACATACCAACAGTCTGACAGGCATTAGTCCGACAACCCCATCGCTCACGACATGCACTGCCGGTTAAAACTCACCCGTGGCTCCCTCCCGACATGCATGGCAGGTTAAAACTAACCCGTGCTGCAGGTTAAAACTCACCCGTAGCTTCCAACATGTGTGGCAGATTAAAACTAACCGGTGGCAGGTTAAAACTAGCCTGCAGCTTCCTGTGAGATTAGGTTTAGGGTTGGGTTTTGGGTAGGGTGTCTGTTTGGGCAGGGTGTCTGTTTGGGTAGGGTGTCTGTTTGGGTAGGGTGTCTGTTTGGTCTGACTGTCGGACCAAACAAACTTGATGCTACATCATGCTAACATGCTAAAGGCTAATAACTGGTGTTGGTGGCAGCATAGGCTAGAGCAGCCCCTCCCCCTTGCTTCTATGTTGTGTGTCTGTCTGTCTGTCTGTCTGCATGCTGCAGGCAGGCAGACAGATAGACAGGCAGGCTGCAGTGAGACGCAGGCAGACAGACAGAGCAGGCAGGCTGCAGTGAGACACAGGCAGACAGACAGAGCAGAGAGACAGGCAGGCTGCAGTGAGACTCGGAGAAGACAGACATGCAGAAGGCTGGCACGGTGCCAGCTCAACCCACTCAACATTTCCACTTAGTTGCAGCCAGGCTCGCTTACTCACAGGAAGAGGGGAGTGGCCGCAAGGAGAAAAAAAAGAAAAGACCTTAAATCTAGTCAAACAAATGACCCCCCCCCCACACACACACACACACACACACACACACACACACACACACACACACACACACACACACACAGACACACACTCAGAGCTGGCAGACGGCTTCATTACACTGCAGCACGTTGTAACGTTACACGCAGTTGTTCCTCAGACAAAATAGACCATTTTTACAACATCACGAGTTATTTTCAGCTTGCGACAACGGCACGCAACTTAACCCATTAAGACCTGAGGCCGATTTTACACAATGTCTTCTCAACAGTTTTCTATAAAATGTACAGTGCTATAACGGTGGTACTTTGGTGGTACTTTTCTTGTCAAGAACCCCCAAAATGATATGTATTTGACAGTAACCCCTCCCATCTCATTATGTTGTTCCAGGCAGGGACGCCCAGAAGCAAAGATTTGAGCTAAAAATGTTGGCTTTAAAACACATCTACAAACGCTACGAGCTTGCAGATATGCTGTTTTTTTGAATAGGCAAAGGATAAAATAATGGTTAAAGTGGTCTAAAATGACTCAGATAATGGCTTTTAAGTATAAATCTGGGCTTTAAGACGTTAATGTTTCGAACGAACAGCAAACATCCATTATCACTCATGAGACCCAGAGCAGCTGATAGAACACACAGCCTTTTTGAGGGCTTCCTTTGGGGGTTAAATACTCAGCAGACCGACTGGCGCTCAGCCTCCACACAACTACAGGCGCTTACATGGACAGTGTTGCCATATCTGCTTATTAGCGACTTTGGGCTTGTTTGTGTGTAGTGTAGTTGATTTGAGCTTGTTTCTAAAGTGTAGTTGATTTGGGCTTGTTTCTAGTGTAGTTGATTTGGGCTTGTTTCTAAAGTGTAGTTGCTTATAATATTTGGGCTTGTTACTAAACGTGTAGATGATTATTTCGGCCTGTTTCTAAAGTGTAGATTGTTTGGGTAGTTGATTATTTCAGCTTCCTCCTTAAATGTTTAAACCTATCATGGAGTGAATCAGTCTGGATCCCATGCTAGGTTTAACCAGTGGTTCAAGTCAAAGACCGTGACATAAACATATAATTGTCCGGGTATCACAATGTGAAAAACCTTTGTGCCAGAGAACCACGTGTCAGATTTCTGTTGTTAAAACGTTAAAAAATAATATTTTTCCTCAAGTAAAAAAAAAAAGAGAGAAAAAAAAAAGAAAGGAAAAAAAAAGCAGATCTAGCTACAAGCTCACAGCACATCGCATTGTGGTTTAAAGTGTTCATAATGACCTATAGTTATTTTGGGCTTGGGATTTCATTGACCTGGTTGCTTATATTTCTCTGGCAGTCTGGCAACACGGTCGATGAGTCATTCTCCACACATGCAGCCCTGAGGTTTCAAGCAACTGTTGTTTCTACTGCTTCTGTTTTCCGTGGTGCTAAAAGTACTCAGATGTTTTACTTAAGTAAAAGTAACAATGCTGCAATATAGGACTACTCTGTTACAAGTAAATGTCCGGAAATCTAAATGTACTTGAGTAAAAGTAAAACAAACAAAAAAAAGTGTTGGCATCGAAATGTACTTAAAAGTACCACAAGTTTTCAAAAAATAGTAGCTCTACAAGCTCACAATGCATCGCGATGCAACACATTGTGAGCTAAGCTTGTACTACCTTGTAGATCTGCTATTTTCAAATGGATGGAATGTAATTTAGGGCTAATAAGTGGTGGTTAATGTGTATCACAGTCTACAAAGTAACTATAAACTGACGTTTTCAAATAATTGTAGTGGAGTAAAAGTACAATGTTTGGATCCGAGCTGTATGGAGTAGAAGTAAAAATATTGAAAATATTCCATTAAGGTGCAAATACCTCAGAAATGTACTCAAGTACAGTACTTGAGTAAATGCACTTAGTTACTCTACACCACTGATGAACACACTCTTCATCATTCCCCTAGGAACACAGAGAATCCAGTGTGTTGCTATAGCAACCATCGTATTTAGTAAACAGTGCCATGTTGGTCACTGTTACGTAACAATGTCACCCTGATATATATGGTCCCTGTCCCAGTCCGCTTGTAGGTCTGCTACTTCTGGTGCTTTTATGTAACACTGACACTGTAGTATGACTGTCTTGCGTTGCCAGACTGTTGCCTCTTGCAACGTTCAAATGCTTCCGTCATACAGTCTGGAGAACGGAAGCTCTGATCTGACTGATCGTGAGTTAAGGTGGCCTTACACTAGCCAATAATCGGGCATTTTTGACGCTCGGGCGGTGCCCGACCGCTCAAAGCGCGATCGGGATCGGCCCGATCAACATCAAGAATGTTTGATATTTGCTCTGCCCCGCTCCGATTATCCTGTAGTGTGTGGTGCTATCAGATTTCAGATTGAAAAAAATCGGCTAGTGTAAGGCCACCTTAAGCGATAAAGCGGAAGTGGAGCCTCCTCTCCACTTCCTTTTCGTCTTTTCAGTCGCGCAAATGTATCCTAATATCAAGTCCTGGGGTGTTCAATTCATAAATAGTAACATTATAGCAATGATATTAGGCTCAAGACTCAGGGTTGGTTATTCCTGTTTATTTACAGCGCAAATCCAAGATGGCATCATACACAAAACAAAGTTTAATCCATTAATTAATCACAGGTTAAAGTTTGAATCACAGGTAAAAGGGATATTTTATCAGCTCAGTGGCCTTGTGGCTACAGTGTCCACCCTGAGACTGGGATGTTGGGGTTCGATCCCCGGCCGGGTCATACCAAAAGACCCAGTGCCTCCCTGCTAGGCACTCATCAGCATCAAGGGTTGGACTGGGGGTAAGTCCCTGCGATATACTAGTGTCATGTCCAGGGGGTGTACATGTACATCAAGCTGCCTCGAGACGATCACGCTACAGAAACAGGAGATAGGCTCCTGCCCTATGGGCCTCATGGCTCAGCATGGCTTACTTACTTACAAAAGGGAATAAGTGAATAAGTCTTTTGTCTGTGTGGGGACGACAGTGACGTATCACGGTGACAAAGCACAGGCGTGAACGGCACTTCCGCATACTCCGCATACGTCACCCGAACTGGTGCACAAAGTTGTGCGCTCCATATGGGCACAAATATGTGTGTGTGGAATTCTCCCAAATGTAATAATAGATTATAATACACACCCCATGAAGCCTTGAATTCATTTATTACACACCCAGAGACGAAGAGTTCTTATAATTGGCCGCCCCTTCAGGTGTTAATCATGTTGTTTCTATGTTGTCCAGGTGTTGTCCAGGTGTTAATCATGTTGTTTCCATGTTGTCCAGGTGTTGCCCAGGTGTTAATCATGTTGTTTCCATGTTGTCCAGGTGTTGTCCAGGTGTTAATCATGTTGTTTCCATGTTGTTCAGGTGTTGTCCAGGTGTTAATCATGTTGTTTCCATGTTGTCCAGGTGTTGCAGCAGGTGTGGCCGTTCGTGGGTCAGTATCTGGAGAAGCTACTGGTGGAGACCATCGCCCCGTCCATCAGGGGATCCAGCGCACACCTGCAGACCCTCACCTTCACCAAGGTGGACTTTGGAGACAAGGTGAGATGACCCTGTCCTTCACCCTAACCCCGACCCATGACCCTGACCCCTAACCCCGACCCAAACCCTGACATCACAGGCCACTGTTCTCGGTGTTACCCCACTGTCATGCTTCCTCTGCGCCGCAACTTCCACCACCGTGACCACGCTACTATCTTACATGTTGCTGCATCACTGCTGCTTTCACATGTTGACTTCCACTTCCACCACTTCCGACATCAACAGCCCACATTAACTTTTCGCCGCTGCTCCTTACTGCCTGCACCAAGGCAGGACTTCTTCTTCTTTTATAACCAACGCTGCCCTGTGCGAGACCACAGTGAAGCGACTGCAGCAACTGGAAACATATTATATATCTGCTATGAACGCACTTTCATTCCCCAAGCCTCTAGCCTGGCTTTAGCCACACTGATAAGTAACATGGATTCACTCTCGCTTCCTCCCCGATATCATAGCGAGCGACAACTTTGCAATGTTTGCACGTAACTCGATATCACTTGTCCTCAAACGCGGGTGAAACAGCACAGGCATTGTGGTGGGGGGTGCGTGGGTGCGTTACCGATGGCCATGTCCTTTGACTCCTCACTCCTGCAATCACTCGTG
Organism: Electrona antarctica; assembly: GCF_951216825.1. Classification (NCBI taxonomy): domain Eukaryota; kingdom Metazoa; phylum Chordata; class Actinopteri; order Myctophiformes; family Myctophidae; genus Electrona; species Electrona antarctica. The sequence continues at coordinate 7,318,568 of NC_136790.1, forward strand.
CGTCAAAGCCAAGGACAAAGTTACAATAGCGGATAGCCTACCGCACCGCATGTCATAAAACACAATTCAGAAAAAACAAAAACCTCGCCTCGATTAACTGAATCACAACGTGTCGCACGCGCGTCATTCCAAATCCCTATAGGGCTGCGTAAACACCCACAAACGCCTGCCAGTGTTGTCTGTACTGCAGTGCACGCACTGTCTGCCGCCGCCGCCGGCTGCTGCCATGTCAAAACCAATTTGCGTGTGCCGTGTGTGCGTGCGTGTCTCAGCCACACAGAGATGCATTTATGTGAGTCCCAGGAATACACAGACGCACCCCATGGAATTCTCCACACACCACTTGCCTAATAATAGTATCTTTGTGCCCTTCCCAAGCTCATCCGTTAACAATTCCCTCCCAGACAATAATGTGATCTATACATCGCATTACCCACACTGTACCTAATTTGGTGTTCATATATTAGAACGGGTAAGGACTAGTAACAGTAATTTTCTCCGCGGCTCCGCCGCGTAATAACGAGCACCCGTGTGTGCGTCCTCACAAACACCACAAGTAGCCTCAGGAACAGCTTATTTCCTGTTGCTGTCTCCCTGCTGAACTCTGCCCCTCCTCAATGACACTGAACAATAATACCCCCTTCGGTCCCCCCTTCCTCCTACCCATCTGAACTCTCATGCTCACACCACCATACATACACTATAGCATGTTATGGCTTATGGCTTGTGTGGGTGGGGGTGTATATATATGCATATATATTCATGCATTGCTTATTGTTCCTCTCATACTCCTTATTTATATTTATACTTCATTGCTTATTTTCTATTTATTATACTACTGTACATACTGTACATTCTGTACATTCAACAAAAGTGTATTTACGGCATTACTGTATCGCACTCTGGCTAGACGCCACTATTCATTTCATTGTCAAAGTATTTGTATACGATGTGCAGTGACAATAAATTGAATCTAATCTAATCTAATCTAAAGAGTAGCCGATCTGCATGAGAAAACGCAGCACTCTCGTCGGGAGGGGGGGGGTGGGTCAGCACAAATATATCCGAGTAGGACAACCAAATGGTCAGCTACGTCCCTGGGAATAGACTGAGGATATGTTCTATATGATCCTATAGATGACCATATTCATATTCTACTGTTAGACTGATGATAGGTTCATAGTTTACGTATGGTCCTGACCTAGATGAATGAATGTACAGTATGAATGTACAGTATATGTTTATTCTGTATATTCTACTCTAGACTGTTGATAGGTTCATAGTTTACTGTATGGTCCTGACCTAGATGAATATGTACAGTATATGTTTATTCTGTATATTCTACTCTAGACTGGTTCATAGTTTACTGTATGGTCCTATGATATTTCTAATAAAGGCCTCCATGTATATTGTGTTGTGTTGTGTTGTCCTCTCCAGCCCATGAAGGTGGTTGGGATCAAGGCTCACACAGAGAACGATAAGGGTCAGGTTCTCCTGGACGTGTACATCAGGTGAACAATCTATCCACACTGTATGGATTTATGACGTGTGTCACCGAGTGACGGGACGATATTACTTGTTAACAGGTGTTTTTTATATTGTGTTTCAGTTATGTTGGTAATGTAGAGATCGACGTTGAGGTGAAGAGATATTTCTGCAAGGCAGGAGTCAAAGGGATACAGGTATGACCCTAACCCTACGGGTATGTTTCTAACGAGGTGATGGAATACTGCTATCGTATGTATGACATAGGAAATGTTTGCCTATGATGTCATTACATATTTGACTTTGACTTCTTTATTGATAATAAAACATCATGTCAACTAATTGCATACATTGTCACTCCACTCCTCTCAGGTCTGAATGGGTTAAGTGTACTTTGTGTCTGTGTCTCTGCAGCTGCATGGGATGATTTGTGTGTGTGTGTGTGTGTGTGTGTGTGTGTGTGTGTGTGTGTGTGTGTGTGTGTGTGTGTGTGTGTGTGTGTGTGTGTGTGTGTGTGTGTGTGTGTGTGTGTGTGTGTGTGTGTGTGTGTGTGTGTGTGTGTGTGTGTGTGCGCACGGGATGATGATGGGATGATGTTTTACTCTGTCTGCAGCTTCATGGGATGATGCGGGTGATTCTGGAGCCTCTGATTGGAGATGTGCCAATAGTGGGTGCGGTCACCATGTTCTTCATCCGCAGGCCGGTAAGTAGTGGAAAGTAACTAAGTACATTTACTCGAGTTTGACGTATTTTTAATTGACTGCAGTATTTCCAGTTTTCAGTACTTTGACGTCTGCTCCATTGCATCTAAGAGGAAACCTTTTTACTCCACTACAATTATTTGAAAACTTCAGATACTCTGGCTATTTGAAAATAGCCGATCTTTGTAGATCGGGTATTTTCCAAGGATTGTATACACGTGGAAACTTGTAAACTGACACAGATGCTTTCCAGGTCATAATGGAAGCTATTGATTTCACTGCTCGTCCGTCGGACTGATCGATAATGCTGCGTGCTCAAAGATCTAAGCATGCAGTGACGCATATCGATCGATCTTTCTCTGTCTCCTTGTCTCTTCTTCCCAGAAACTGGACATCAACTGGACCGGCCTCACTAATCTGTTGGATATTCCTGGACTCAAGTGAGTTGTGAAACCAAACGCTTCACTTATTGATGCAACCGTGTGCTCATAATCAACTCCGTCTCTCCTCCTAAAAAGGCATATTGTGACAAAAACGTGACCAAACGTCAAAAAGTGACTGGAAGGAGGGGGGCCAAATAAGACACATTTTGACGTCTGGAGAATATGAGTTACGATTATGTCCCTTTCGTGACATAACTCAAACGGATAACTCGAACGTCGATTTCCCAGTTTTCTTTTTGGCAGACCATCTTGGGTTTGAGAACTGCACTGTTTGACTGGAAGGGAAGGGTACTTCCTTAAGTCACAGTCAAAATATGACATGACACCGTCTCGTGGGGAGTGAGACGGTGTTGTCATAATACTATTTTCAGTCTTTCATTCAAACCTAGTTAGTTTCATTCAAACCTAGTTAGTTTCCTGCACTTTGGGCGAGGAGTTAAAAATGGACTGATCAATAAAAAAATAACACATTGAGTCTCATTTCCTCACAAGGATCAATAAAGTGTAATGGATCTCTCTGTGGTGATGATGTCACTTCCTCTTCTTCAGCATCATGTCTGACAGTAGTAATATTTATTATAATTTATTTTAATTTCAGCATCATGTCTGACAGTGTGATCATGGACGCCATCGCCTCCTTCCTGGTCCTGCCCAATCGCCTGACGGTCCCACTGGTTCCAGACCTGCATGTGGCACAGCTACGCTTCCCTCTGCCCAGAGTGAGTGGGCACCACATTACATAGACACTGTGCCTAGGGTGAGAGTGGGCACCACATTACATAGACACTGTGCCTAGGGTGAGAGTGGGCACCACATTACATAGACACCGTGCCCAGGGTGAGAGTGGGCACCACATTACATAGACACTGTGCCCAGGGTGAGAGTGGGCACCACATTACATAGACACTGTGCCCAGGGTGAGAGTGGGCACCACATTACATAGACACTGTGCCCAGGGTGAGAGTGGGCACCACATTACATAGACACTGTGCCTAGGGTGAGAGTGGGCACCACATTACATAGACACTGTGCCCAGGGTGAGAGTGGGCACCACATTACATAGACACTGTGCCCAGGGTGAGAGTGGGCACCACATTACATAGACACTGTGCCTAGGGTGAGTGGGCACCACATTACATAGACACTGTGCCCAGGGTGAGAGTGGGCACCACATTACATAGACACTGTGCCCAGGGTGAGAGTGGGCACCACATTACATAGACACTGTGCCCAGGGTGAGAGTGGGCACCACATTACATAGACACTGTGCCTAGGGTGAGAGTGGGCACCACATTACATAGACACTGTGCCCAGAGTGAGAGTGGGCACCACATTACATAGACACTGTGCCCAGGGTGAGAGTGGGCACCACATTACATAGACACTGTGCCTAGGGTGAGTGGGCACCACATTACATAGACACTGTGCCCAGGGTGAGAGTGGGCACCACATTACATAGACACTGTGCCCAGGGTGAGAGTGGGCACCACATTACATAGACACTGTGCCCAGGGTGAGAGTGGGCACCACATTACATAGACACTGTGCCTAGGGTGAGAGTGGGCACCACATTACATAGACACTGTGCCCAGAGTGAGAGTGGGCACCACATTACATAGACACTGTGCCCAGGGTGAGAGTGGGCACCACATTACATAGACACTGTGCCCAGAGTGAGAGTGGGCACCACATTACATAGACACTGTGCCCAGAGTGAGTGGGCACCACATTACATAGACACTGTGCCCAGAGTGAGAGTGGGCACCACATTACATAGACACTGTGCCTAGGGTGAGTGGGCACCACATTACATAGACACTGTGCCCATAGTGAGAGTGGGCACCACATTACATAGACACTGTGCCTAGGGTGAGAGTGGGCACCACATTACATAGACACTGTGCCCATAGTGAGAGTGGGCACCACATTACATAAGAGCGTTGTCCAGGGTGTTTTAGAGAAGGGAAAAGAGTCTAGGACGTGTGGAGCGTTGTCCAGGGTGTTTTAGGGAGGGATGTGTGGAGCGTTGTCCAGGGTGTTTTAGGGAGGGATGTGTGGAGCGTTGTCCAGGGTGTTTTAGAGAAGGAAGAGAGTCTAAATACACAAGTGCCCCCTATTCCCTAGTTTTAGGATTTTTATATTGCTATGTTTGTCTCCCCTTCTCTCCGTCTCTCTCTCTCTCTTCCTCTCTCTTTCTCCCTCTCTCTCTTTCTCTTTCTCTCCCCTCTCTCCGCCCTTCCCCCCCCCCCCCCCACCCCCCCTCTCTCTCTCTCTCTCTCTCTCTCTCTCTCTCTCTCTCTCTCTCTCTCCCCCCCCCCCCCTCTCAGGGTGTGGTGCGTATCCACCTGGTAGAAGCGTCAGATCTTCCCTCTAAGGACAACTACGTCAGAGGGATGCTGGGTGGAATGTCTGACCCGTACGCTCTGCTGAGAGTCGGACCGCAGACCTTCACCTCCAAGACCGTCGACAACACACTCAGCCCCGCGTGGGGAGAGATATACGAGGTATTTACTGTACTATTTACTGTACGTACTGTACTATTTACTGTACGACGACACGCTGAGCCCCGCGTGGGGAGAGAGATCTACGAGGTGAGGATATACTGTACTTTACCGTACTGTATTTACTGTACCGCATCATCTGATGCTGTGTGTGTGTGTGTGTGTGTGTGTGTGTGTGTGCGTGTGTGTGTGTGTGTGTGTGTGTGTGTGTGTGTGTGTGTGTGTGTGTGTGTGTGTGTGTGCGCGTGCGTGCACATCATCAGGTGGTTGTCCATGAGGTTCCTGGTCAGGAGTTGGAGGTGGAAGTTTATGACAAAGACTCGGATCAGGATGACTTCCTGGGAAAGTACGTCATTCATTCATTCATTCATCCATCCATCCATCCATCCATCCATCCATCCATCCATCCATCCATCCATCCATCCATCCATCCATCCACCCATCCATCCATCCACCGATCCATCCATCCATTCATTCATTCATTCATCCATCCATCCATCCACCCACCCATTCATCCATCCACCCACCCATCCATCCATCCACCCACCCATCCATCCATCCATCCATCAATTCATTCATTCATTCATCCATCCATCCATCCATCCATCCACCCATCCATCCATTAATTCATTCATCCATCCATCCATCCATCCATCCATCCATCCATCCATCCATCCATCCATCCATCCATTCATTCATTCTGTATACTGTACAGTATAAAGATATAAGAGAGGCTATTCTGAATCAATAAAACCCCCAAAACACGTTAAAGATGCCATTAGCAGGCAAAAGATGATGTTTCTTAAACCTCTCGTTTCTGTAAAGAAACCATTTATCATAGGGCGATTTAATAGCCAGATCAATATGGTCGCAAGTTACCACAGTGCTAGGAACAGTGGGGGCGCCATGTTTGTGGTTTGACGTCGTCGAGTGATGGCGCTGATGGCCAATCAGCTGCTGCGATCAGATTTTTGATGGAGACTTTCACGCCCATAGACCATAGACCATAGACCATAGACGTAGACCATAGACCATAGACCATAGACCATAGACCATAGACCATAGACATAGACCATAGACCATAGACCATAGACATAGACCATAGACCATAGACCATAGACATAGACCATAGACCATAGACATAGACCATAGACCATAGACATAGACCATAGACATAGACCATATACATAGACCATAGACCATAGACATAGACCATAGACATAGACCATAGACCATAGACATAGACATAGACCATAGACCATAGACCACAGACATAGACCATAGACCATAGACATAGACCATAGACCATAGACCATAGACCATAGACATAGACCATAGACCATAGACCATAGACATAGACCATAGACATAGACCATAGACATAGACCATAGACCATAGACATAGACCATAGACATAGACCATAGACGTAGACCATAGACCATAGACCATAGACATAGACCATAGACCATAGACCATAGACCATAGACCATAGACCATAGACCATAGACCATAGACATAGACCATAGACGTAGACCATAGACCATAGACCATAGACATAGACCATAGACCATAGACATAGACCATAGACCACAGACATAGACCATAGACCATAGACCATAGACATAGACCATAGACCATAGACCATAGACCATAGACCATAGACCATAGACCACAGACATAGACCATAGACCATAGACCATAGACCATAGACATAGACCATAGACATAGACCATAGACCATAGACATAGACCATAGACATAGACCATAGACATAGACCATAGACCATAGACATAGACCATATACCATAGACCATAGACCATAGACCATAGACATAGACCATAGACATAGACCATAGACATAGACCATAGACGTAGACCATAGACCATAGACCATAGACATAGACCATAGACATAGACCATAGACATAGACCATAGACCATAGACATAGACCATAGACCATAGACCATAGACATAGACCATAGACATAGACCATAGACATAGACATAGACCATAGACCATAGACCATAGACCATAGACATAGACCATAGACCATAGACCATAGACATAGACCATAGACATAGACCATAGACCATAGACCATAGACATAGACCATAGACCATAGACCATAGACATAGACCATAGACATAGACCATAGACATAGACCATAGACATAGACATAGACCATAGACATAGACCATAGACCATAGACCATAGACCATAGACATAGACCATAGACATAGACCATAGACATAGACCATAGACATAGACCATAGACATAGACCATAGACATAGACCATAGACCATAGACCATAGACATAGACCATAGACATAGACCATAGACATAGACCATAGACATAGACCATAGACATAGACCATAGACCATAGACATAGACCATAGACATAGACCATAGACATAGACCATAGACCATAGACCATAGACATAGACCATAGACATAGACCATAGACATAGACCATAGACATAGACATAGACCATAGACCATAGACCATAGACATAGTCCATAGACCATAGTCCATAGACCACAGACATAGACCATAGACCATAGACATAGACCATAGACCATAGACGTAGACCATAGACCATAGACCATAGACCATAGACATAGACCATAGACCATAGACATAGACCATAGACCATAGACATAGACCATAGACGTAGACCATAGACCACAGACATAGACCATAGACCATAGACATAGACCATAGACATAGACATAGACCATAGACATAGACCATAGACATAGACCATAGACATAGACCATAGACATAGACCATAGACATAGACCATAGACGTAGACCATAGACCACAGACATAGACCATAGACCATAGACATAGACCATAGACCATAGACCATAGACATAGACATAGACCATAGACATAGACCATAGACCATAGACATAGACCATAGACCATAGACATAGACCATAGACCATAGACCATAGACCATAGACATAGACCATAGACATAGACCATAGACCATAGACCACAGTCCATAGACATAGACCATAGACATAGACCATAGACATAGACCATAGACATAGACCATAGACCATAGACATAGACCATAGACATAGACCATAGACCATAGACATAGACCATAGACATAGACCATAAACATAGACCATAGACGTAGACCATAGACCACAGACATAGACCATAGACCATAGACATAGACCATAGACCATAGACCATAGACATAGACCATAGACCATAGACCATAGACATAGACCATAGACATAGACCATAGACATAGACCATAGACCATAGACCATAGACCATAGACATAGACCATAGACATAGACCATAGACCATAGACATAGACCATAGACATAGACCATAGACCATAGACATAGACCATAGACCATAGACCATAGACATAGACCATAGACCATAGACATAGACCATAGACCATAGACATAGACCATAGACATAGACCATAGACCATAGACATAGACCATAGACATAGACCATAGACATAGACCATAGACATAGACCATAGACCATAGACCACAGACATAGACCATAGACATAGACCATAGACCATAGACCATAGACATAGACCATAGACCATAGACCATAGACATAGACCATAGACATAGACCATAGACATAGACCATAGACCATAGACCATAGACCATAGACCATAGACCATAGACCATAGACCACAGACATAGACCATAGACATAGACCATAGACCATAGACATAGACATAGACCATAGACATAGACCATAGACCATAGACATAGACCATAGACCATAGACCATATACATAGACCATAGACATAGACCATAGACATAGACCATAGACATAGACCATAGACCATAGACATAGACATAGACCATAGACATAGACCATAGACCATAGACCATAGACCATAGACATAGACCATAGACCATAGACATAGACCATAGACCATAGACCATAGACATAGACCATAGACCATAGACCATAGACCACAGACATAGACCATAGACATAGACCATAGACCATAGACATAGACATAGACCATAGACCATAGACCATAGACCATAGACATAGACATAGACCATAGACCATAGACCATAGACATAGACCATAGACCATAGACCATAGACATAGACCATAGACCATAGACATAGACCATAGACCATAGACCATAGACCATAGACATAGACCATAGACATAGACCATAGACCATAGACATAGACCATAGACATAGACCATAGACATAGACATAGACCATAGACATAGACCATAGACCATAGACATAGACATAGACCATAGACCATAGACCATAGACCATAGACATAGACCATAGACATAGACCATAGACCATAGACCATAGACCATAGACCATAGACCATAGACATAGACCATAGACATAGACCATAGACCATAGACATAGACCATAGACATAGACCATAGACATAGACCATAGACATAGACCATAGACCATAGACCATAGACCATAGACATAGACCATAGACCATAGACCATAGACATAGACCATAGACCATAGACATAGACCATAGACCATAGACCATAGACATAGACCATAGACATAGACCATAGACCACAGACCACAGACCACAGTCCATAGACCATAGACCATAGACCATAGACCACAGACCATAGACCATAGACCATAGACCACCACCAGACCTGAATCACCAGAGCAAGTGGCTAGCGATTCAGGGCTGGAGCCAGGCTATAGTGCAATAGAAGTATATATATATATATATATATATATAGTATATATAAAATACTCGAGTAAAGTACAAATACCTCAAAATTGTACTTAAGTACAGTACTTAAGTAAAAGTAAAGCTGCATTTGAGTGATGTATTATTACTATTCCCTTTCTCTCTTTGTTTCACTCACCTGTATCCATCATGTTCTCCTCCATACAGGACCAAGATGGATCTGGGAATCGTGAGGAAATCAATAGTGGTTGATGATGTGAGTGTCAGCTCATTAGCATATCATTATCATTATTATTACAAAAATAAAACGGGGGCGATATGGTCTCTGTCGGGTGGAAACCTCATATGTACATCATGAATGGACTCAAGTTCAAAAGCATGAAAAGTAGCAGATCTACAAGCTCTAAACGTGTTCCGAGATTGTAGATCTGCTACTTTTGATGCTTTTGCGTGACGCTGTAGTGTGATCAAGTATAGGACGTTCGTTTACGGGGAGGGGAAATAAAATATATAAATACAGTTTAAATATGTAGATAAGAGGTTTCTGCTGCATCAATGATGGAGTTAGAATGCTCCTGGTCTCAACAAAAAGCCTAAGGCCTCACTCAGACCTTTACTGCATTGCTGTATGCTTGTTGGATGAATGTTGTGTAGTGTCATGGCCGCCCCAATGCATTTCCAATGGAAGTCACATGGTTTTTAGTCCACATTTTGGACTACAAGCTGTTGTATGGCTTTCGGCTGTGTTTCGGCTGTGTTTCGACTGCGCCTCTCCCCCTCATACAACACAAATGTTGTGTCAAACCATGTGACTCCCATTGGAAATGCATTGGGGCGGCCATGACACTACACAACATTCATCCAACAAGCATACAGCAATGCAGTAAAGGTCTGAGTGAGGCCTAAAGGATTTCTGCATTGCATTTCTTTTGCTGGGTGTCCCCAGCTAAATGATGGAGAGTTGGTAACCAAACGGACCCTTATTTAGATCTTTAACTCTTGAGAGTCTAAAATGAAACCAAATGAACCATTTGTAAGGGACACTTAATGTCCCGTGAGGGACACATTGCTAAAAGGAAGAAATGTAATATATTGCTCTCTGTCCCAAAGTATGTTTATGCTCTCAAGAGTTAAATTATTGTTAAACATCTGCATTACTTAATAATTGATAAGAAGTCTACACAATTAGAGACTGTAGTAGAATTGTTATTTTGATTAACGTTTGCCTGTTATCTCTCCTGTGGTAGCGTGGAATTGTGGACAAAACCGTATCCAATAATAACAGAATATTCTTTAGTTTTGGGTCTAGATGTCATAAAAAATTGGTGTTCCGTGGATCAAAATGCAAAATAAATATTGGGCTTTGATATGAAAAGTGTTGAAAACCACCGACATAGAGTATCACTATAAAATGATTTATAGGATTGTTTTCCTCAGTGGTGTATATGTATATTTATGTATATTTATATTTCAGTGGTTCACGTTGAAAGACACCAAATCAGGACGAGTCCATCTGAGAATGGAGTGGTTGAAACTTCTGCCTGACACTGATCGCCTGGATGAGGTAATTATATAGATATATCGCGGAAGCAGTAATTTATGTATACAGAATAAGATTGGGTTATTTATTAGCCTCGGAGACCACAGACGTTTCGTTTTCACAAGAAAAAGAAAAGCCTGGGCAAATTTGGTAGCCAAATATGGTGGCCAAACGTCAGTGTTCTCCACTGTTTTCTACCGAGGAGGGCGCTCAAATCGGTGAACCAATAGGATCCAGCGGCCGATCCAGCCGGCACCCGCCCCTCTGTACCAGAAATCCCGCTGGCTGGGCCAGGCTATGTATCGTAGTCTCATATAAGCACTGTGGTCCAATCATCTTGTTTCAGGTCCTTCTGAAGAACTCCAGTGTTTCCAGTAAGTCCGCTGACCCTCCGTCTGCGGCCATCTTGATCGTCTATCTGGACAAAGCTGAGTCACTTCCTGTGAGTCAATTATCCCCCCCTCCTTCCCGCCCGCACGCCCGCCCGCACGCACGCACGCACGCACGCACGCACGCACGCACGCACGCACGCACGCACGCACGCACGCACGCACGCACGTGTGCACGCGCGCACACACACACACACACACACACACTTTAAATACCAGGTCATGACTACACTTTTAAAAGGTTGAGGGGGGGTCGAGGCAGCTGTTGTCTGGTTGACATGCCAGGCAGTCTTTGCCTTGAGCTCTGACCCTGTCCACACGTGTGTGTGTGTGTGTGTGTGTGTGTGTGTGTGTGTGTGTGTGTGTGTGTGTGTGTGTGTGTGTGTGTGTGTGTGTGTGTGTGTGTGTGTGTGTGTGTGTGTGTGTGTGTGTGTGTGTGTGTGTGTGTGTGTGTGTGTGTGTGTGTGTGTGTGTGTGTGTGTGTGTGTGTGTGTGTTGAAATGTCACGCTGACTATCAAGACCATGGCAATTTGGGCCCTATTTCTGCCAGTGCCTTAATTACCACGTATCCCTGAACGTCTTTGCCTTTTTCCTTTGACATGTTTAGAAATGTTACATTCGGAGTATTGATCTAACTCTGAGGGTGCATAAAAGCCTAGTCTTAGTCGATGAAATATCACAATCTTAGTCTTTTAGTCAACAAAATAAACACTGCATTTGTCCAATCTCAGAGTTGAATTACCACCCAGGAGTTTTACTGTGTGTATTCATTCAGTGTATGTGTGTATTCATTCAGTGTGTGTGTGTGTGTGTGTGTGTGTGTGTGTGTGTGTGTGTGTGTGTGTGTGTGTGTGGGTGTGCGTGTGCGTGTGCATGCCCTTTTCAGATGAAGAAGGGAAATAAGGATCCTAATCCCATGGTGCAGTTGTCTGTTCAGGACATCACTAAAGAGAGCAAGGTACGATATAATAATAATAACAGGAAATAAGGTATACAGGAAATAAGGTACGACAAGGTACGCCAAGCAGATGAAAAGCCCCGCCTTTCATTTCAACCCAAAACCGGGAGGTGAAATGTTCCATTACTACATCACGCTAATAAGTCTGATCTCTCTTTAGAAGCGTTAATATTCTAAACGAGATGCTTGATGAAGTCACAAATTAGGACAGAACATCGCCGTTCTGATGGATTCAGAGAGAATAAGGAAGATTGTTGGCCCGTATTGTTGGCCCCTAAACAAGGAAGTGAATTTCTATATAACCTTTTACTGGTAGACACCCCCTCCAAGTACAATGAACTCAACCTCTTCCTGTGCAAGACTTGGTCTCATCCAATTTAAAGTACTTCACAGGATACATTATAGCAAAGCCAGACTATCGAGAATATACCCAGATCTCTCTGACACCTGCGATAGATGCTCTCAGGCACCAGCAGATTTGACTCATATGTTTTGGTCATGCCCAAGCCTGGTGGACTACTGGAGACATTTATTTATTGTTATCTCTGAAATTCTAGGACTTAATGTGGATCCTTCACCTTGCATTCAGGGCCGCGGGAAGGTATTTACAGTAGGAGGTGCTGAACGTTTAGGAGGGGGTGCGCACATGTAAGCGTGCGCCGCAAAATGCGCGTGCACACACCTCGTGCACGCACATTTGTGCATTTTCACACGGAAAAGTGGCTTTTACTTTCCTATATATACTACTAGAATTTCGCGGGCCTTCGGCCCGCTCATCCCAGAGTTGCGTTGCCCCGCGTTGCGATACAGAAGTCCACAGATACAGAAGTCCACAGTGACACGTGTTTTATGCAGCTGTTTTGTGTTGCAGCGCGTGCACGCGCGCGCGTGTAGTGTTGTTGTTCTTATCCATAACAATAAATGGATCAAATATGCTCTATATTAGTTATGTATAGATTTAAAGCAGTGGCTGTCAAAGGTGTGTTCCAGGGACCCTCATGGTTCCTTGAGGGGGTTCCAAATGGACCCATTATAGGTCTGTAACTCTGAGAGTGTAGAAATGGAACCAAGTGGACCCTACAGGTCTGTAACTCTGAGAGTGTACAAATGGAACCAAATGGACTGTTTTATAACGTTTAACTGTGATACTGTACAAATGGAATCAAATGGGACTGTTATGGGTCCATTTGGTTTTACTCTCAGAGTTATGGGGGTCCTTGAAATTAAAAAGGTTGAGAACCTGTATGCAATGGCTTATGTCTTGTAAAAAGAGAGAGCAGCCTATTCTCCAAAGCATCATATCTTATGCTTTGCTAGGTTGTACAAATTAATATAGGGTCAATATAATGTGCAGGACTCACGTGTGTGCTCTCTGTCTCTGTCGCTCTCTTCTCTCTCCTCCGTCTCGGTGGTGTGTGGGGGGGGGGGGGGGGGATTAGTTGCGCTGCCTGCGACAGTGCTATACTTCTCCAGCAGCGGTGCAGAACCGAGAGAGTGACACATTCGTGTGGATGTAAACTGCGCAAGTTGTAGCTTGAAAGTTCGGATTGTGTAGTCGCACCGGTGGTACAAAGTGAATGTTACAACTCGCACGGTGATGTTGTAAGGCGCAAATGCGAGTACCTAGTCGCACTGTCGAGCCCTGTGTAGTGTAGTGGCATTTGCGCTGCATCGCGAGGCGAGCCAAATTCCCCCCCGCGCACGCACGCACGCACACAGACACACACACACACACTGTACGTAGCTGTGTGTTGTTGCAGCGCGCGCGTGTGCGTGTAGTGTTGTTGTTGTTGTTGTACCACGCCAGGTTTGCACAGTGCGCTCAGTGCGATATTTCCGAACGTGGGCGTTGTGTGTGTGTGTGGGTGGGTGTGTGTGTGTGTGGCTGGCTGTGTTTTGTTGCGTGGGGATCGCCATGTGAGGGGGCTAGCCAATAAGGGCCCTGTGTTGCATGTGGAGAATGGTGTAGGTTAGTGTGTGTGGTGTAGCCGAACGGGGTGTTGAGAACATGAGGGGGATGTAGCACAGCAATCGGTGACCCCTACATTAAGCTGTGTTGCTCCCAAGATGCAGTGCAAATGCGTGTTGTAGCAACCGTAGCCAATGGGAAAACAGGATGCAGTGTTGCCAGGTCCGCGAATTGTAAGCGAGTTGTAAGTAGCGTGTTGAATGGCATTTTTTCTGGGCTAGTTTTCATAGACCTGGCAACAAATTAGGCGGGGGTGTCGGTGCTTGTGGCGTGTTTGTGTTTGTTATTGATATTGATGTTGTTTGTGAGTGTGGACGGGAGGCGGCTGTGGTGGCAGTGCAATGACAGTTTTTACGCGGGTGTTGTTGATTGTGGGCGTGCGGCGCGACATGAGGAGATAGCCGTGGATCGACGCGGAGGGTAAGGCTGTGTCGTGTTAGTGTGTTGTTGCAGTGTGTGTTGCAGCGTGTTGCAGCGTGTCAGTGACGTAGTAGCTGGTGCCTTTTGTTCCTGTGCGTGCTTTTGGGGACATGTTTTCAATTGTAATATAGGATAATAATAACCATCTGCCTCCCGTGCCGCAGTGAACTAACGCTACGCTTGATTTTTGTCACGGACATACAAAATAAATGGTCAATAATTTTACCAGAAACCCAAATAGCTAGCCCTAAATGTATACGAATGGCCTCATAATGTGCCATAGTGACTTTGCCTGTGTGCTTCACATTTTAAAGGGGGCTAATTCAAGAAGAACAGAAGGGCCCAACAGTCTCATTGTGGGCATGACATCTATTTAGCCCTTGCCTTTTTCATCTTATTATAGACCACTAATTCAAATGTGTAGGCTATAATTATGAAAGAAATCTAACAATAATAAAAACATTATTTATGATTAACATACTGATGATTGCATCTGACTTGATAAGGCAAAATGGTTGAAATTCTTCCATGTACACAAATACATATGGCTGTGCATGGGGGGAGGAGGTGCTCCAGCCCCTCCAGCACCCCTACTTCCCTCAGCCATGCTTGCATTGCTATTTTCGGTGTCCCTGAAGAGGGAACCAGACTGAACAATAGACAAAACAATATAGTCTCATTTGCTTCTTTAATCGCTCGCCGCCGTATTCTACTGCTATAGAAAAACCATCTACCTCCTCAAACACATCCTGGTTACGGGACCTAATGTCATTTCTGAAACTAGAAAAGATTAAATTTGCTGTCCGCGGCTCTGTTGAAAACTTTTATAAACATTGGCAGCCTCTCATCTCTCACTTTGATTCACTTCAAGCTATCTCATTGGATTAGATAAGTGTATAATTCACCCGAGGGTGCAGTCTTTGTTCTATCATTGTCACAATTCATATGCCATCTGAGGCTGAGTCAACATGCTGTCTTTCCCTTGTCTCTCTCTCTTTCCCTCTTTTTTCTCTTTAATCTTTAATGAATGAATGAATGAATGAATAAGTGAAGATAAATTAAATTAACATTTCACCTCATTGACAGATCTCCATTTTATCACAGTATTTTAACCATTTATAATTATTTATAACTATTTATAAAGTCTGTATACTTATGTATAACTATTTATAACTACCCATTTATAACTCTGTTTTCACTCTACCAAAGACGTGTTGGACCACGGTGGATCCAGCCTGGGAGGAGGCCTTCACTTTCTTCATCCAAGACCCTCGCAAGCAGGACATAGATATACAGGTACTAGATTAGCAATACATAGATATACAGGTACTAGATTAGCAATACATAGATATACAGGTACTAGATTAGCAATACATAGATATACAGGTAATAGGTAAAACTAGACTAACACCAAAACATTTCAGGTCACTGAAATATGACTAAAACTAAATGAGATGTTATTCAAAAGACTAAAGACTAAAACTAACTGCTGTCAGAATCACCAAGTGTTTTGTTGTTGGAACCTTGCACCAGGTGAAGGACTCGGACCGCATCCAGACCCTGGGCAGTCTGACCATCCCCATGTCTCGCCTGCTGAGCAGCCCAGCGCTGACCCTGGACCAGTGGTTCCAGCTGGACCAGGCTGGCCCGGCCAGCCGCATCTACATCAAAACAGTTCTCAGGGTGAGAAGAGACTCCATTGATGTTTAAACCATGCAGGGTTTTCAGACCAAGGACCCCTTAGCTGAGAGAGAGATGAAGCAGGGACCCCTTAGCTGAGAGAGAGATGAAGCAGCAGGGACCCCCTTAGCTGAGAGAGAGATGAAGCAGCAGGGACCCCCTTAGCTGAGAGACAGATGAAGCAGGGACCCCCTTAGCTGAGAGAGAGATGAAGCAGGGACCCCCTTAGCTGAGAGAGATGAAGCAGGGACCCCCTTAGCTGAGAGAGAGATGAAGCAGGGACTCCCTTAGCTGAGAGAGAGATGAAGCAGCAGGGACCCCTTAGCTGAGAGAGAGATGAAGCAGGGACCCCTTAGCTGAGAGAGAGATGAAACAGGGACCCCCTTAGCTGAGAGAGAGATGAAGCAGCAGGGACCCCCTTAGCTGAGAGAGAGATGAAGCAGCAGGGACCCCTTAGCTGAGAGAGAGATGAAGCAGCAGGGACCCCTTAGCTGAGAGAGAGATGAAGCAGGGACCCCTTAGCTGAGAGAGAGATGAAGCAGGGACCCCCTTAGCTGAGAGAGAGAGATGAAGCAGGGACCCCCTTAGCTGAGAGAGAGAGATGAAGCAGGGACCCCCTTAGCTGAGAGAGAGAGATGAAGCAGGGACCCCCTTAGCTGAGAGAGAGAGATGAAGCAGGGACCCCCTTAGCTGAGAGAGAGAGATGAAGCAGGGACCCCTTAGCTGAGAGAGAGATGAAGCAGGGACCCCTTAGCTGAGAGAGAGATGAAGCAGGGACCCCCTTAGCTGAGAGAGAGAGATGAAGCAGGGACCCCCTTAGCTGAGAGAGAGAGATGAAGCAGGGACCCCCTTAGCTGAGAGAGAGAGATGAAGCAGGGACCCCCTTAGCTGAGAGAGAGAGATGAAGCAGGGACCCCTTAGCTGAGAGAGAGATGAAGCAGGGACCCCCTTAGCTGAGAGAGAGATGAAGCAGCAGGGACTCGTTAGCTGAGAGAGAGATGAAGCAGGGACCCCCTTAGCTGAGAGAGAGAGAGAGATGAAGCAGGGAACCCTTAGCTGAGAGAGAGAGAGAGAGAGAGAGAGAGAGAGAGAGAGAGATGAAGCAGGGTGAGAGTGAGAGAGTCGGTAGCGCTGTCGCCTCACAGCTAGAAGGTCCTGGGTTCCATTCAGTCAGTAGCAAAAAAACATGCAGTAATCCTGGTCTCTAAACTGCCTCCCCCTGGCCAGCCTGATGGAGAGGAAAGGAACTGGTTGGAATAATGTGTTCCTTCCACGGGGAAACTCCCCCTGTCAGGTGATAAGAAGAGGCCCACTCATTCCTCATGCATTGAAGGAAGTATGAGCTCAGTTCAGGGCTCTCCCCAGGTAGGCAGAGGGAGAGTAGTGCCCCAGGATTACACCTTATGCAATTGGCACCGGGTGAAAAAATGGGTTACACAAATCATGTCATGAAATATTTTAAAGAGAACTTTTTAAAAGAACGGCACATTCTGATATTATAGCTTTATCGTTCTCAGTTAGGTCGGTGCTTTAATACACTTGACTTGTCTTTCTGTCTTCATTTCCATGTTAGGTTTTGTGGCTGGATGAGGAAAAGATGTCGGCCGTTGTTTCCAGTAAACTAGAAGCTGGATTGACCAAACAGCTTCCCCAGAACACTCACCCTCACCCCAGCTTCAGCACAGAGGTATGTATGACCAAACAGACACCCCAGCTTCAGCACAGAGGTATGTATGACCAAACAGACACCCCAGCTTCAGCACAGAGGTATGTATGACCAAACAGACACCTCAGCTTCAGCACAGAGGTATGTATGACCAAACAGACACCTCAGCTTCAGCACAGAGGTATGTATGACCAAACAGACACCTCAGCTTCAGCACAGAGGTATGTATGACCAAACAGACACCCCAGCTTCAGCACAGAGGTGTGTATGACCAAACAGACACCTCAGCTTCAGCACAGAGGTGTGTATGACCAAACAGACACCTCAGCTTCAGCACAGAGGTATGTATGACCAAACAGACACCCCAGCTTCAGCACAGAGGTATGTATGACCAAACAGACACCCCAGCTTCAGCACAGAGGTGTGTATGACCAAACAGACACCTCAGCTTCAGCACAGAGGTGTGTATGACCAAACAGATACCTCAGGTTCAGCACAGAGGTGTGTATGACCAAACAGACACCTCAGCTTCAGCACAGAGGTGTGTATGACCAAACAGACACCCCAGCTTCAGCACAGAGGTATGTATGACCAAACAGACACCTCAGCTTCAGCACAGAGGAATGTATGACCAAACAGACACCTCAGCTTCAGCACAGAGGTATGTATGTATGACCAAACAGACACCACAGCTTCAGCACAGAGGTGTGTATGACCAAACAGACACCCCAGCTTCAGCACAGAGGTATGTATGACCAAACAGACACCTCAGCTTCAGCACAGAGGTATGTATGACCAAACAGACACCTCAGCTTCAGCACAGAGGAATGTATGACCAAACAGACACCTCAGCTTCAGCACAGAGGTATGTATGTATGACCAAACAGACACCACAGCTTCAGCACAGAGGTATGTATGACCAAACAGACACCCCAGCTTCAGCACAGAGGTACAGTATGACCAAACAGACACCTCAGGTTCAGCACAGAGGTGTGTATGACCAAACAGACACCTCAGCTTCAGCACAGAGGTACAGTATGTATGACCAAACAGACACCTCAGCTTCAGCACAGAGGTATGTATGACCAAACAGACTCGCCACAGAGGTATGGATGGTGGAGAGCAGTGCCACGTTTTATAAAGCCTTTACTGCTAAAGCTATTCCACATCCATGGATTAAAACTAGGGCTGTCAAACGATTACTTAATCACAGCTTAAAAAATAATTAATCATGATTAATCACCATTTGAGTTATGTCCAAAATGTGCCCTTTTCTTGTTGGAACCGAAAGATAAGTGACTGTTTCACAAGTCACATATTGGAACACAATTCCATGAGATTTTATTCTACTTTAGTCCATGCTCATAGCCTATATATACTTCTTTTTTTTCAATAATATTTTTTATTGATTTTTCCATTTTATGACAAAGACAAGACAGGAAAAAACAAACAAACAAAAACAAAACAAACAAAAAACAAAACAAAACAGACAGCTCAGCTCAGACACGTTGTGGAACAAAGGACACAGTTATAAACATACCCATTACCTACATCGAACCAAAAAATAAAATACAAAAATAATATACAAATATGGACACATTCAGTTTGGTGCTTGAAAGTCTAGATGGGTTAACAACTCAAGAGAAAATTTAAGAAAATAAAAGATATATGCATATATTCCATACATAATAACATACATAACTTTATCCATCAAGGTCAGTGGTATCTCTTCTGTCCAGGAACCCTATGGTCAAGGTGGTAGCTAACTGAGGGCCAACAAGTCCCATATTTTATAGAAGGTATCTGTTGTGGAGCGTAGCAGGCAGGTCAGGAATTCCAATGGCATGCACTGCATGATTTTTTGTGCCAATCTTTTTTTGTTGGTGGTTTCTCATTAATCCAAGACAACAGAATATTTTTCCTAGCAGCATAAATTAAGAGATTAAACAGACGTGTATGGAACTTGTTAACTATCTTGTCATCAGGCAGCCCCAGAATCAAACACATAGGGTCAGGTTCAAACTCCATATTAAAGATCTCATTCAACTGCTGCACGATACCCAACCAGTATCGTATCTTATGACATGACACAGTGAATATAATTTCACTCTTCAGTTTTACCTATATATACTTCTTAATCACGTTGTCTTTATGCCTCACCAGGGCCTGCTCCGAATCCATCTGCTGGCGGGTCAGAACCTGGTCCCTAAGGACAACATGTTGGGGGGGATGGTGAAGGGGAAAAGTGACCCCTACGTCAACATCAACATCGGGGGGGAGACCTTCACCAGTCATGTGATCAAGTCCAACCTCAACCCCGTGTGGAATGAGATGTACGAGGTACGTCAAAGTGGGGCTCCGGCAGTGTTGTCCCTGAACGCATTCAATGAACAATCGCTCATGAATTTGTTCATATTTTGGGCGAACGTGAACTGAACGTAATGTATTTCTGCTTGATGAACGTTATTGTGAACGTGTTCATTCTTGGAGTGTGTGAACGTCGCTCTCTAACAATATAACTTTGTTCAAGAGTGAGCCCGATTTCTATAGAGCCTTTCAGGCGAAACCCCAACTAAAACACACCCTAAACAGGCCTTAATATATAGCAGAAGAAAATCTGGCCCGGTCTTGCTAAAGCATAATAAGCCCAAATTCGACACCAAATTAATGTAATTTTGTCTGTGGTCCAGGTGGTTCTGACAGACCTTCCCGGTCAGGATCTTCATCTGGAGCTTCTGGACAAAGACATGGACATGAAGGACGACTTCATGGGACGGTAGGGAGAGACATGGAGAGACATGGAGATGGAGATGGTAGCAACAACCTACAATCATCTCCTTGGAGACATGGAGATGGTAGAGATGGTAGCAACAACCTACAATCATCTCCTTAGAGACATGGAGCTCCATCTCCATGTCTCTAAGGAGATGATTGTAGGTTGTCTCCAGCAATAATCTCCTTGGAGAAAATTAATTTAATTTGTTTTAGTCATAAATAGTCTTATTTTTTAATATATTTCTACTTAGTTTCAGTCACATTTTAGTCATCTGAAATGTTTTAGTCTAGTTTAAGTTTTGACTAATCATATGATTTTAGTCTACTAAATCTACAGTTGATTTAGACTAAAGTTTATTTTGGCAGGCCATGGTGGCGTTATAATTAGGGATGTCCGATATTATTGGCCTCCCGATATTATTGGCCTCCCGATATTATTGGCCTCCCGATATTATCGTCCGATATTTGCATAGAAATGTAATATCGGAAAATATCATTATCATTTTAATTATTTTAATTTCTCCCGAATTTATGATAATGTTTTTTTTTATTTGGAAAACCTTACATTTATGAATGCATCCAGCGGGGCATCACAATAAAATTAGGCATAATGTTGTAATTCCACTGCTGCATATATCGGTATCGGTGGATTGATATCGGTATCGGAAATTAGGAGTAATATTTGTGATATTACAAAGTCAATATCGGGCATATGCCTAATTTATGCTGCAAGCTCACAACGCGTAAAAATTCTACGTTCCATGCATTCATTTCTAATTCAATGTCAACATGTCTCCAACAGGTTGAAGATCAGCTTGAAGGACATCATCTCCTCTCAGTACACTGACCAGGTGACAACAAGTTACTATTTATTTACACTGTAGGCACACAGTGTAGTGTCTCAGTAAACTATAGGATCATAGAATGCAGAGAGACAGTGTAGTGACTCAGTAAACTATCATAGACTGCAGAGAGACAGTGTAGTGTCTCAGTAAACTATAGGATCATAGAATGCAGAGAGACAGTGTAGTGACTCAGTAAACTATCATAGACTGCAGAGAGACAGTGTAGTGTCTCAGTAAACTATAGGATCATAGAATGCAGAGAGACAGTGTAGTCAATACACTGTTTCTCTGCAGTCTATGACCCTATAGTTTACTGAGACAGTCTCCGTAAACTATAGGATCATAGAATGCAGAGAGACAGTGTAGTGTCTCAGTAAACTATAGTCTATAGGATCATAGAATGCAGAGAGACAGTGTAGTGTCTCAGTAAACTATAGTCTATAGGATCATAGAATGCAGAGAGACAGTGTAGTGTCTCAGTAAACTATAGGATCATAGAATGCAGAGCAACAGTGTAGTGTCTCAGTATAATAACTATATTTGTCATATTTATCATACTGTATGATCATATTTATCATACATATTTATCATATCATTCATGTGATTTGATCATATTTATGATACTGTATGCATGGATCAAGTTTCCAGTGATATGACCATATTTATCATACTGTACTCATCATGTTTCCAGTAATATGATCATATTTATCATACTGTACTCATCATGTTTCCAGTAATATGATCATATTTATCATACTGTACTCATCATGTTTCCAGTGATATGATCATATTTATCATACTGTACTCATCATGTTTCCAGTGATATGATCATATTTATCATACTGTACTCATCATGTTTCCTGTGATATGATCATATTTATCATACTGTACTCATCATGTTTCCAGTGATATGATCATATTTATCATACTGTACTCATCATGTTTCCAGTGATTTGATCATATTTATCATACTGTACTCATCATCTTTCCTGTGATATGATCATATTTATTATCATACTGTACTCATCATCTTTCCAGTGGTACAACGTGTGTGATGTGAAGTCCGGTCGGGTTCACCTGGTTCTGGAATGGGTTCCTAAGTCGACGGAGGCCGAGGGTCTGGACCAGGTCTGTATCTTATCATGTACAGTATACAGTACTGGTGTCTCTGTGGGTTTATTGTCTCCACCAGGCCGAAGGCATGGGGAGAGAGTATGTTTTGCACTCCGTCCGTCCGTCCGTGTGTCCGTCCGTCTGTGATCAGCTAATCTCCGGCACCGTTAACCTGGTCGAAGCCAAATTTTGCACACACACTCCCTGGATGCCAACGATGAACCTCTGCCCCAAAATTTCCAGAACGGCCTGTTATAGCGCCACCAGGAGGCCGCTTTGTGCAAAACAAGTTTTTGGACAGTACACCTACAGATTTTATCCAAACATCACGCAAATTGGTACACAGTCTCTCTAGAGCCATTCAACGAAACGGGTCTTTCAGATTTCTCAGACTCCATCCTGATTGGCTAAGATTGGCTTCCAAAGCAAGCAGGAGTGCTCAGTTTCAAACAAAATGCTGCAAATCATGAACACATCGTGTGATTTCCGTGAAATTGTGCACGCACATTCCCACTAGGCCGAGGAAGAAATGCCACATGAACATTTTCAACTCAGCCTCATGGTGGCGCTATAACTGGCAGAAAAGTGTTTTACCTCTAACTGCACAGATCTGTGGATAACCTTTGCCTAGAATTTTTCACATCTGCTCTTTATAGCACCACCAGGAGGCCGACATATGTAAAACACATTTTCTAGTACTCCTTCAGATTTTATCAAAATTTCACGCAAATCGGTACACATGCTCTCCATAGTCATGTGATCAAGACGGGTTTGTTTGATTTCTCATAATCCACCCTCATTGGCTACGATTGGCTTCTAAACTTTTCAGGAGTAGCCCGCTTTGTACCCGTTTTGTACAAATCGCCACAACTACTCAACGCAGCGTCCGATTGTGGTGAAACTGTGCATGCATATTCCCACTAGGCTTTGGAAGAAATGCCACTTGACAGTTTTCAAATCAGCCTCATGGTGGCGCTACAACAGGCCAAGCCACGTCACACACACGCACGCATGTACGCACACGCACACATACGTTTATATTGCTCCTAAACATTTTGCCAAACATCACACTCACACTCCTATCCTCCTGGTGGAGGCACTTTTTCTAGTTGTATAGCTGATGTATTTGTGGGTTCATCATGCACTAATGTAATATCTGGTGTCGGTGTGGGTTAGGGTTAAGGTTGGTTGTCTTATATCTGTAATGTATAATGTAATATCTGGTCTGGTGTCTCTGTGGGTTAGGGTTAAGGTCACTTGTCTTATATCTGTAATGTATAATGTAATATCTGGTCTGGTGTCTCTTTGGGTTGCAGGTTCTCCGCTTCCTCTCCAGACAGTCCTACCACAACAAGACGGTTCCCTCGGCTGGCCTGCTGTTTGTTTATGTGGAGCGAGCAGACGGCCTTCCTGTATGTTATCTATATAACTATATTATATAGGGTACTATATCTACCTATCTATCTATCTATCTATCTATCTATCTATCTATCTGTCTGTCTGTCTGTCTGTCTGTCTGTCTGTCTGTCTGTCTGTCTGGACAGACAGACAAGCTCGAAACACTGTGTTAAGCATCACTTTTGAGCTTGTAGGTCTGCTTTTGAATTTGAATCCTGAAAAGTAACAGTTTTGGACATATTCTTCTTCTTCTTCTTCTTCTTCTTCTTCTTCTTCTTCTTCTTCTTCTTCTTCTTCTTCTAATTCTTCTAATTTCTGTCCACAGCTGAAAAAAAGTGGAAAGGAGCCAAAAGTTGGAGCAGAGATTATTCTGCACAAAACGTCTCACAAAACTACAGTAAGACTCTCTTGATGGATGTACTGTAGTGCTGTACTGTACATTCAGGCCCCTTTTCCACCAACACAACATTGGTTCTAGAACTGGTTCCATTTTCTATCAACAGAACTTTGGTTCTAGAACTGGTTCCGTTCTAGATTCTTGGAATCTTGTTGCTTTCACGGAACCGGTGGCCATTCTTTTGGTTCCAGTTCTGAACCAACTTTTATGGTTCTGAAGCATTTAATTTTCAGTGGAAACACTCTGAACTGGTTTAAAATTAGGTGGGGAAAAATAACCTGTTCAACCCCAGTGGATAAGGGGCCTCAGACTTTTGGGGTGCGTTCGGATATACAGTAGCGCACTGATCGAACTGTGCAATACAAACGAATGTGTGAGTTTGCTCCCGGTGTGCATACTGTATCTGAACACACCCTTGATGTACTGTATGCTCAGAGCTCTGTTGTTTTTTTGTTTTTTTGGGACCTTCACATAATTCTAGGATCTGCAACGTACAGTATTGGACCAGTTGTTGCAACAATAATGCTGCTGATTGACTTTGCATATTATATTATTTCCTGTCCCAAAGACACCGTAGTCTCGTTCCAGCTGTTGTTTTGCATTTGTTTTCTCCCCACTTCCGTTTCATCTTCACAGTCGCGCAAATTCCTCCTAATATTAATCAAACTCATCCAAGCATAGCTTGCTGTGTAGCAGAAATGGAAATAAAAAAATAAAATGTAAAGATATTTTAAGTGTACGGAAATGGCAGCTTCCTTACTCGGATTTCGGGAGGGGTAGTTCCAGATTCTATATAGCATTTGGAGATTGTGGAATAGCTGTCTGGCTACGCGAACTGTTCATTAATATTCATTAGTATCCATTAATGTTCATGAACTCCTGCATCATCTCTGAAGGTGTGCGATCGAACCACATCACCTCAGTGGAACGAGGCTTTCTACTTCCTGGTTCGTGACCCCAGAGAAGACATGTTGATCATAAAGGTGAGAACCATTTCTTTAGATTGTACTAATGAAGGATAGGAAAAGTATGACAGTGTCTTTGTGGCCAATGGGAGATTATCCCACGTCGTGCAACCCTGTGCCCTGATTGGTTGTGTGTGTTGTCCTATCAGCTGTCTCACATCTGGAGTCTGGTTCTGTGTTATCTTATATCTGGACCCCGATTGGTTGTGTGTGTGTGTGTGTGTGTGTGTGTGTGTGTGTGTGTGTGTGTGTGTGTGTGTGTGTGTGTGTGTGTGTGTGTGTGTGTGTGTGTGTGTGTTTTGTCCTATCAGCTGTCTCACAGCTGGACTCTTCCCATTGGCTCAGTGGTGGTGCCACTCAGAGAGCTGCTGTCAGAACCACAGCTGGTCCTGGATCAGTGGTTAAACCTGGACGGAGCCTCGCCGGACAGCCAGATCCTTCTGAGAGCTGAACTCAAGGTCTGTCTGCCTGCCTGCCTGTCTGTCTTGAGAGCTGAGGCGCAAGAACCTTTGTATTGTTACAACTACAAATGAGCAAAAACTGAATTTCAGCCACTTCTTCATACATGGCTGTTAAGTCGTTAATGTTTTACCTACAGATGCTGATCCCGACCAAGTGTCCCGTTGTCACCGTTAAATCCAATCCTCCGCCCACCGCTCCTGAACCACAGACCGACCTGAAGCAGAGGTAAACCCCAAGCACCGTTAAACAGACACAGAGGTAAACCATCTGCTGCACCGCAGACACAGAGGTAAACCCCAAGCACCGTTAAACAGACACAGAGGTAAACCCTCTGCTGCGTCGCAGACACAGAGGTAAACCCTCTGCTGCGTCGCAGACACAGAGGTAAATCCTCCTCTGCGTCGCAGACACAGAGGTAAACCCTCTGCTGCGTCGCAGACACAGAGGTAAACCCTCCTCTGCGTCGCAGACACAGAGGTAAACCCTCCGCTGCGTCGCAGACACAGGTAAACCCTCTGTTAAACACCTCACCAGAAAAAAAAGGGAATGGCAGAAAAAGAATCATGCATGCAGTGAATGCATTCAGTGAACTTACTAAGGATTATGTTCTTGACGTTTATTCTTTCATTCATATATATTTTTTAATTTTCCATTTGTTCACAGGTCAAGTTCGGTGGACACTCCCGCTGTGGAGGCCATTATGGAACCTGAGGTTCCATTTGTTCACAGGTCAAGTTCGGTGGACACTCCCGCTGTGGAGGCCATTATGGAACCTGAGGTTGGGGAGCTGCAGGCTGAGGTTTGTAATCGTTTTAGATTTCTCATTACAGTTTAGTATTAGTTTGTTTTTACTCTTTTTCCCCCTAATTCAGTTAGTTGTAATTAGTTTTTAGAGCGGGTTTGCTAGTTTTTATTTTTGTGACGCTTAGTTTTAGTTTAGTTTTTATTCGTTTTAGTGTTAAGCCCAAACCACACCAGTTGCAACTCCTTGGGACAACCACCAATGCAACTCATTGAGTTGCAAGAGTTGCATTGGTGTGGTTGACCTTAAATCGGTTTTGTCCCAAGGAGCTGCAACTGGTGTGGTTTGGGCTTTAGTTTTCGTTTTTTGCATACTTTGGGTTAGTTGTCGGGTGCAGGATTCAAAAAGGTCAGAGTAAGTAGGCTTATTGTGTAATAAAAACTCAACAAAAGATACCATTTAAAAAATATATCCATTCAGTTACTGTTTAGATAGTTTTGTAAACACACAATACAGTTTGTTAGTTATCGTAGCTTGTAGATCTGATATTTTCTAACAGCTAACGTATAAAATGTTTTAAAGTGGTTAAAAGCCAAGGTGACACAGATGCATTCTTAATGGGATAACCTTGTTGCAGGTTGAGGAGGTGCTTGTTAAGGAGCTGCAGGAATCAGCCACGCTTCAGAAGGATGTGAAAGAAGGAGAGCAGGCTGAGCCGCTCCAGCCTCCACACACCTCCCCAGACGTCTCCTTTGGCTCTGAGGTCAGACCTTCATCCGTTAAATACTCAGCATGTCAATCCTCCTGACACAGTGCTTTTCAACCCATTTCATATGAAGGTCCGTTATTTATTGGACATTTGAGCCACGGAACACCGTTTGATGAGGTTTAGCCTCTCACACCCAAAACCATAGCATAATATTGTTATGGTTGGATACAATTCCATGCTGTATTGATGTGGCACCATTAGGAGAGATAGCAGGCAAACGATCAAAATTTCAACAATTCTTCTACATTCTCTAATTGTGTAGACTTCTTGTAAATTAAGTAATGCAGATTGCAGATGTTTAACAATTATCTCTTGAGAGAGTCAAAATTAAACCAAATGGAACCGTTCATTTTACGCTCTCAAGAGTTAAAGTTCTAATAAGGGTCCATTCGGTTACCAACATGGAACTCCCTCAAGGACCACCTCTGGTCCGCGGACCACTGGTTGAGAACCACTGCCCTGATAAGTTGTTTTAGACTCGTATCTTATACGTTCTGTCCCGTATGTTGTTGACGCTGCTTTGGCTTCACTGTGGTCCCTCCCTGGTTATACAGATTGGTTTTGTACGGCCGTAACAGCCTGTAAATATGATTAGAGAGACCCTACGGTTGTGCTGTTTGTGAAACAAGCTTGTAAATATCTGGAAACCCCTTATTTCTATTGTAAATAATACAAGAGAGACCCGGCTGTGCCGTTTGTAAATAAGCTAAGAGTGTGCTGTTTGTGGAACAACTTGAACAAGCTTCTAAATTTTCTTTCCTGCCTTAGAGTGTCACTGGAAGACGGGTTTCTGAACTGTGAACAGCCCTCCTATGCGACACAGACAAAATAAGATTTAGAAATAAATTGTGGTATTTTATCATGAACATTAGTGAGGACCAATTATATGAAGATAGGTTGAAAAGTGGTGAAGACGTCTTACATCATCATTTAGTGCTCTGAATTTAAATGTCCATAGACTTGGTCGGCATATGACGTAAACTTCCAAAGCCATGTATTACCTCGTACTTAGGTTCAGTACTTGAGTAAATGTAGTTACTTTACACCACTGCCTCAAAAACGTTGAAAAATTTAGATTTCTTGGAGTTGGTTTCTGCCCAACAGTGTGACGATATGATGTTGTTTTGGCTCTGATCTGATCCTGATCCGTCCCAGGGCTTCCTGAGGCTCCACCTTCTGGAGGCTCAGAAGCTGGTTGCCAAGGACAACAGGATGGGAGGCGCGAAGAGTGACCCCTACGTCAAGGTCAATGTCGGGGGCACGACCTTCACCAGTCATGTGATCAAGGAGAACCTCAACCCCGTTTGGAACGAGATGCACGAGGTGAGTGTAGTTTCGGTTTCATGTCAGGAAAAGGCCTTGTTTTGTATTTTTTTTATTTTTTATTAGTTGTAATTTTTTATTGTAATGTTTTTATTTAGTTTTTATTAGTACGATGTGAGTTTAGCTTCGGTGAGGTTATTTTGGTCATTGTGTCCTCCTCAGGTGGTGCTCAGGCCTCAGCTAGGTCTGGTGGTCATTGTGTTTAGTGTTGTGGTCATTGTGGTCGTTATGGTCATTAGGTCATTGTGGTCGTTATGGTCATTATCTCCTCAGGTGGTGCTCAGGCCTCAGCTCGGTCTGGTGGTCAAGGTGGAGCTGTACGATCAAGACATGGGCAGTGATGACTTCCTGGGCAGGTGAGAACAATTGTTTCCATTGTGGTCCTGTGTATACATAATTACGGATTGCATTCTTATAGCGCTTTTCCAAGTGCTTTACAATGGTCCATTCATTCACACATTGGGAGGTGAAGCGGCGAACAGTCGACACCAGCGTCCTCACGTCCCACAATCACACAGCAATTAATGGTGGCAAGCTAGCACGGACCGACTCATTGGAGGCAGTGTGGCGTTCAGTGTCTTGCCCAAGGACACTTCGACATGTGGACAGGAGGAGACAGGATTCCGAACCGCTGACCCACGAATCATTGGACCACCTGCTCTACCTCCTGAGTCACAGCCGCCCCATTCAATTCATCAAGACATTTAAAGACATGCAATACTATACAAGAGATTGTCAATACTATAGAAAGTATCTACAGGTAGACAGTGAAGGTTCATTTATTTTGGAAAGCTGTTAGATGTTGGGTGGGTATAAGCACCCGTGCATTCCGTATTCTTCAATTAAAAAAAACAGTTTCTTCGCAATGTGCTTTCAACTACGTGCCACTATCAGTTGGGAGGTGTATTGCACTCTGATACATTATAATTTATAACCTTTTGAGAAAATGGCCACCCTTTATGATGCCTGGTGGTTCCAAATTCTGGTGGCAGAATAGTAGAATTAATGTATTGTTCTAAAGTTTAATGTGTTCTCTACTGTTCTAAAGGTATTGTTCTCTATTGTTCTGCAGGGTAAACATCAGTTTGGCAGACATCATCCAGTCTCAGTACACTGACCAGGTGAGCTTTTTAACTTTTAATTATTGTGCATATCATTTCTGTCAGGTGTTCAAAGAACTGTTCAGGATTCGAATTGAGTGATGTGAAGTCGCAGGCGTATGCAAATTCTAAAATATGTAATTTAGAATAGCATGTTATGTAGACAGATTATGCCAGGCCATTATTGATCTGGCCATTCTATAGCATTCTATAGTGTATACTTATAGTTTCACTGTACAGATATTCTACTATTCTACTGTTAGACAGATGTTAGGTTCTTAGTTTAATTATGACCCTAGATGACTATTTATTTGTATTTGATGTGTTGTTTTTGCTTGCTGTATGTCGCTCTGGATTAAGAGCGTCTGATAAATGGATAAATTGTATATGGTGTGTTGGTTTTGTTCCAGTGGTTCCCTCTGAGTGATGTGAAGTCTGGTCAGATACACCTGGTTTTGGAGTGGGTTCCTACCGTGTCCACTACGGACAACCTGGACCAGGTCAGTACAGCCAGCGTTGGACAAGTTACTTTAAAAAGTAACTAGGTATATACTTATATTGTCACTGCTCTCAAAAGTAACGAATTACTTTACTAGTTACCAAAATATGTTACTATTTTTACTTTAAAAATCACACCCGTGTGAACTGAGTGGTGTAAGGTCTTATATAGTCTGATCAGCTGTGGTCTGACGTAATGTCTGACGTAATGAAATCACACCCGTGTTAACTGAGTGACCATAGCATCCGTGCAAATTTTTTGTGCACAGACAGAAAGACAGACAGACAGACAGACAGACTAACAAAGCCAGTCGTAGGAGTGGTTTACACCACTCAAAAATAATCATAACAATAGAACTCAAAATAAAGGTTTTTGTGTTGTTCTGTGGCACAGTATGAGAAAAGTATAACGACAATTGTCATTATGAAATGCACACAAAGGATATACAGTACACAGTTTACATTGTACCACAATGTGACAATTGTGATGTAATTGTCATGCCATTGTGTAATGGTGCGTTCACACGGGCAGATGAAACGATGCAAAGACGCAGTTGATTTGGAGCAGCTACATGCATATATTGCTTGTTTTCATCGTCATGTCTCTGGCTTCCATTGACAATGAATGGTAGATTGTCCTTGTGATGTCATTGTGTTACAGAGCGATGTGTCATAGTGATGTCATAGTGATGTCATTGTGTTTCAGGTTCTTCAGCTCCAGACGGTCCATTCCTTCCAGAACAAGGCTGTTCCCACCGCGGCTCTGCTCCAAGTGTTCCTGGAGAGAGCTCACTGTTTACCTGTAAGTAATATGCACCTGGAGAGAGCTCACTGTTTACCTGTAAGTAATATGCACCTGGAGAGAGCTCACTGTTTACCTGTAAGTAATGTGCACCTGGAGAGAGTTCACTGTTTACCTGTAAGTAATATGCACCTGGAGAGAGCTCACTGTTTACCTGTAAGTAATATGCACCTGGAGAGAGCTCACTGTTTACCTGTAAGTAATATGCACCTGGAGAGAGTTCACTGTTTACCTGTAAGTAATATGCACCTGGAGAGAGCTCACTGTTTACCTGTAAGTAATATGCACCTGGAGAGAGATCACTGTTTACCTGTAAGTAATATGCACCTGGAGAGAGCTCACTGTTTACCTGTAAGTAATATGCACCTGGAGAGAGCTCACTGTTTACCTGTAAGTAATATGCACCTGGAGAGAGCTCACTGTTTACCTGTAAGTAATATGCACCTGGAGAGAGCTCACTGTTTACCTGTAAGTAATATGCACCTGGAGAGAGCTCACTGTTTACCTGTAAGTAATATGCACCTGGAGAGAGCTCACTGTTTACCTGTAAGTAATATGCACCTGGAGAGAGCTCACTGTTTACCTGTAAGTAATATGCACCTGGAGAGAGCTCACTGTTTACCTGTAAGTAATGTGCACCTGGAGAGAGCTCACTGTTTACCTGTAAGTAATATGCACCTGGAGAGAGCTCACTGTTTACCTGTAAGTAATATGCACCTGGAGAGAGCTCACTGTTTACCTGTAAGTAATATGCACCTGGAGAGAGCTCACTGTTTACCTGTAAGTAATATGCACCTGGAGAGAGCTCACTGTTTACCTGTAAGTAATATGCACCTGGAGAGAGCTCACTGTTTACCTGTAAGTAATATGCACCTGGAGAGAGATCACTGTTTACCTGTAAGTAATGTGCACCTGGAGAGAGATCACTGTTTACCTGTAAGTAATATGCACCTGGAGAGAGCTCACTGTTTACCTGTAAGTAATATGCACCTGGAGAGAGCTCACTGTTTACCTGTAAGTAATGTGCACCTGGAGAGAGCTCACTGTTTACCTGTAAGTAATATGCACCTGGAGAGAGCTCACTGTTTACCTGTAAGTAATATGCACCTGGAGAGAGCTCACTGTTTACCTGTAAGTAATATGCACCTGGAGAGAGCTCACTGTTTACCTGTAAGTAATATGCACCTGGAGAGAGCTCACTGTTTACCTGTAAGTAATATGCACCTGGAGAGAGCTCACTGTTTACCTGTAAGTAATGTGCACCTGGAGAGAGCTCACTGTTTACCTGTAAGTAATATGCACCTGGAGAGAGCTCACTGTTTACCTGTAAGTAATATGCACCTGGAGAGAGCTCACTGTTTACCTGTAAGTAATATGCACCTGGAGAGAGCTCACTGTTTACCTGTAAGTAATATGCACCTGGAGAGAGCTCACTGTTTACCTGTAAGTAATGTGCACCTGGAGAGAGCTCACTGTTTACCTGTAAGTAATATGCACCTGGAGAGAGCTCACTGTTTACCTGTAAGTAATATGCACCTGGAGAGAGCTCACTGTTTACCTGTAAGTAATATGCACCTGGAGAGAGATCACTGTTTACCTGTAAGTAATATGCACCTGGAGAGAGCTCACTGTTTACCTGTAAGTAATATGCACCTGGAGAGAGCTCACTGTTTACCTGTAAGTAATATGCACCTGGAGAGAGCTCACTGTTTACCTGTAAGTAATGTGCACCTGGAGAGAGCTCACTGTTTACCTGTAAGTAATATGCACCTGGAGAGAGCTCACTGTTTACCTGTAAGTAATATGCACCTGGAGAGAGCTCACTGTTTACCTGTAAGTAATATGCACCTGGAGAGAGCTCACTGTTTACCTGTAAGTAATATGCACCTGGAGAGAGCTCACTGTTTACCTGTAAGTAATGTGCACCTGGAGAGAGCTCACTGTTTACCTGTAAGTAATATGCACCTGGAGAGAGCTCACTGTTTACCTGTAAGTAATATGCACCTGGAGAGAGCTCACTGTTTACCTGTAAGTAATGTGCACCTGGAGAGAGTTCACTGTTTACCTGTAAGTAATGTGCACCTGGAGAGAGCTCACTGTTTACCTGTAAGTAATATGCACCTGGAGAGAGCTCACTGTTTACCTGTAAGTAATATGCACCTGGAGAGAGATCACTGTTTACCTGTAAGTAATATGCACCTGGAGAGAGCTCACTGTTTACCTGTAAGTAATATGCACCTGGAGAGAGCTCACTGTTTACCTGTAAGTAATATGCACCTGGAGAGAGCTCACTGTTTACCTGTAAGTAATATGCACCTGGAGAGAGCTCACTGTTTACCTGTAAGTAATATGCACCTGGAGAGAGATCACTGTTTACCTGTAAGTAATATGCACCTGGAGAGAGCTCACTGTTTACCTGTAAGTAATATGCACCTGGAGAGAGCTCACTGTTTACCTGTAAGTAATATGCACCTGGAGAGAGCTCACTGTTTACCTGTAAGTAATATGCACCTGGAGAGAGCTCACTGTTTACCTGTAAGTAATATGCACCTGGAGAGAGATCACTGTTAATTACCTGTAAGTAATATGCACCTGGAGAGAGATCACTGTTAATTACCTGTAAGTAATATGCACCTGGAGAGAGCTCACTGTTTACCTGTAAGTAATATGCACCTGGAGAGAGCTCACTGTTTACCTGTAAGTAATATGCACCTGGAGAGAGCTCACTGTTTACCTGTAAGTAATATGCACCTGGAGAGAGCTCACTGTTTACCTGTAAGTAATATGCACCTGGAGAGAGAGTAACCTTTATAACCTATAGTCCAATACCCTATACCAGGGGTGGACAACTTTGATGATGGAGAGGGCCACTATATATAGTTCCACACTCACTCCAGAGGGCCACATTGCATATAGCAAAAAATAGCCGATGTACAAGATCAAAACGCGTCGCAGTACGACGTGTTTTGAGCTTGTAGATATTTTTGCTATTATTTGAATTGAAATCCTGAATTTTATATTTCTTTGCTATTTTTGAATTGGGATCCCGAAAAGTAACATTTTTATTTAATTTCAAATGCCTTTCAAATGCCTTTAATTATAGTTATGTTAACTTTATGAACTAAATAGGCTACAAATACAATGGACATAAAAAAAAACACAATACAATTCTAATTCTAGTCATTCAGCTACTAATTTAGACTGAAGTAATTTAAGCGTGTCATGTTAGCTTGTTTGGAATTGTAACAGCTGAAAATCATACTATATCAATATTTGGCATGTGGCCCCCGGGCCGCCAGTTGCCCATGCAAGCCCTACCCTAACCATACTGTACTGTATATCCTAACATGGAGAGAGAGCTCACTGTCTGTCTGTTAGTAACATATATACAGTAGTTTGGACATAATATTATGACAGAGACCATATAAATGATATAGTCATGATGGTGCCGCGCTTGTAACTCGGCTACGGCTATGTTTTGCCTTTTCCTTCTTCTTAAAAATCAATGAATAAAATCATTTTTTGCCTATGATGAAATGGACTCCAACTTGATAGTGGTTAGTTAGTTTATCACACAATGCTTTTAGTTACATGCTCTGCAGTTATACAGCAGTTTATCAAAAACCACCTGCATATTTGACATTGTGTTGAGAACAAAGATCTTCTTCTGGAATGTGACAAAAACAACCTCCCTTGTTAAACTCACGCCCTTATAAGGAACTGGTACAGTAGCCTTGTATCGCCAGTCTGGAACTGGAACTGTGAGTCAGTGACTGATACACAGAGGGACTGTGAGTCAGTGACTGATACACAGAGGGACTGTGAGTCAGTGACTGATACACGGAGGGACTGTGAGTCGGTGACTGATACACAGAGGGACTGTGAGTCAGTGGCTGATACACAGAGGGACTGTGAGTCAGTGACTGATACACAGAGGGACTGTGAGTCACTGACTGATACACAGAGGGACTGTGAGTCAGTGGCTGATACACAGAGGGACTGTGAGTCAGTGGCTGATACACAGAGGGACTGTGAGTCAGTGGCTGATACACAGAGGGACTGTGAGTCAGTGGCTGATACACAGAGGGACTGTGAGTCAGTGACTGATACACAGAGGGACTGTGAGTCAGTGGCTGATACACAGAGGGACTGTGAGTCAGTGGCTGATACACAGAGGGACTGTGAGTCAGTGGCTGATACACAGAGGGACTGTGAGTCAGTGGCTGATACACAGAGGGACTGTGAGTCAGTGACTGATACACGGAGGGACTGTGAGTCGGTGACTGATACACAGAGGGACTGTGAGTCAGAGACTGATACACGGAGGGACTGTGAGTCGGTGACTGATACACAGAGGGACTGTGAGTCAGAGACTGATACACAGAGGGACTGTGAGTCAGTGGCTGATACACAGAGGGACTGTGAGTCAGTGACTGATACACGGAGGGACTGTGAGTCAGTGACTGATACACGGAGGGACTGTGAGTCGGTGACTGATACACAGAGGGACTGTGAGTCAGAGACTGATACACAGAGGGACTGTGAGTCAGTGGCTGATACACAGAGGGACTGTGAGTCAGTGGCTGATACACAGAGGGACTGTGAGTCAGTGACTGATACACAGAGGGACTGTGAGTCAGTGACTGATACACAGAGGGACTGTGAGTCAGTGATACACAGAGGGACTGTGAGTCAGTGACTGATACACAGAGGGACTGTGAGTCAGTGACCTGATACACAGAGGGACTGTGAGTCAGTGACTGATACACAGAGGGACTGTGAGTCAGTGACTGATACACAGAGGGACTGTGAGTCAGTGACTGATACACAGAGGGACTGTGAGTCAGTGATACACAGAGGGACTGTGAGTCAGTGACTGATACACAGAGGGACTGTGAGTCAGTGGCGGATACACAGAGGGACTGTGAGTCAGTGACCTGATACACAGAGGGACTGTGAGTCAGTGACTGATACACAGAGGGACTGTGAGTCAGTGACCTGATACACAGAGGGACTGTGAGTCAGTGACCTGATACACAGAGGGACTGTGAGTCAGTGACTGATACACAGAGGGACTGTGAGTCAGTGACTGATACACAGAGGGACTGTGAGTCAGTGACTGATACACAGAGGGACTGTGAGTCAGTGACCTGATACACAGAGGGACTGTGAGTCAGTGACTGATACACAGAGGGACTGTGAGTCAGTGATACACAGAGGGACTGTGAGTCAGTGACTGATACACAGAGGGACTGTGAGTCAGTGACCTGATACACAGAGGGACTGTGAGTCAGTGACTGATACACAGAGGGACTGTGAGTCAGTGACTGATACACAGAGGGACTGTGAGTCAGTGACTGATACACAGAGGGACTGTGAGTCAGTGACTGATACACAGAGGGACTGTGAGTCAGTGACCTGATACACAGAGGGACTGTGAGTCAGTGACTGAGAGGGACTGTGAGTCAGTGACTGATACACAGAGGGACTGTGAGTCAGTGGCTGATACACAGAGGGACTGTGAGTCAGTGACTGATACACAGAGGGACTGTGAGTCAGTGACTGATACACAGAGGGACTGTGAGTCAGTGACTGATACACAGAGGGACTGTGAGTCAGTGGCTGATACACAGAGGGACTGTGAGTCAGTGGCTGATACACAGAGGGACTGTGAGTCAGTGACTGATACACAGAGGGACTGTGAGTCAGTGACTGATACACAGAGGGACTGTGAGTCAGTGGCTGATACACAGAGGGACTGTGAGTCAGTGACTGATACACAGAGGGACT
Organism: Electrona antarctica; assembly: GCF_951216825.1. Taxonomy (NCBI): domain Eukaryota; kingdom Metazoa; phylum Chordata; class Actinopteri; order Myctophiformes; family Myctophidae; genus Electrona; species Electrona antarctica. The sequence continues at coordinate 7,356,001 of NC_136790.1, forward strand.
GTGAGTCAGTGACTGATACACAGAGGGACTGTGAGTCAGTGACTGATACACAGAGGGACTGTGAGTCAGTGACTGATACACAGAGGGACTGTGAGTCAGTGACTGATACACAGAGGGACTGTGAGTCAGAGGGACTGTGAGTCAGTGGCTGATACACAGAGGGACTGTGAGTCAGTGACTGATACACAGAGGGACTGTGAGTCAGTGATACACAGAGGGACTGTGAGTCAGAGGGACTGTGAGTCAGTGACTGATACACAGAGGGACTGTGAGTCAGTGATACACAGAGGGACTGTGAGTCAGAGGGACTGTGAGTCAGTGACTGATACACAGAGGGACTGTGAGTCAGTGATACACAGAGGGACTGTGAGTCAGTGACTGATACACAGAGGGACTGTGAGTCAGTGACTGATACACAGAGGGACTGTGAGTCAGTGACTGATACACAGAGGGACTGTGAGTCAGTGGCTGATACACAGAGGGACTGTGAGTCAGTGTCTGATACACAGAGGGACTGTGAGTCAGTGACTGATACACAGACGGACTGTGAGTCAGTGGCTGATACACAGAGGGACTGATACACAGAGGGACTGTGAGTCAGTGGCTGATACACAGAGGGACTGTGAGTCAGTGGCTGATACACAGAGGGACTGTGAGTCAGTGGCTGATACACAGAGGGACTGTGAGTCAGTGACTGATACACAGAGGGACTGTGAGTCAGTGACTGATACACAGAGGGACTGTGAGTCAGTGGCTGATACACAGAGGGACTGTGAGTCAGTGATACACAGAGGGACTGTGAGTCAGTGATACACAGAGGGACTGTGAGTCAGTGACTGATACACAGAGGGACTGTGAGTCAGTGATACACAGAGGGACTGTGAGTCAGAGGGACTGTGAGTCAGTGACTGATACACAGAGGGACTGTGAGTCAGTGATACACAGAGGGACTGTGAGTCAGTGACTGATACACAGAGGGACTGTGAGTCAGTGATACACAGAGGGACTGTGAGTCAGTGACTGATACACAGAGGGACTGTGAGTCAGTGACTGATACACAGAGGGACTGTGAGTCAGTGACTGATACACAGAGGGACTGTGAGTCAGTGATACACAGAGGGACTGTGAGTCAGTGACTGATACACAGAGGGACTGTGAGTCAGTGACTGATACACAGAGGGACTGTGAGTCAGTGATACACAGAGGGACTGTGAGTCAGTGACTGATACACAGAGGGACTGTGAGTCAGTGACTGATACACAGAGGGACTGTGAAATGTGGTGATGTGAAATTCTGAATTTGAGGATTGCAAGAAAATGACCATTGATCATTATGACACGTGATGTCATGAGTTTCTATTGATAGATATTATACTTATCTAATAATAATATTAATAATTATCAGTACAGCAGTGTTAATTTTGATTCTAAAGGTGGCAGTATTGGCAGTATTGATACTTAAGTAAAGAATGTGAGTACTTTTTTCCACCACTGTTAGTTTTTAATTAAAACTGGTGGCGGGGAAGTGTGTGTGTGGGGGGGGGGGGGGTGGGGGAGTGAACAATGGTTTTCATCAGCCTTTCATACTGTGTGTGTGTGTGTGTGTGCGTGTGCGTGTGCGTGTGCGTGTGCGTGTGTGTGTGTGTGTGTGTGTGTGCGTGTGTGCGTGTGCGTGTGCGTGTTCAGTTGAAGAAGAGCGGGAAAGAGCCCAAGGGCGGAGCGGAGCTTGTTTTTGGAGACACGACGTACAGAACCAAGGTACACTGTTTAGACATACAGAACCGAGGTGACACTGTTTAGAGTTAGTCGTACAGAACCAAGGTGACACTGTTTAGAGTTAGACCTACAGAACCAAGGTGACACTGTTTAGAGTTAGTCGTACAGAACCAAGGTGACACTGTTTAGAGTTAGACCTACAGAACCAAGGTGACACTGTTTAGAGTTAGTCGTACAGAACCAAGGTGACACTGTTTAGAGTTAGACCTACAGAACCAAGGTGACACTGTTTAGAGTTAGACCTACAGAACCAAGGTGACACTGTTTAGAGTTAGACCTACAGAACCAAGGTGACACTGTTTAGAGTTAGACCTACAGAACCAAGGTGACACTGTTTAGAGTTAGACCTACAGAACCAAGGTGACACTGTTTAGAGTTAGACCTACAGAACCAAGGTGACACTGTTTAGAGTTAGACCTACAGTACCAAGGTGACACTGTTTAGAGTTAGACCTACAGAACCAAGGTGACACTGTTTAGAGTTAGACCTACAGAACCAAGGTGACACTGTTTAGAGTTAGTCGTACAGAACCAAGGTGACACTGTTTAGAGTTAGACCTACAGAACCAAGGTGACACTGTTTAGAGTTAGACCTACAGAACCAAGGTGACACTGTTTAGACTCAGTTAGACCTACAGAACCAAGGTGACACTGTTTAGAGTTAGACCTACAGAACCAAGGTGACACTGTTTAGAGTTAGACCTACAGAACCAAGGTGACACTGTTTAGAGTTAGACCTACAGTACCAAGGTGACACTGTTTAGAGTTAGACCTACAGAACCAAGGTGACACTGTTTAGAGTTAGACCTACAGAACCAAGGTGACACTGTTTAGAGTTAGTCGTACAGAACCAAGGTGACACTGTTTAGAGTTAGACCTACAGAACCATGGTGACACTGTTCTAAATAGTGTGTCGTTTTATTTTGAAGGTTTGTGGCCGCACAAAGTCACCTCAGTGGAATGAGGCCTTCCACTTCCTGGTTCGTGACCCTAAACAGGAAATGCTCATCATCAAGGTTAGTTTTCAGTTTGTTCTCAATCGGAAGATTTCTGAAACCCAAAACACAGACCGGGAGAATGGCTGGGTTGTTTGGTGGAAAGTTAACATTCTTAACCCATTAAACTAAAAAGCAACAGCTGTGTCATTTGAGATGTTAGCGTTGGCTATTCAAATATACCAGATCTATAATCATGAAGAAGTTAATACATACTTATTTAGAAGGCATTTATAGAATCTTCAGGCATGCCTGAAGAAGGCCGAAAGGCCGAAACGTTGCTATATGACTCTTTAAAATAAAGTTCTTGAACCAGCAAGTGGCAGTGTGCGGGTCTCTCCTCCTTCCTCATAACGTTTGCTGTACTGCCAGGACCTATACGCACCTGCTATAAAACTGAACCGGGTGTGCGGAAGTCATCCCTCGAATATTTATAGAATCTTAAAATGGTAAATGTTTCATTTATATACAAGCGCCATATTGTAGTGTATATTACTTTACTTTAGCCGGGACACTGCATATCAAATCAATGGACATATGTATGCAACGTAATTATATAAAGGGTATGCGCATGCATAAAGTACAGCATAATGTACAGTTGTTGGTGGTACATCATTAAGCCCCCCACGCAGGCTGGTAACTGTGTTTTGGTCTATAAATAATGGCGTACTGTACAGTAGTTGTGAACAATTTACAATTACAATTTAGGCATTTAGCAGATGCTCTTAATCCAGAGCGACTTGTACTGTAAGCAAGAACAAAAGATGGTAATACATCAAATACATACATTATGTGCGTTTGCACATTAAACTATGAAACAAAGCATAAAAACATGCATACAAGAACAATAATCTATGTACGGTGTAAAGTGAATCTTTATGATTTAGCAGCTATATTTAATCATAATTTATGTATTGTATTATATAACATCCAGGGGTCTATATACCATAATGTATTATATAACAGTGAATGGACCATCCTCTGGGTCTATATTTAACCATATGTATTGTATTGACAGTTGTCCAGTGGATGGACCATCCAGGGGTCTATATACCATAATGTATCCTCTGGTTCTATATTTAACCATATGTATTGTATTCTATAACAGTTGTCAAGTGGATGGACCATCCAGGGGTCTATATACCATAATGTATGGGTCTATATTTAACCATATGTATTGTATTCTATAACAGTTGTCCAGTGGATGGGACCATCCAGGGGTCTATATACCATAATGTATCCTCTGGGTCTATATTTAACCATATGTATTGTATTCTATAACAGTTGTCCAGTGGATGGGACCATCCAGGGTTCTATATACCATAATGTATCCTCTGGGTCTATATTTAACCATATGTATTGTATTCTATAACAGTTGTCCAGTGCATGGGATCAGCCTCTGGGGTCTCTGGTGCTTCCGGTCAGAGAGCTGCTGTCAGAACCACAGCTGGTCCTGGATCAGTGGTTCCATCTGGACGGAGCCTCGCCGGACAGCCAGATCCTTCTGAGAGCTGAACTCAAGGTCTGTCTGTCTGGATATTAGAGGAAGTATGAAGAGTTATTCTGTGTGCATAGAGCCCATTGAATTGAATATCCAACTTGTGTTTGCGGTTGACAGATCTTACAGACCAGGATGATTGAGGCTCTTGAAGCTCAGCCGTCACCAGAAGATGAGGTGACCACCACTGTGGTCAGTGCTGGCCATCAGTCAGAAGAGGAGGCGACCACCACGGAGGTCGATGAGGCGACCACCACGGAGGTCGATGAGGCGACCACCACGGAGGTCGATGAGGCGACCACCACGGAGGTCGATGAGGTGACCACTGCTGAGTGTTCAGCTCCATCGTCCCGAGAGCTGGAGGAACCTGCTGACCGGTGAGTGGACCGACTTGGAAGGTCAAATGCAGTGGTCCCTGAGGAGGTCCCAGGTGGTCCCCAGCTAAATGATGGAGAGTTTGTAACGAAACAAAATGGACCCTTATAGATCTTTATCTCTTGAGAGCGTAAAATTAAACCAAATAGACCCGTACAGGTCCATTTGGTTTTCACATCTGCATTACTTAATTTACAAGAAGAAGGTGACTGTGGAGTCACCCAGTATAATAATGACAGTGTTATTGTCAGGGGTACTGGGGTGACACCCATGGGTGCTGTGGAGTCACCCAGTATAATAATGACAGTGTTATTGTCAGGGGTACTACGGTGACACCCATGGGTGCTGTGGAGAGTGAGACATCCAGCCAGCCAGAGCCTGACGACGAGGGAGAAGTTGACGAAGAGCCTACAGTTTGTCCACCAGCTGATGAACCTCATCGCCCTGATGGTGGCGCTACATTGACTCCTCCCCCTCCGAGAGAAACCGCTCCCACAGTGAGTTGGAGACATTATGGGATGTCCCATGTTCGGCCGTAAAATGTGATATAGGAGAATATATATTGTTTTTCTTTACTTACTGTGTGTGTGCGTGCGTGCGTGTGTCCGTGCGTGTGTGTGTAATAGGAAATGTAGGAATTAAATACGAGCATTCTCAGTCTGTACATGCAGTTTACCGGGTGCACGGCTCACGGAGACTCAGAGTAAGAAAGAAATAGCCAGCACTCTGAAGTAGAGGTCTTCGGGTAAGTCCAAGATCTGAAAATACAAGGGATCTGAACGGACCTGGAGCCGGTCCGGTTCCATCCACAAGAAGTGACTCCGGGGCCGGTTCGGAGCCACTACCGTATGTCTCGGGTAATCTAAACGTGAAAAATAATGACGATTCAACTATTACCCGACTGGACCCGGCGATTGGCTTTTTTTCTCCTTCGTCCAGTGGGAGGAGAGCTGTCTGCATGCCTTGTGTCACGTGACTTGAGTAAGGAGATGGTAAGGTTAGTAAGGAAGTACTGTGTAGACAACAACAACAAGATGGTAAGGTTAGTAAGGAAGTACTGTGTAGACAACAACAACAAGATGGTAATGTTAGTAAGGAAGTACTGTGTAGACAACAACAACAAGAAAGAAATATCCAGCACTCGGAAGTGTTTGTGCCTTAATTTCCGTAGGCGCTGTCCGTGGTGATGAACAGACATCCGATGTTTGGCACTCATTTATTACGATGCATCGTGATTACAATATTAACGTTTCTGGAGAAGGATAGGTAGTGTTAGGTTCTTCCCCTGTTTTTTGGGAAACAAAAATATGGAAGTGCTTCAGAACAAAAGCGACCGCCATCCGGCTGGCAGTCAAGCGTCCGCGCCAGGAGGACCTAGTGGCAGGAAAAGTGTTAATATGAATTAAAAGTCCCAGAAGGACTTCGGAGTGCTGTCTAGATTCAAACCGGGGGATAGTTTGAGCGCCGCGATTACATACAGAGTCAATGCAAAGACAAGACATGAGTGACAGCCAATAGCGTTGAGCCCCGATGGTTTATTCATCCAAAAAACAAGCAGGTCCATTTGGTTACACTTCCAAAGTTAAATTACTGTGCACTTTTTTACATCTGTTATATCAATAATATATACTATCTAGGGCTGGGACTTTAACAGATTCATTTTGATTAATTCATTACAGAAACATTAACACAATTAAAATAATGAACACATTTTAATCGCGCTTAGTTTTTGCACCACAGAACCTTTCTCATTGGACGAATTTGAGGCGTATCGATCATACCGGTGCACGCACTGGGAGAAGAAGCTAATCAGGCCGCTTTGTTTGGCCCAGTGGATGATGGGAAATTAAACAAAGGCTAATTCATCCTGGTGTGTGGCGGAGGACAATTTCACCATGAATGAAAATCTCCACGGTATGATTATTGTGAGCGTTTCTCTTTTTTTAAAACACCATAAACAATAATAGCGTTTTTCATCCCATCCATATAGTGCACTCCACCAGAGGAGACGCCCCCTGCAGAATCTCAGGAGGAACTGCAACCACCAACACAGAGGTGAGATCCAGCGTCTATTGACCATATGCAGACGGCGGCCATCTTGCCATTAAGTTAATGGCAGGGTGGCAACTAGATGTAATTTGCCATTGACAGCCCATACATCCAAACAGAAAGGTCCTATCTGATTGACAGCCCATACATGCAAACAGAAAAGTCCTATCTGATTGACAGCCCATACAACCAAACAGAAAGGTCCTATCTGATTGACAGCCCATACATCCAAACAGAAAAGGTCCTATCTGATTGACAACCCATACATCCAAACAGAAAAGTCCTATTGCAGCTGTACGGAAAGCTTGAATTATCCTCTCTCTATCTGCAAAGTTTTTGTTTCATAAAAATCCACTGTAGACATGTTATGAGCTACTTCCTGTCAAGAAATTCCTTGCAGGTGATTATTTAAGTGTTGTAGTTTGGAAGCGCTCGCTTTCAAAAAAGCAACGTCCAGTGATATCCAACGAGCACTAAACTCCAACACAAGAATGACTCTGTGTGTGTGTGTGTGTGTGTGTGTGTGTGTGTGTGTGTGTGTGTGTGTGTGTGTGTGTGTGTGTGTGTGTGTGTGTGTGTGTGTGTGTGTGTTTAGGCCTCACATAGGTGACGACCTGGCCCAGGCTACGGTGCCCTTTGACCTTCCATCACCTGAGCAGACCCTCCCCCCGCACACCACGCCAGAACTACACTTCGCTACTGAGGTATTATTATTATTATTATTATTATATTTATTCAATTGCGCAACGACAAACCGGACGTCAATAGTGCACCAGAAAAATGATTCTCCGTCAATTGACTCATTGACGGTAGCCAAAATCTTCGTACCCTTTTATCTCTGATTCTAATCCCAGATTCTGATAATAATCAAACCAAGCTATATTGATGCGTCGCTAGTCTCTGTAAAAAAAAAAGCATCCCACGGGTGGTCCTCGATTCTCCCGCGATAGGATTGCTTATCCAAGAGCTAACGTCCGGGCAACCCCCAGGGTATTTTTTCCCTTGAAACAGGCTCATAAGAGGGGTCGCGGTGGCAGTCGGTAGTTCTGTGGCCTCACAGCTAGAAGGTCCTGGGTTAGATTCCCGCTGTGGGCACTGGGGGCGTGTACTTTCCTCTGCATCATCAGTGCCCAGGGTTGGTGAAAGGGCCTTATTGTGTGGAGTTTGTATGTTCTCCCTTGGTACCCTCACATAATGTTATCCCCGTGTCCCCATGCCTAGCCTAAGGTAGGTACCCTCACAAATAACATGCAGTAATCCTGGTCTCTACACTGCCTCCCCCTGGCCAGCCGGGGCACCTGATGGAGGGGGAATAACGTGTTCCTTCCACGCGATATGTCCAACAGGGGAAACTCCCCCCTGTCAGGTGAAAAGAAGCAGCTTGGACTCCTCATGCACTAAAGGAAGCATGAGGTCAGTCCGTTGCTCTCCCCAGGTTGGCAGAGGGAGTGTAGAGCCCAGGATTACATTAGATAATTGACACTGGGTGAAAAAACTGGGTTGCAAAATCATGGGAAGAAAAAGGCTCATACGGCTCAAATATCCCTGGCACATGAATGGACACAGACCCAAACAATCGTGGCAATTAATAAATGCAGTTTCTAATGTTCGTCCTCTAGGGGGTGCTCCGTATCCACCTGCTGGAAGCTCGCAGTCTGGTTGCCAAGGACAACTGGGGCCTGGTGAAGGGCAAGAGTGACCCCTACGTCAAGGTCAGCGTCGGTGACCTTATGAACTTCAAGAGTCACGTGATCAAGGAGAACCTCAACCCGGTGTGGAACGAGATGTACGAGGTGAGAACATCACACCCCCTACTGTCTGTCACAAGTATTACATCATTGCCGAATCACAATTATATTTTTGCATAATCGTCAATCGTTTCCATGTTGAAAAATGGCCGAACATTTTCAAAACTTTTTCCAAAATAAGTTTTTGCGTGCGTGTTTGTCCAACAGGTGGTTGTGAGTGGACAGACGGTCCAGGAGATCCGGTTCGAGGTATACGATAAAGACCTGGACTCTGATGATTTCCTAGGCAGGTATGTAGAAGGTCTGAAAACCAACCTCTTCAGACTCCATCTTAGCCCGTAGCACTTGTTATGTAGACATAGCACTCTATGGTGTATACTCATAGTTTCAATGTACAGATATTCTGTTAGACGGATGTTAGGTTCTTAGCTTCGTTAAGATTCTTGATGACTATTTGTCGTGTGTGTGTGTGTGTGTGTGTGTGTGTGTGTGTGTGTGTGTGTGTGTGTGTGTGTGTGTGTGTGTGTGTGTGTGTGTGTGTGTGTGTGTGTGTGTGTGTGTGTGTGTGTGTGTGTGTGTGTGTGTGTGTGTGTGTGTGCATGTGCGCGCGTGTGCGCGGGTGCGTGTGTGCAGGTTCAGCATCAGACTGGATGACATCATCAGACCTCGGTACACTGACCAGGTCAGTCTTTGTGGTCTCAGAACTCTCACACATACAAACATGTGTCTCGTGAGGAGTTGTATGACCAGTTGTATGACCATGCACGCATGCGAACAACCACTTCAGTTCTACTTCCTATCACACGGCTGTTTCACTTTATGTTTTCAACCTCCGATAACGCCGTTCCCGTGTGTGTACTGTGTATATATATATATATATATACATATATATATATATATATATATATACTGTATATATACTGTATATATACCCGTCCCTAACACTATATAATGACTGTGTTTCAGTGGTACACGCTGAAGGATGTGAAGTCTGGTCAGGTCCATGTCGTAGTGGAGTGGGTTCCTGCTGTCTCACAGAACCATAGACTGGAACAGGTATGTTCATGTCATAGTGGAGTGGGATCCTGCTGTCTCACAGAACCATAGACTGGAACAGGTATGTTCATGTCATAGTGGAGTGGGTTCCTGCTGTCTCACAGACACGCACACACTGGACCAGGAACAGTATACTTATCATTTGTATTGTTTCTCCAGAGGGTATGCGCGTAACATCATCATCATTCAAGTTATGCGGGAACCTCTACTCTTTTTTTTGCCACTCTACTGAGAGCCTTGACGGCCCATACATCCAAACATTAAGTCCTGATTGTATTAAACAACGTTAAACTCACTTTGCCACTCAGTTTGCCACTCGATTTGCCATTCACTTTATGCATGCGCATACCCTCTATTATTGTATTTGTAGTTTATTTAGATGGGACACCTTAATACAAACCTTCATGGACCTTCATGGATAGGGTTGATAACATTTGAAAAACATGTTTTTTATATTACTCCTCCAGATTCTGTCCAAAAATCACGCAAATCTCTATAGTCTTGTGTTCAAGCCAGACCTGTCCGATATTTCATATTCCATTCTAATTGGCATTGGCTTTCAAAGTTTGCAGGATTGGCCCGTTTTGAACAAAAAGCCTCAAATCATGAACGCAGCGTGCAATTTACGTGAAATCTTTCACAGACTTTCCTACTAGGCTGAGGAATATATCCCACCCTTTCACATTGGCCTGTTATAGCACCACCAACAGGTGGATTTTTGCAAAACAATTATTTGGAACAAAATGCCTCAAATCATCCAATAAGCCTATCTCACAGAATTTCCCCGCCCCCCTTAATACGCCCCCTTTCGGGGTTAGTGGTGATAGCGTGACGTCACTCCATAGACGCTACATGTTAACAGAGGTAATTTAAGAAGTCTACAACTTTTGTTTTCTCAAGGTAAGGTTTGTTCTATCTGTTCGAGCTGATTTACCATCTTGTTTGCTTCATAATAATATTGGTCTGTCACATTTTTACATTAGAAAATGTACTTAGATTCTCCAGAGAAAAAAACGTGTAAATGCTAATGTTAAAGACACCACTATTTACCGGAAGTGGGCGTGGAAAGTGGGCTGTGAGATAGGCCTATTGCCATCCAAGGAGTAAGAAGAAATGGCACCCTTTTCACATTGGCCTATTATAGCGCCACCAGGAGGCCGCAAATTGACCTGCCCTGGTGGAGACCTATCTAGTTTTTACTGTTTTTATTTATAACACTTTTTTTCCCTCATATGATTGGACAATATCCGGTGACTATATTAGTTGCAACTACACTCCCCAGGATTGCGTTGTCAATGCCTGTGTGGCATTGAGTGGCATTTTGTTTACTGCCTATACCTCCTATTGTTAATAATAATAATAATAATAATAATAATAATATCTGGGACTTCTATAGCGCTTTTCTAATACCCAAAGACGCTTTACATGTGTGGGGGCCGGGGGGGGGAACAAGAGAAAAGGACAACTTTATTAGAAGAAAGAAAATAAGAATAAAACCAGTAAAACATTATATGTAACACGTTAAAAACACATCAGCTGGGGAATGCTAGTCTGAACAGGTGGGTTTTTAGTGCGGTTTTGAAGGTGGGGAGTGAGGGGGCATCGCGGATCTGTTTGGGGAGGGCGTTCCAGAGGGTAGGGGCGGCCACAGAGTTAATGTGTTAATGTAACGTGTCTAATCCTTAACCCTGTCCATGCATCAGGTTCTACAGCTCCAGCGCCTCCAGTCCTTCCAGAACCGGACGGTTCCGTCTGCAGCGCTGCTGTTTGTGCTGGTGGACCAGGCCCGCGCACTGCCTGTGAGTCACATGTCTTGTCTGTCACAATTTTAAAAAAACTGTCAGACCCAAAAGCAGAACACAACAAGGTCAAAGTCCAAGGGTGTTTATTTCAAACAGAGGCGGAAATTGGAAGCTTGTAGATCGGCTATTTTCGGTGTAGGTTTTGGAGGGTGCCGTGTCATCAGTCCGAAGGCTCATTGTTCCGAAATTACTAACCCTGTCTCTAATCTTAACCCTAAGCATATACCCGCCAGCACGGGAGCAGTGCAAGCACAGAGCAGCGTTTGGGGATAGTTTGTGCTGCTGTTCTGACTTCTCTCACGCAGTGCAGTTCAGCCGGTTTATCACACTGAGCAGACAGAGCAGCTGAGTGAGCAGAGAACAGCACATCAGAGGCACACTCACAGCTGCAAATAGCTTGTTAATTAATGGCTGAGACTGAACGCCGATGCATTTGGACAAAGAAAGAATGACTTCTGTCCTTGAAATAATGATATGAAAAAAATAGTTGTTGTTGAAATGCCCCATCGCAGAGTCCGTCGTCCGTTTCAAATCCCTCCTGAAAACTCACTTTTTTAAAGCTGCTTTTATCCCCTAAATGTTTTAACACATTATGCCCTACTGCATTTCTGCGTAGGCCTATAGCTTGTTTATCCTCTGTATCATTGTTATTTTTTTGTGTTTATGGTGTGTTTTAGAAGAACATTATAATATACTGTATATAGGCCTAATGAATCTATTGTTTTCCTCTATAGCTGAAGAAGAGCGGCAAAGAGCCCAAAGCGGGGGCAGAGCTAGTTCTGGGAGGAACCACCCACAGAACCAAGGTGACATGTGACGCTTTGGGCATGTTTCATGTCAACTGTAGACTTTATCAGCTTTTTGTTTTGTTTTGTTTTTGCGTTAATGTGATCCACGTGACTCCACGTGGCCACAGAGTCCCAGAAAAAAATGGTGACTCATCATAGCATGATGGGTAACCATGGAATCATGATGGGTAACCATGGAATCATGGCAAACCAAGCCATGTAACATTAAAAAGAAAAAAGAAAAGAGGTCGTTGGCAGGGAATTAACCGTTCTTGACCTTTGACCCGTCTCTGTGCAGATGTGCGATCGCTCCGTCGACCCTCAGTGGAAGCAGACCTTCTACTTCCTGATTCGTGACCCCAAACTTGAGATGCTCATTTTTAAGGTAAAATGTGTGTGTGTGTGTGTGTGTGTGTGTGTGTGTGTGTGTGTGTGTGTGTGTGTGTGTGTGTGTGTGTGTGTGTGTGTGTGTGTGTGTGCGCGTGTGTGTGTATGTGTGAGTGAGGGCACGAGTGCGTGCGTGCGTGCGTGCTACTGCTAATCTCACAAACAGTTTGATCGGTCAATGCCACATTTCTTGTGTACACTAGTAGACCAACTTACCGTCACACATAATAAATATCATATAGTCTTGAATATATTCAACTTTACGCTAGTAGGCTAACTTAGTGGGATAGATGGGATCAACCTCTGGGTCTATATTTAACCATATGTATTATATAACAGTGGATGGACCTTCCTCTGGGTCTATATTTAACCATATGTATTGTATTCTATAACAGTTGTCCAGTGGATGGGATCAGCCTCTGGGGTCTCTGGTGCTTCCGGTCAGAGAGCTGCTGTCAGAACCACAGCTGGTCCTGGATCAGTGGTTCCATCTGGACGGAGCCTCGCCGGACAGCCAGATCCTTCTGAGAGCTGAACTCAAGGTGGGAAAAATAAGTGGTGAAAAGAGCAGGAAAACTAAAGTTGTGAAAGAATTGGTGAAAACAGTGGGTTACTTAAAGATGGAGTGCCGTACTCTCTGTTGTACTCTCTGTTTTGTATGCGTCTATGGAGTAAACATTTACTTAGTCTAATAGACCCCAGGTGTTTTGTCTGTGTCTATGGAGTTAACATTACTATAATAGACCCCCAGGTGTGCTTATAATATTCAAATATGTCTTCCCTGTGTATTTTTGGTTTCTTCCTGAAAGCTGAAAGCCTTTGAGTCAAAAGGCCCAATCGAAAACACACAATTTTTGTGACATGATAAACCTAACCCCTCCTCCATTATATAACACACAGCTGTGGGCGAGGCTTAAGTTCAGGTGGGTGGTGCTACTGTACTGTGAAAATCAGTTGAATAATGATGTGTTTTGAACAGATCCTGGATTCCAAGATGGTGGAGCTGATAGGAACAGACTCTTTGCCCTGCGCTGCCTCCGGCTGTGGACCATAAGAATAGTCTATGTGTGTATGTATGAATCTATGTATCCAGTATGTTGCATTGATAGAACACCACAGTTAGACTGCAGTTGACAGTAGACAGTAGACTGCAGTCACATCCAGTATGTTGCATTGGTAGAACACAGTTCACATCCAGTATGTTGCATTGATAGAACACAGTTAGACTGCAGTCACATCCAGTATGTTGCATTGATAGAACACAGTTCACATCCAGTATGTTGCATTGATAAAACACAGTTAGACTGCAGTCACATCCAGTATGTTGCATTGATAGAACACAGTTCACATCCAGTATGTTGCATTGATAAAACACAGTTAGACTGCAGTCACATCCAGTATGTTGCATTGATAGAACACAGTTCACATCCAGTATGTTGCATTGATAGAACACAGTTCACATCCAGTATGTTGCATTGATAGAACACAGTTCACATCCAGTATGTTGCATTGATAGAACACAGTTCACATCCAGTATGTTGCATTGATAGAACACAGTTCACATCCAGTATGTTGCATTGATAGAACACAGTTCACATCCAGTATGTTGCATTGATAGAACACAGTTCACATCCAGTATGTTGCATTGATAGAACACAGTTCACATCCAGTATGTTGCATTGATAGAACACAGTTCACATCCAGTATGTTGCATTGATAGAACACAGTTCACATCCAGTATGTTGCATTGATAGAACACAGTTAGTCACATCCAGTATGTTGCATTGATAGAACACAGTTCACATCCAGTATGTTGCATTGATAGAACACAGTTAGTC
>NC_136790.1:7372810-7490310 GCF_951216825.1 Electrona antarctica
ATTATGCAATCAAATAATCAAATTTTTCTGGAGGGTCTAACTAACATATTACTCTTAGTATGTTGCCCCTGCGACCCGACTCCGGATAAGCGGTTGAAGTTGGATGGATGGATGGATTATTACTTTCCCCAGTAACTTTCCCACCAAATTAGATTATATTAATTTATACTCCATAGCAGGAGGTTGTCCGATGTAACAGATCTACAAGCTATCAACACGTTGTGATGCATTATCTATTGTATAGAGCACCGAAGTCTGATATCAATCTATATCTGCTGTGTTTAAGGATGTGGCCTCTCGCAAATAATGATGAATGATGAATTACAAGGGTAAAGTAATGTAGTGCGAAAACTTGTATTGTAACTAGTTGACGCTTAATAACAAGTAATAAGTAATGTATTTAAGGAACTAGTCAATTTAATTTGCTTTAATTTAATTGTGTTTTTGGCATTGGACATTAGAACATTTAATATTTAATTTAACATTTAATTAGAACATTTAATGCTTACAATGTGTCACAAATGCGTTGTAAGCTTCTAGATCAGCTATTTCTGCTTTTATCATGTATGAACAACGATTATGACAATTATGTCAAAATAATTGTGATTATCTCAAATAATTGCGATAAGATCACGCCAAGGAGCCCCAAATATGTTGTATTGGCCCCCATCTCAAAAATATGTTCTAGAAGCATAGGTTACAGTTAAAATGTTCGCTTTAAAAAATATATACGGTAGGCCTATATATTATTCAAATATTTGCACAAATTTGCACAATAATCCAAAAACACGGTTTGACCTGCTATATGTTTTAAACAGCCAAAATATAAAATATGGTTAAAGTGGTTAAAATGAATGTGACGCTATATTAACCAACCTATTGACACTCAGCTAATTAAATACAACCAGCCTTTGCAAACTGCAACCCGATTCCCATTTAACTATAGAGGGTATGCGTCATCATCATACCCAGAAGTTATGCGGGAACGCCTACTGTCTGGCCTTGACAGCCCATACATCCAAACAGAAAAGTCCTATTTGATTGACAGCCCATACATCCAAACAGAAAAGTCCTATTTGATTGACAGCCCATACATCCAAACAGAAAAGTCCTATTTGATTGACAGCCCATACATCCAAACAGAAAAGTCCTATCTGATTGACAGCCCATACATCCAAACAGGAAAGTCCTAATCTGATTAAACAATGTTAAACTCACTTTGCCACTCACTTTATGCATGCGCATACCCTCTATTATAGCAACATTGGAATGGAGGCACTTTTACCTGAGATACAGGGAGATACTGTATGGTTTAAATATAGAGATACAGAGCTGCGTTAAACTAACTAATCATTTACAGTACAGGCATAGAGAGAGGTTTTGTTTTGTTTTTTTGTGTAGCCTTTTTTTTCAAACTGAAACTTTTAAACACCACTGCAGTGTTAGTTACTTTACATGCTTTACATTTTAAACATTTGATTCCGTCACAGATTCATGCTTTACATTTTAAACATTTGATTCCGTCACAGATTCATGCTTTACATTTTAAACATTTGATTCCGTCACAGATTCATGCTTTACATTTTAAACATTTGATTCCGTCACAGATTCATGCTTTACATTTTAAACATTTGATTCCGTCACAGATTCATGCTTTACATTTTAAACATTTTATTATGTCATAGTACTTTGCCGCTTTCAGTCAACGCTACTGCTATGTAGGGATGGAGCTCGTTAATTTGTATTGATAACGAGCACCGTGTCAATCCAGGCTTTTATCGAGCCTACTATTGAGCGTTTTCTAATATTTTGTTGAAAGACTTGAGACGACAAATTCTGAACAGAACCGGTAGCATTAGTTTAGTTTTATTGGCCAGCCTGTGAGTTTGTGGCTGACCACCACCTAAAATGAAATGTAGATGACAAAATCTTAATATATATTTGTGCCTATCATTAAATCAACCATTCATTAATGTGCAATACGTTTTAAATGGCTTTATATTATGATTATAAAGGAAAGAATACAATAAAGCTCTTTATGAATGGAAAGTTACCTTTTGACCTTTTTACTTTTGGAAAATATTATTGAAGAAACTGTTAAATGTTAACTGGTTAATGTGTGTACCGTCACTTTAAAAAGAATAATTTTGTTTACCCGGGCAACGCTGCATGGTTGGCACAGGTATCGATTCACTTTTAGACCGAAATGTTTGTGCCAGCATGGGTGATTCGATTTATTTCTTGATCGCCTCTTGTCTTGATTGTTTAAACATGACGTCATGGGCCGCTATGCTCGATAACAGGCTCGATGAGCCCAAAGCTTATTGATACCGGGTACTCGATAAGCCCAAACCTTATTGATACCGGTTACTCGATAGATTTGTCATTGAGTTTGTAATGGGCTCGGGTTTCGAGCTCCATCCCTAATGCTGTGTGTTTGCAATATATACTGTTTTTTAATATTTTTTCAGGCAGTTTGTTTTATATATTTTCTACAATTAAGGCATTTATTATTTAAATGTGCCGCTCTTTGAATGCAGTAATCTAATCTGTAACGTGTGTTTATGATGATTATTATTATAGACTGAAGGTGATTATAGTCATCATATAACATCATAAACTGAGGGTGATTGAAACTTGACAGCAGAACAATAAAGATGTTTTTGCATCTCATTTGTTGTCTTGTTTGAATTGGGGCAGATCCACACTGAGTCCGATTGAATCGAACTGGTCCCGAATACGATTGACTGGTCACCGCTGGCCATGATTCACGTTGGCCTTTTAGTACGGATGGCGTCCGAGTACATTTCAATCGGTCCCGAGACTACCTCCCCATGCAGTCCCAGGAATGGTACGGGGAACGGTACGCACGCAGCATTCACACGACCACATCTGCCAAGTGGTCCCGAGTGCGCACCCGGGACCATAGTGTGAATCTGGCCTTAGTTGTAAAACTGACCCAGACTATCCCAGACTAACAGGTCTAATAAAGCCCAAACCACACCAATGATTTGAGTAGTTGCATGTATTGCAACCAACCACAGTGCAGGGCCGCCGTATGCGCGAACTACGTGACCACCCCGGGAGTTCTAGAGGAGGCAGTTCCAGATTGAGGGTTCCGGCCTACAAAACAATGACTACAAAACAATGACTACAACATGACGTGACGATATCATCCACTCCCGATTTAGTAATACAGACCAGGCTTTCCTCCAAGGTTATTCAGAGGGAGGTTCTATTAACTCTTTGACCTCTGACCTTATGAGGTGTCATTCAAAGGTCACTTTACAGATTTTGTTGCAAAAATAATGCTGTATAAGGCATTTATTTATTTTACTGATCTGATCAATATTTCTGTTTTAGTGACCTGGTTTGTTTCTCCATTATGACCATAATGAAAATTAACCGGAAAATGTCATATTTACACAAATTCCTCCTCTGATAACATGTAAGTATTTATCTGCCAAATACAAACACACACACACACACACACGTGTATATACATGAATATATTGATGTTTCCACTCAAGCAATCCACATTTTATGCTTTGATTGGTTTGCCTTAAGAAAGGACCAGCACTTGTACCTTGTAATAACAGTATCTATCTATCTATCTATCTATCTATCTATCTATCTATCTATCTATCTATCTATCTATGTCAATATAGGACGTCCTTAAGGACCAGAGCTGAGCAGCATATTTGTTTGATCCATTGCAAAGTTTAGTCCATTTGAGTTCTGCTGGGAAGTGGAGGGGAGGAGCCGGGGGGGGGGGGGGGGGGGGGGGGGTTGTCATGGGAATAATCCTTGGACATGGAGGGAGAGAGAGAGAGAGAGAGGGAGAGAGTCCAGAGAGAGAGGGGTTCACATGGACAAAAGCCAGCGTGTGTGATAGACAAACAGACCAGTCTCTGCATGGTGCCTATAGTATGAGATCTGGTCCACAGTCATTCAGCAGGAGTTTTTAAACAACAGCTGTACTGCTGATCATGTTCTGATTCAGATGATGAGAGACAAACAGCAAAGATGTTTGGTTTGGAACGGACTTTAAGTTTATTCATCTCACAGTCACACTATTCTTCTAACTTATAAGTTGTAGTTGTTGTTTGTGAAAGAGAAGCATGTTCCATCACGGTTTCTTTAATAACGGCCAACAGCAGTTGGTGAAGGAGGAGTAATAATTTTATATTATGGAGAACATGATGTTTTTCTCCAAGCTGCTCCTGACCGTTTGTTTAATGACGGCCAACAGCAGAGCTATCGAGACTGGTGAGTAAAGATTCCATTATTGTTATGATGTATTTATTTTTTATTGTTTTATCTTTTTGTTTGACCATTTAAAGACAACACATTTGAAACAGAATCATCATATTCAGTGGTGGAAAACGTAGGCTACTCATTTGTCTACTTGTCTAGTAAAGGTGTCAATACTGCATCAATACTGCAATATAGAAATACTTTGTTACAAGTAAAAATCTGAAATTAAAAATGTGCTTGAGTAAAAGTACAACCGTATTGGCATCAAATTGTATTAGTTAGTTACCAATAGTAAAAGTATAGGCTATACTCATTATGCAGAATGCCTCGTTTCAAGTTTTCAAATATTTTGAAGGCCTGAAGTGTTTAATGTATGTTTTGTAATAATAGAAAATGTACAAAGTAGGCTAACTATATGGTCACTAAATGTTTTCAAATGATTTATATGCTTATATTTATTTAAAATAATTTTAGTGAAGTAGACTTTGATGAGATCACAGTATAGCTGTTCCATAGCTGATTGTTCTTGGTGGGAAAAGTACTCACATACTTTACCTAACTTAAGTAAAAGTATCAATACTGCAATGCATAAATATAGCCTACTCTGATACAAGTCAAAGTCTGGAATTCTAAATGTAGGACCCAAAAGTATTGGTATGAAAATGTACTACAGTATGCTTCGTGCAGAATGTCACATTTCTTTCTTTTCAAAATCTTTTTATTTCCGTTTTATAACAGTATGGGTGTCAAGTCACAGGTTCATATAGAAAAAATAAAAATAAAATATCAGATTTTAGTATCAGTGACTGAGGTAAACAAACGTAGCCTACTGTATGAATCAGAGATCGTGTGCAGACATAATGAAAAGACTGTTATTGTGCAAAACATTTTCTCCCCTTCAAGTCCCAATTTAGTATAGCCAATTCCCAATTCCCCAGCCTCTCTACAAGTACTCCATATCTGCTAACCCCCACAATCAGTCATTGGGAGGGTGAAGAAAGCCTCGGGTCTCCTCCGATACCCGGGCCATCAAGCCAACATCTTAGAATGTCACATTTCAGTTTTCAAAAGTATAATTGGAAATAATTTGAAAATATCTCATCTACAAGATGCAGCTAATTTCAAATGGCTGAAATACATATAGGGTGATAGTTATATTTGAAATCTACAAAGTAACTATGAAATAATTAAAGTGTATAATTATAATTAAAATCTATAAAGTAACCACTAAAGTTTTCTTTGAGAACAACAAATTGCGAGCGCTAATTGGCTGGTTGGGCAAATTAGTTATCGAAAGTCAGGTAAAAACTAATCAAAACTAAATCTGTGTCACTCTCCAACAAAACAAAACATGTTTGCATTACAATTACCATTTTATTTGAGACATTTGAGCATTTTGCTTTAATTCTAACAAGTTATTGACTATTGTTTACTATTGTTAACTGATTATGGGCCTATAGTGGCACAATGTGTGACATGGGAATAATGTATTAATATTTTTGTATAGCCATGGATCATTGATGTAGTTAATCCAGTCTGACTTTTACTTTAGTTATGCAAATGTGAAAATGGATCAAATACATCTTTGATAGTCTTGATCCGATCTCACCTTGTGTCTGTGAGCTATAGGCCTCATGTAGGCTTAACATAGGGATAAAGCAGCACTCCTAAATAAAAGATGCAAGACTATGGCTCAGATGCAATTTCTCATGTTTTTTTGTGAATGCCGACGCGTTTCGGCAACAGCCTTCTTCAGAGGAGATTAAAAAGATCTTCAATTCTTAAGCTCTGAAGAATTTTCAAACGTGTCAGCTGCACACTGCCTTAATTAATTAAGGGCAGTTTCCAGAGGAAGCGCACCTGCTTTTCTTTCTTTTGTTTTATATGGAATAATAGATTACGTTAATATCAATTAGCAATCTTTTGATAATAAATTTGCCGACTATTTGGGATTTTCTTTCCCCCTTCCTTAATAATGAGGAGGAGGAGGTCAGGGCAGAAGAGTCTGGTCGTTTCCCAGGGAGACGAAACTCATAAACTCCAGGGGTGGTCGTTAATCTGACCATTATGTTGGCCTGCAGCCCAGAGGGTCCGGGATGAGGGGTGGGTCCGGGAGAGGAAGGGCAGGGGGAGTTCACACTCTCTATGGATGAGTAATCAGCTACTTTTCAATGTTTTGTTGATGCCTCTACTTTTATTTGATAAAATTAAGTGTGTGTGTGTGTGTGTGTGTGTGTGTGTGTGTGTGTGTGTGTGTGCTATTAAATGCCTCAATCTCATATTCGAAGAAGGAAAAATATATGCACATCCCACAGTTTTTAAGTGGTGCAACCACTTCCTTAAGTGACTATGTGTGTGGGTGCAGGGTGACTGACTGACTGGGTGGCTGGGTGCGTCTGAGCACGAAAACAGCATGGTGGTTTTTCACCACCTGTGCGCAACCTGACACACACACAAACACACACGCACATATTAACTGTATATATGCTGATTTTGGCTGTGCCAGTACAGTACAGTGACAGTACAGTACAGTAGAGGGTACAGTAGGGGGACCCCCACACGGTAACTCTGTCATTTCTCAACCGTTTCGGACACGGGGCGGCTCGCCGGAATCGGGCCGGCACCCTGGGTGCGTTCCTGTGGGTCTGGAACTCCCCCCCCCCCCCGGGGACCCCCACACGGAGTTGCACCACTTACTTCACATGGGTGTGATTTTAAATATACGGTGGTGGACCCAAAATATTATCAAATGAAGAAAAAAATGGAATGTCCGCACACAATATAATTCTGCTCCCCATACTCTTTATTTCAACCTATAGGTTGAAACGTTATTGTTATACTGTATACCAGGGTTCCCCAATAGGCGGCCCGCGGGCCATTTGCGGCCCGCGGAGCGCCCCCCTGTGGCCCCTGGAAGAATAATAAATAATTAAAAAAAAAAACACTGTTTGAGAACAATTATTAATGAATGAATGAAAACATAAAAAACTAAATTTTTCCGCGCGTGCAGACTCGGCCCCCAGCCTGGTTCCCTAGTCAAAATATGGCCCTTGAGGAAAATTAATTGGGGGACCCTGACCTATACAGTATATAACAATAACGTTTTGCCCCTCCGGGCTTTCTCAAATGGCTATGGCCTTGAAACCCTAAATAGGTGGGAATCAAGTCAACTGGGTCTGGGTGTCGTTGTAGTAAATGGAGTGTTGATAATAAGTGGATATATACCAGGCAGAACATATAAACAGAGGTGGTCCAGGCAGTGTTCTTATTTCTAACTCAGAGTTTATTTCAAGAACAACAAAACATATCAAATCATGACTTAACAAGAGGGTGATCCTTACTGCAAGCCCCGTTCACTTGACACGAGGCCCTTATTATACTAGATGTGCATGTGTGTGCATGCGAGTGCGTGTATGTGTCTGTGTGTGTGTGAATTACTGAGAATGTGTGTGTGTGTGCGTGTGAGTGAGTAAGTGACTGAAAGTGTGTGTGTGTGTGTGTTTCTTCTCCTATATGGTATGTGTGACTCATCCATCTCAAAAGAACTTTAGACAAAAGCCGTGCGAACCTATTGATAAGTGGCCGGACGGATCTGGGAACCGTATGACCTCTTTGACCTATCAATTCGGCCCCTGCACTGCTGGCCCCTCTAAAGCTTCACAGCACGTCTTAAGAACATAGCCTTATTTTTAACATGACATAGGTCCACCTATATCTAAATCCCAACTCAGTACATTGCAATATGAAATACATGACGCAGCATGACATTGTGATGTGGATGCAAGTACAATTGTTTCTATATGTGTATTTATGACTTGTTGAGCACAGAAACATCCTAGAGGCATACTGTTATCCCTGTTCTCTCTCTGAGGGGGGAAGGGTGGCTTAGACGGTGGGTCCTTTGTCAACTATGCTGACCAAATCAAGGGTCTTCCCTGGGTAGCTTTTGGGGCCCATATACTACATCGTCACTCAAGTTAATAAACCAATAGGCTGTATGTGAAGATCCACTCCAGAATAAGAATACAAATACATCAATTATGGGGCCTGCATGCACTCACGAACAATCGTTTTAAAATACAATAAATACACCAAAACATATAGGCCTATATACAATCCTTGTTACATACAAAATGAATGAATGCACCGTTTCAACAAATAATCAACAAATCTTATTATTAAGGAAGGGGGAAAGAAAATCCCAAATAGTCTGCAATTTATTATCAAAAGATTGCTAATTGATATTAACGTAATCTATTATTCCATATAAGACAAAAGAAAGAAAAGCAGGTGCGCTTCCTCTGGAAACTGCCCTTAATTAATTAAGGCAGTGTGCAGCTGACACGTTTGATGTTTCGGAAAGTTCTTTGGAGCTTAAGAATTGAAGATCTTTTTAATCTCCTCTGAAGAAGGCTGTTGCCGAAATTGCATCTGAGTCCCATGCACCCGATTCCAGTGATGACGCGGAGGAGGTCCAGACGTCATTCTTTAATTTTTTTTGTTTTTGTTTTTCTCCGTTTTCCGCGGCCTGCAGACAGAGTTGTGAATTTTCACGAACCACATTTTGAGTGGTGCAACCACTCCAAGGAACAGCTTTGTCCCTATGGGACTATGTCACTATGTTTAGAGTACCAATGTGACTATGTTTAGAGTACCAATAGGGGGTGCTGTTGCACAACTCGCTTCAGACTGGTTTGATTTTTTATTTACGTAAATAGATGATTGATTGATTGATTAGGCCAAAAACAGACACTGCTGACTAACATAGTTGTGTTCAGACTACAACTGATATGACAATCGTTTTATGACATCGTTTTCTATGCATTTCGGGGGTTTGGGGGGATTCTTTTGCGTGACCTCTTGACATTTTTGGTGGACTTGTATTCTTCCAGCTCACCCTAGTGGGGCAGGCTAGAACTGCCCCTGATTAGCAGTGAACATACCTACTTAAAACCTTATGCACAGACTGGTGAATTTAAAACCTTATTGTTTCAGAATTTAAAACTTTCATTAAAACCTTTTTGTTTCATCATGTAAACCTTATTGTTTCATCATAAACCGTGTGTGTACTATAGATTTCTGTGGCCAGGGGGTGCATGCAGGTGGATGTATTTAACAGTGTTAAAATTAAATGTATATTTATTCCTGTGTTAACAGTTTATTTATTCCAGTAAACGTGCAAGATTTAAAACATGGTGGATTCATTTGACAGTGTTAACAGTGAATTATTCATGCGTTAACAGTAAACGTGGTAGATTTCTGCGGCCAGACGGTGCGGGGCGACGGCATGGTGGTCAACTCGCA
Organism: Electrona antarctica; assembly: GCF_951216825.1. Classification (NCBI taxonomy): domain Eukaryota; kingdom Metazoa; phylum Chordata; class Actinopteri; order Myctophiformes; family Myctophidae; genus Electrona; species Electrona antarctica. The sequence continues at coordinate 7,382,372 of NC_136790.1, forward strand.
CACGGAGTCCAGGAAGTACTACTTCGTCACCATGGCGACGGACTGTCACCTGACCATGCAGGCGGCGTCCCCCAGGGACAAGGTCCAGTTCCACTTCCGTTTCTTCCTGGTGTACAGCCTGCTGCGGGTGGCAGCGCCCCTGAGCCCCGCCGCCCCTCTCCCACCGCTCCAATCGGAGGAGACCACGGCCACCCACGAGGAGGGGACGGGCCAGGGGGCGGACCCATGTCACGCCGGATCCTACGTCCAGTTCTACGACGGGCGGGACCGCAGCGCCCCGCCCGTCGGACCCCCGCTGTGCGGGAAGAGCCCCCCACGGCCCGTCCTGTCCACGGGGAACCACCTGACCCTCCGGCTGGTCACCCGCGGCACCCAGCCCCGGGTGGACTTCGTTGGAGACTTCACCTCCTTTAGGCTGGGTGAGGAACATGCATCTATGTACCAACCTATACCAACCTACCAACCTACCAACCTACCTACCTACCTACCAACCTACCAACCTACCTACCTACCTACCTACCAACCTACCAACCTACCTACCTACCAACCTACCACCCTACCTACCACCCTACCTACCAACCTACCAACCTACCAACCTACCAACCTACCTACCTACCAACCTACCTACCTACCTACTTACCAGTCTCTGTCTCAGTGCAGGCACACTTTAGCGTCACGAAAAGCCGCGAGCGACAGGCGTTTCTTCCTGGTTTTTAGACAGCTGGTGGATGGAAATGAAACTCCACCCACGCGGCAGAACGTTTCCGGGAATCTGGCCGACGCGGCATTCTGCCGCGTGGGTGGAGTTTAATTTCCATCCACCAGCTGTCTAAAAACCAAGGACTGTCTAAGGAAGTTGTACATGCCCAAATTTGTGCATGTACAACTTCCTGGTCTCAACTGCGCATGTTTCTTTCCTTCCATGGAGCACCATGGAGCAACATGTCTGTCTGTCTGTCTGTCTGTCTGTCTGTCTGTCTGTCTGTCTGTCTGTCTGTCTGTCTGTCTGTCTGTCTGTCTGTCTGTCTGTCTGTCTGTCTGTCTGTCTGTCTGTCTGTCTGTCTGTCTGTCTGTCTGTCTGTCTGTCTGTCTGTCTGTATACTTCTATGATCTGCATAGTACATACATATGATGCATCTAATTTATTAACTCTTTTACTGCCAGAGTAAATATATACTGTAATTCTAATCTGGTTCATCCGTCCACACTCAGGTTTCAACCAGTTGCAGTGAAAAAGAGAACCCTATTTCACCTCTAATCCAGATTTACACCTCTACATTAAAACCATTCTAATCCAGATTAAACCATTCTAATGCAGATTTACACCTCTACATTAAAACCATTCTAATCCAGATTAAACTATTCTAATGCAGATTAATACCTCTACATTAAAACCATTCTAATCCAGATTAAACCATTCTAATCCATATTAATACCTCTACTTTAAAACCATTCTAATCCAGATTAAACCATTCTAATCCATATTAATACCTCTACTTTAAAACCATTCTAATCCAGATTAAACCATTCTAATCCATATTAATACCTCTACTTTAAAACCATTCTAATCCAGATTAAACCATTCTAATCCATATTAATACCTCTACTTTAAAACCATTCTAATCCAGATTAAACTATTCTAATCCAGATTTAACACCCCTACATGAAATCCATTCTAATCCAGATTAAATGTGTCCACACTCAGGTTTCAACCAGTCAGAGTGCAGAGGAGAACCCTACTTCACGTGTCGGAACGGGAAGTGCATTCCTCTCAGTCTGGTGTGTGACGACAAGGACATCGACAACTGTGGAGACGGTAGTGACCTGGAAGAGAATCTGACGACAGGGTGTAGAGGTCTGTCTGTCTGTCTGTCTGTCTGTCTGTCTGTCTGTCTGTCTGTCTGTCTGTCTGTCTGTCTGTCTGTCTGTCTGTCTGTCTGTCTGTCTGTCTGTCTGTCTGGTTGGTCGGTCGGTCAGACTGATCTGCAGATCTACAAGCTGAAAACATGTCATATCAATCAATCAATCAATCAATCAATCAATCAATCAATCAATCAAAACTGTATTTGTATAGCACATTTCATACAGCAAGTGCAACCCAATCAATTCAATCAATTCAATCAATTCAATCAATTCAATCAATCAATACTTTGTTTGTATAGCACATTTCATACAGCAAGTGCAACCCAATGTGCTTCACAGATTACAAAGAAAGAAAAGAAAGAAAAATAAAAAAAACATTTGACATTACAAATAAACGTGAACAGGGATAAATTATATGACCTAGTTAAACAGTTGAGCTATTGTTCGTTGCATTGCCATTTTGCTTAAAATATTTGTTTAATCGCATGAACCAATCAGAACTAAGTATTTCGCTGTGTCAGTCTGTCAGCCAACCAGAAACTGTTTTTTGAACGTTGGTGGAATTTAATTTGTCGTAGAGCTACTATATCCGGTAATATGCACCCATATTTTAGGGAGATTAGTCTCGCGTAGCCAGAGTGAGCTTGTACATCTGCTATTTTTGAATGGCCAACGCATTTATAACACAGATGCTTTCCCGGTTTTAATGGGTTAAGCCATTTTACAATATTAGGTCAGCTGACTCGGACCGCACAACATGCTCTGATTAACCAGGCATTTTCTCTTCTAGTGCCAACAGAGTCCCGCGTGCCAGACATTCCCAGCTCACTCCACGTCCGTCCACTGGTGAACAGTATCGTGGTGAGTTGGACGCCGCCTGAGAACCAGGATATTGTGGTCCGTGGTTATACCATCGGATATGGAATAGGCACCCCCAATGCCCAGACCATCAAAGTGGATTACAAGCAGCTCTACTACAGCATTGAGAATCTTGGTAAGAACAAACCACTGCATGCTGTTCACTCCTTTTCTTTTCTTTTATCTGTTAACTGATGGAGGTCACAGTTCTCAGATTACACCCCAATTGTTTACTATGTCTTTCCTTAGACTTTTGTTTTCCTCTATTAATGTGGTTTGAGTTGTGTAGCTAATAGAGCATGCTGTCTTTACACAAATATATTTTAATTGACTGTTCAGTGTTTTTGTTTTCTGAGTGCATTTAAGCATAAACTCCCCCTGCAAAGACTTATTGTGGGTTTTAACTTTTGTACTGGCATGAGCTGTACTTTGTCTTCGAATCCACCAAGCCCTTAAGAAGTCGAGGCAAATAATGGTTAATACTGACATAACAATTCCAATTGAACACAGTATTCCCATGATGCATTTGCTTTTGTATTAGAACAGTGCCTTGTGGCGCAAACAATGCACAACATGAGGAACATCAACATTATGTTAGGATCTTGGAATCCCAATGAATCCCAATGTAAACATAGCAACAACTCTGGTTAACAAACTGCCCTCCCACTCTGGGCTCTTTGGTGTAGAGCACATTACAACCTTCTACAGAAACCTAGGTGTTTGTAAAGACGATTTTAAACTAGTTATGGTAACAACTGATGAGGTAATTAAGAAACTGAGTGCCCTCCAACCCCACAAGGCCACAGGCCATGACAACATTCCCTCCAAATTTCTCAGAGACTCAGCCATCTCTATAGCTCCAATCATCACCCACATAGTAAACCTCTCCATCAAACAGGGACAGGTCCCCCAAGATTTCAAACTGGCCAAAGTAACCCCCTTGCACAAGAAAGGGAGTAAATTAGACCCCGGCAACTACCGCCCTATTTCTATTCTTAGTTCCATCTCGAAAGTGATGGAAAAAATAGTCTATGAACAGGTTGAAAAGTATCTTGCCACTAATAAATTATTGTACGAGTTCCAATCTGGCTTCAGAACATCCCACTCCACTGACACATGCCTTCTCTATTTGAGCGACCACATCAAACAAGAGGTGGACGCTGGCAAATACTGCGGCATGGTCATGCTGGACCTCCAAAAGGCTTTTGACACCGTGAACCACTCCATACTGGTTAACAAGCTAAAAGCAATTGGTTTCGATAGCACATCAGTGAGCTGGATGCAATCCTACCTGGAGGGGAGAGAACAGATGGTGGAAGTGAACGGAACACTGTCCCCCCCTCTCCCAGTGAGCTGTGGCGTTCCACAAGGAAGCATACTAGGGCCTCTACTGTACTGTGTCTTCGAATCCACCAAGCCCTTAAGAAGTCGAGGCAAATAATGGTTAATACTGACATAACAATTCCAATTGAACACAGTATTCCCATGATGCATTTGCTTTTGTATTAGAACAGTGCCTTGTGGCGCAAACAATGCACAACATGAGGAACATCAACATTATGTTAGGATCTTGGAATCCCAATGAATCCCAATGTAAACATAGCAACAACTCTGGTTAACAAACTGCCCTCCCACTCTGGGCTCTTTGGTGTAGAGCACATTACAACCTTCTACAGAAACCTAGGTGTTTGTAAAGACGATTTTAAACTAGTTATGGTAACAACTGATGAGGTAATTAAGAAACTGAGTGCCCTCCAACCCCACAAGGCCACAGGCCATGACAACATTCCCTCCAAATTTCTCAGAGACTCAGCCATCTCTATAGCTCCAATCATCACCCACATAGTAAACCTCTCCATCAAACAGGGACAGGTCCCCCAAGATTTCAAACTGGCCAAAGTAACCCCCTTGCACAAGAAAGGGAGTAAATTAGACCCCGGCAACTACCGCCCTATTTCTATTCTTAGTTCCATCTCGAAAGTGATGGAAAAAATAGTCTATGAACAGGTTGAAAAGTATCTTGCCACTAATAAATTATTGTACGAGTTCCAATCTGGCTTCAGAACATCCCACTCCACTGACACATGCCTTCTCTATTTGAGCGACCACATCAAACAAGAGGTGGACGCTGGCAAATACTGCGGCATGGTCATGCTGGACCTCCAAAAGGCTTTTGACACCGTGAACCACTCCATACTGGTTAACAAGCTAAAAGCAATTGGTTTCGATAGCACATCAGTGAGCTGGATGCAATCCTACCTGGAGGGGAGAGAACAGATGGTGGAAGTGAACGGAACACTGTCCCCCCCTCTCCCAGTGAGCTGTGGCGTTCCACAAGGAAGCATACTAGGGCCTCTACTGTTCCTAATATATGTAAACGACATGACTTCAGCTTGTGACTGCAACTTGTTCCTGTTCGCAGATGACTCAGCACTGCTGGTCTCGGACAGGGACAAACTGCAGGTTGAAAATGCCCTCAGCTCTGAACTCGGTAGAATCTGCACCTGGCTCGCTGATAACAAACTATCTTTACACCTGGGAAAAACTGAATCCATTCTCTTTGGCTCTATTAGTAATCTCAGCAAGGCAAATGGCTTCTTGGTTAGAGTGGGTGACAATGTTATCACACGTAAAGATGAAATTACCTACCTAGGTTCCATCCTGGAGGCTAATCTTTCCGGTGATAAAATGGCCACCAACGTAATCAAAAAAGTCAACCATATGTAACCAAATGGAGTCACACAGTACTCCTAATATCACAGTTACTACGCCACTCCCAATTACAGGGTGGGAGACCCGAAAGGTAAGTGTTCAGTTGAGTGAACAATGGTGAATAATGATGGTCGGTTGCTCATGTACATGGAAACTTTATTTAGAAAAGTACACAGTATTGGCATTTCATCAAAACACATTTCCAAATGTCACCAATATAGATTGCAAAAGGCTTAATTAGTCAGATCATAACTTGGGTAAATAGCTGTACTGAGATGTCTTATTTGATTAGTTCCATACACACAGGTCAGGGGCGCCTAACTTCGTTTCCAGGTGGGGGAGCACAGATTTGGACTCATGCGCGCGCATAGCGCTGCGCGCAAAAATGCGCGTGCATGTGCCTCGTGCACGCGCGTTTTCGCGCATTTTCACAAGGAAAAGTGGCTTTTACTTTCCCTCTCCACACGCAAGTTATATGAACAAACTGACAAAATGCATCATAAAAAGGCATAGGCCTATTTAGGCTACACATGACATTGGCAAGGCGCCGATATCAAAACAAAACATATAAATTATAGCCCTATTATACAACAGACGAGCTGACAGCGCAGCGCGCTTGGGCTCGGCGACCCCGGTGTTGTATCGTCATCATTCATCATAGATCCCTCCCCGTCAGAATCTAATATCTAACATTAAATTGCAGCAGCATTCAGCAGTTCAGTTGGCACGGCGGCCATAGTAATTAGTAAATACTATATTATTTCTCACTGCAATAGTGACTATTAGAGAAATAATATAGTTCAATTGTAAATGCTTTACCTTAAACCCCAAATGTGCTCTTGCGCTCCGGGGTGGTTAATTCCCTCATCATGGCATTTACTGTATATCCAACGTGAGTTACGTGTCCAGAATGTCATTATGTAGGCTACGTGAGATGGACACTGCTGCTTGCGCTGCTGCTGCTGCTGCTGTTGTTGTTTTTATTATTGTCCTCCTTCTCCTCCAACAACGTTAGCACTCGTTCCCTGCTGAACACTGCTGCTGGTGCCCATGAAGGCCAAGGGTTCATTAACTAGACTTGATTTGGGCTTGGACCCACCAAATAAATCACTCATTCTCTTCTGAGCCATGTTGACAACAACAACACACACATTTCAGGCTGACCGGAGAAATTCAAATCCGTGCGCCCCGTGCGTAAAGGTAACCGGAAATAGCGTCAGCAGCAGAGCAGTAGCCTCGGAAACCCAGACGTTTTTATTTCCAGGGAGAAAAAGCAGAGCAGAGACGATGATAAAAAAAAACAACCAAAAAGTCACACAAATGTAGTTTAAGAATACTATTTATTTTATCCTCCAACCAGTCCACTTTTTATTTATATAAATAATAACGTGACATTATATCTATATCTTTTTTTGGTAGGCTACTGCACATTCATGTCATGAATAATAATTTAAGAAATCATAGCAGATTATATGAGTTAAAAAAAAAGGATCTCAATTCCACAGCTGTGGAAAAAACTTCCAGCTGTAGTACAGTCATGGCCGGCCTGTAGATGGCCACAAAAAAAAAGAAAAAGCTTATTCTGGTATTTCACACAGGTGTTGCCAAATAACTAATTAACTTGCCAGTCAGCGCATATGACATATCTAGGTCATATCAATTTAATCAGCAGAGCAGTGCTGCTTCTCTCTCTGAGTCTGCACACACTGACTGACCAGCTAAAATGTATGCCTACTTTAAAACATAATATGACAAACCTTGGATTAATTCTTCTGAAAACTAGCAGCAAGCACAAAGTAAGTGATTCACACAGGTGGGCAAGCCGGGCATTATTGGATGCAATGCGCGAATTAGTAGCCTATTTATTTTTTAACACGCAGCATCCCACTCTCTCTCCCTCTCTCTCTCCGCGCGTGCCGCGCTCACGCACACATAGACAAACACCCTCTCCTCCTCTCTCTCTCTCTCTCTCTCGCTGTCGCGCACCGTGCGCTTCGAGCGTGGCGGCGGCGGCGGCGGCCGGGGGGGGGGGGGGGGGGGGGGGGACTGAAAGTGGTGTCGCAATGCGCCCCCTCTTTTTAATCTGGTGTCGCAGCTGCTCCGTTTGCTCCATGGCTCAGGCGCGCCTGACACAGGTAACACTGCAAATGAGCAAATCGAAGCCACTCAGAGCCAAAGGTAATAGGCATTAAACGCTTTAAACACAGCAAAGATCACTGCAAAACAATATCAAAAGGCTAAAAGCCATAAACACAGCAAAAGGGGCAGTAATCAAGCGCCAGTCTGCAGCATAACCATTAACCAAGTATATGTCTGTCTTTGATGCCTATTAAAGCAAGTTTGGTAAAGACGACAATGAAGGACTCGTTTAAAGCCACATGGGCTATTTCAGGTACAGTATAAAAGAATAAAAAGGTAGCAGCATAGAATTTAAAACCAAAATAAAAGGTAAAAAAGAACAGCGGTTCAACAGTACACGATCCTGTAATAGAGCAAACATTGAATTAGCCTCACAATTTATCCTGGGTCTAAAGTGCGTGCCATAGTCATAGTACTTAGAATACAATTTGGGCGTAGCCCTCCTTAGCATTACACTAATACTATAAAGTGCATTCAAAGTATTGTTTTAGTATGCAGGTTAGCACATACCCTGTTAACAGGTGTCAGGGCATCCCAGGTTGTTTAAACAGTGCGTTTGCTCGTTCAGCACACCATGATCTGTGTAATATAAACACATTATGAGAACTCACATTTTACACATTATAAAAAGACTCAATGCTGTCGCAATACAGACGCCAAGCCTACCTCTAGACTCATGTCACACACACACTAGCAGCCTCTCGTTCCAGCTCGTGTGTGTACCACGCACACACACACACTCTAGCAGGGCTCGTTCACAGCGTCTACCAACGAGATAAGCATTGACATAAATAACTGGGGCACCATTTCTTAGATTCAACGGGTTGTTTGTGCTATCGCCGTACGAGGCAAGCCTACCTTTGTTTCTAGCAGCCTGTATACCAACATGCACACAATGACGGCTGTCCGCTCTAAGTCAGAGCTCCACCAACGTCTAACAAGAGAAGCGATAAACGTAAGTAAGAGGTTGTTTACATAAGTCAACCTAGAAACTAGACAGCACTATATTAATTAAAACTACGGCTTACCTCGACGCTGTAAGTGAGCACAAACTTGACGCGACGCCAGACCGTTTGAACAGACGCCGGAAGTGGGCAACCTGGGCAATACACAGCTTCACCCTATGCCTGACTAGCTACGTAATATGCTGAGCTGAGGGGGGTGGTGCTAACGAAACACAGGCAGTGTCAGTCACACTGATTACATTCGCCCCCCCCAAATTGAATCGGCGTCCCGACGATATGCCCCCTGAGAAGCAGGCCCCTATTCTCCCCCATTGTGCTGGTGACATACTGTTTGACGATATGGCAGCCGGTGAGGGTTGGGGTGGCAACCAGCATTACTTCGACTGCTACGGCGCAGACCAGGGGAAGGTGGCGATAGATGTTCTTCTGAGCCTTCCAAGGATCCCGGGCTACTTCCCTGGTCTTGTCCCGGATGCAGTGGGCTCCCTTGATCCTCAGGTTCTGGTGTTCGTATTCCTGGATCTCTTCTCACATCATCTTCCAGGACCAGAACGATTGATTCCTCCGAGTCACTTATGGCATGACCTGGAGGTGTACGGTCCCGAGTGACAGGCACTAGATTTACCGGTTGGACATCGGGTCGCTCCCTCTCTGGTGCACGCCGCAGCTCTGTTCGGTGTAGTCGCAAGGCAGGGCCTTCCTGGTGGACAGGGGCGACGGTATATACCATTCCCTGTTCATGGGGTCCGTTCACCACCCGATAAAGGCAGGAATGGTCTTGGATCTTGTTCCTCCCTCTCACCTGGTGATTCCTCTTGTACACGAACTGGCCCACTTCTAGACCAGGACTAGTCACCTGCTGGTTATGTTGTCTGTTCCGTTGCTCTGCTTTGGCATGGAGTTGTTGCCGTACGTGGTCGTACACTGTCCTTAGGGACTCTTGATGTTTTTGTACCCATTCCTCTGGGGCCTCCTCACCTGGGTCTTCGTCACCGCCAAGGAGAAAATCGACAGGGAGCTGGGGTTCACGGCCAAACATGATATAGTGGGGCGCCAAACCAGTAGTGTGATGCGCAGTAGTATTGTAAGAGTAGGTTAGTTGGGACAGGTGCTGAGGCCAGCGTCTTTTTTGCTCTGGTGGTAGAGTACGGAGGAGGTCATGGAGCGTCCTATTGAACCGCTCGCACTGGCCATTTCCCTCAGGATGGTATGGGGTCATCCTGGTTTTTTTTATGCCGTAGGTGTCACACAGCTGCTTTATTATCTTGCTTTCAAAGTTTCGGCCTTGGTCGGAATGAATGCGGCTGGGGGGCCTGAACAGGTGGAACCAGTGTTTCACCAAGATGTCTGCCACCGTGCTCGGCCGCTGGTCTCTTGTTGGGATCGCTTGTGTGAACTTGGAAAAAACATCTGTAATCACTAGGACATTTTCTCGTCCATCACTGGCTGGTTCTAATAGAGTAAAATCCATAGCTAGTAGCTCATTAGGTCGAGATGCCTGGAGGCTTCCCCTGTATGCCCTTACTCTAGGGCCTTCTTTTGCTAGGATGCATCTCCCACAGTTACGGCACCAATTTTCAATGTCCTTTGACATACCTGGCCAGTACCCCCGATCCCGTGTCAATTGTAAGGTGCGGTCTACACCCTGGTGTCCATGGCCATCGTGCACACTCTGGAAAACCTTTTCCCTGAGACACTGGGGTAATAGTATTTGGAGAAGTTCTTTACCCCCACCTGGAGGGTAGATCTTTCTGTACAGCACCCCTTCCCTCTCCACCAGGCGTCTCCACTGGCGAAGCAGCTCTCTGCACTCTTGGCTCAGCTGTTCACGCTCTTCCCGGCCAGGGTTCCGCCCTTCGCGCCAGTATTTCTCCACAGGGCCAATAACTGGATCTTGTTTCTGTAGTGATGACAATTCCAGCAGTGACAAACTAGGCAAGGCAGCCATCTCACGAATGTGAGTTTCATGGGAGACAGGCGAGGCGGGCTGAGAGTGGTGTAAAGCCGCCGGAACTTCTACCCCAGGGGTGAACCGGTCCAGATACTGTCTCGATAAAGCATCAGCATTGCCATTACTACGACCTGGACGATATTCCAAGGTGTAATCAAAGGAAGCCAATTGGGAAGCCCATCGCTGCTCCAGTGCTCCCAGCTTAGCGGTTTGGAGGTGTCGGAGGGGGTTGTTGTCTGTGTAGATAGTTACTTTATTGCCTAAGAGGTATTCTCTAAATGTTTCTGTAACGGCCCATTTAAGGGCAAGGAACTCAAGCTTCATGGAGCTGTAATTATCCATGTTTCTCTCGGTTGGTTTAAGGCCTCGACTAGCAAAGGCTATCGGCCTGCGCTTCCCGTCATGGTCTTGAGAAAGAACTGCACCCAAACCACCATGGCTGGCGTCGGTCTCAAGAATGAAGGGCTTCTGAAAGTCGGCGTAAGCAAGGACTGGGGCTGTAGTCAAGCCTTCTCTTAGCGCCATGAATGCCTGTTCACAGTGTTCGTCCCAGAAGGTGGACAAGGGGGTTTTAGGCGTCTTACCCTTCTTGTTGGGTCCACTCAACCGCGCCACCAGGTGATGGAGAGGGGCTTCTAGCTTGGCAAAATTCTCCACAAACCTTCTATAATAGGAGGCAAAGCCCAGGAAGGATCTTAGTTCAGCCAAATGCGAAGGCCGCCTCCACTCACGCACTGCAGCTAACTTGTCTGGGTCTGTGGCTACCCCCTGTTCAGAGACAACATGGCCGAGATACTTGACTTTCTTTTGGAAGAAATGGCATTTGGATAGCTTTGCCTTCAGGCCTTGTTGATCGAGACGGGAAAAGACCACTTCTAGACGTTCCAAGTGTTGTTGTACAGTAGAGGAGTACACAATGATGTCATCAAGATATAGCAAGACTGATTGGAAACGCTGGTTGCCAAACATGCGCTCCATTAAGCGCTGAAAAGTCCCGGGTGCATTACATAAGCCAAAAGGGATTCGGTTAAACTCAAATAAGCCAAAGGGGGTACAGAATGCAGTTTTAGCCCGATCTGCTTCAGCCATCGGCACTTGGTTGTAGCCACTGGCTAGATCTAGTGTGGAGAACCACTTGGCTCCCGTTAAGGCATCAAGGGACTCTTCGATCCTTGGAAGTGGATATGCATCTTTCCGGGTCTTCGCGTTCAGCTGCCTGTAGTCAACGCACATGCGTAGGCCCCCTCCCTTCTTAGCCACCAGCACAATAGGGGATGAATACGGGCTGCAACTCTCTCTGATCACTTGACTTTCAAGTAACTGTTTAATGTGTGCCCTGACTGCCTCATACTGCGAGGGGGGGAAGGCGATAAGGTTGACGCACGGGTGCGTCCTCTAAGAGTGGGATCTCATGTGTAATGAGGTTGGTACATCCTAAATCGCCCTCACTTTTAGCAAATACATGCTTGTATTTAGTCAATAGGCGCTTAGCATCAATCTTGTCTTCAGGCAAGAGGCCAGGAAAGTCAAGCTGTTCAAGGTCAATGGAAGCATTACTGTCCATCTCTACAGACTGTAGTGAAACATACGCCGTACATTCTTGGGTGGATGCATCGATTGATAGGTCTATGCAAGGCGTATTACCCGCTACAATATCTCTACCCTCTACAACCTGCACAGTTCCTATCACTCTACGGGGCACTAGCCATACATCAGACTGACCTACATTAGTGACAGGGGCATAGAGGGTACCTTTCTCAGCATGGACTAGGGCAGGAGAGACAAGCAAGCCTTCGGGGAGACCAACATCCAATGGCCCAAGGGGTTCGAGCAAAAACGCCATAGGTGGAACCTGGGGACAAGTAACAGGGACCATTGACAGTGTTCCAGCTGTAACACATATGGGGCGTTTGCCTTGTACCCTGACTTTAAAGGCAGAAGATGAACTTACTATAGCCTCTATTTTCTCACAGTGGCGAAAGGCCAGCTTCCACGCCACCGCAGCAGACTGTACAGCAGAGCTCTGGAATATGTTGGTGCCATGTTGTGCAAATAGTTCACGGTAACAGTCAATGATGATATTCATGCCAAGGATACCAGGGGTGGCTTTCTTTCGACTGGTTAGAACACCATCAGGTGGGTCTTTCACAATTAATATACCCATACTAGGCAGACAGGTGCCAAGCACTTTTACATCAAGCTCAATATAGGCCAAATACGGTATGTCCAACCCATTAGCTGCCTTGAGACCAAGCCACTTACAATCGCGCAGTTCATGTTTAGACAAGTGTGCAAAATGTTGGTCGGTTGCTCATGTACATAGAACTTTATTTAGAAAAGTACACAGTATTGGCATTTAATCAAAACACATTTCCAAATGTCACCAATATAGATTGCAAAAGGCTTAATTAGTCAGATCATAACTTGGGTAAATAGCTGTACTGAGATGTCTTATTTGATTAGTTCCATACACACAGGTAACACTGCAAATGAGCAAATCGAAGCCACTCAGAGCCAAAGGTAATAGGCATTAAACGCTTTAAACACAGCAAAGATCACTGCAAAACAATATCAAAAGGCTAAAAGCCATAAACACAGCAAAAGGGGCAGTAATCAAGCGCCAGTCTGCAGCATAACCATTAACCAAGTATATGTCTGTCTTTGATGCCTATTAAAGCAAGTTTGGTAAAGACGACAATGAAGGACTCGTTTAAAGCCACATGGGCTATTTCAGGTACAGTATAAAAGAATAAAAAGGTAGCAGCATAGAATTTAAAACCAAAATAAAAGGTAAAAAAGAACAGCGGTTCAACAGTACACGATCCTGTAATAGAGCAAACATTGAATTAGCCTCACAATTTATCCTGGGTCTAAAGTGCGTGCCATAGTCATAGTACTTAGAATACAATTTGGGCGTAGCCCTCCTTAGCATTACACTAATACTATAAAGTGCATTCAAAGTATTGTTTTAGTATGCAGGTTAGCACATACCCTGTTAACAGGTGTCAGGGCATCCCAGGTTGTTTAAACAGTGCGTTTGCTCGTTCAGCACACCATGATCTGTGTAATATAAACACATTATGAGAACTCACATTTTACACATTATAAAAAGACTCAATGCTGTCGCAATACAGACGCCAAGCCTACCTCTAGACTCATGTCACACACACACTAGCAGCCTCTCGTTCCAGCTCGTGTGTGTACCACGCACACACACACACTCTAGCAGGGCTCGTTCACAGCGTCTACCAACGAGATAAGAATTGACATAAATAACTGGGGCACCATTTCTTAGATTCAACGGGTTGTTTGTGCTATCGCCGTACGAGGCAAGCCTACCTTTGTTTCTAGCAGCCTGTATACCAACATGCACACAATGACGGCTGTCCGCTCTAAGTCAGAGCTCCACCAACGTCTAACAAGAGAAGAGATAAACGTAAGTAAGAGGTTGTTTACATAAGTCAACCTAGAAACTAGACAGCACTATATTAATTAAAACTACGGCTTACCTCGACGCTGTAAGTGAGCACAAACTTGACGCGACGCCAGACCGTTTGAACAGACGCCGGAAGTGGGCAACCTGGGCAATACACAGCTTCACCCTATGCCTGACTAGCTACGTAATATGCTGAGCTGAGGGGGGTGGTGCTAACGAAACACAGGCAGTGTCAGTCACACTGATTACACATAGAACAAGATTCCTCTACAGGATCTCCTCACTGGTCAACAAAAACACCTTGAAGACCTTAACAGGAGCCCTTGTACAGGGTTTCTTTGACTATGCATGCACCTCCTGGTACCACAGCACCTCAAAGGCCCTTAAAACCAGGCTCCAGACTTCCCAAAACAAACTGGTCAGGCTCCTACTTGATCTAGCCCCCCGAACCCACCTCACCCCTGCCCACTTCGACAGGCTGGAATGGCTTAGGGTCGACGACAGAGTACAGCATCTTGCAATGGGTCTGGTCCACAAGATTCGATACACCACCAAGATACCCATGTACCTGTCTAGATACTTCCTTAATGTTAACGAAGTCCACACCCACAACACCAGAGGGAGTGCAACGAACCATGTACAACCCAGATTCGGCACAAACAAGGGACTAAATTATTTTCGCTCCTATGCCACCAAAATGTGGAACGCCCTACCAACTGTCATTAAGACATGCGAATCCCTTGACTCCTTCAAAACCGCTCTCAAAGGGCACCTACGAATGGCTGCAATTCGAAACTGGCCCCCGTAAAATCTGAATCCCCCCCCCCCCCCCCCCGCCCCCCCCTTTTTCCCCTCACTGTATATATTTCTTTTCCCTTTTTACCTCCTTCATGATGAATTCCTGTACTGTCTATAGAAGTGTCTATTTGTACGTCTCTAAATGTTTTGATGATTTGAACATGGTGGACCCTATTGGAAACAAGTGTAATGCTTAATTGGGTCGTCCACTCACAGTTAACAGCCTTTGTATTGAGTTTGTGCTTGAAATGTACTGTAATGCAAACTGTTAATAAATTCTTCAATCAATCAATCAATCAGGTACTGTGGAATTAGAAGATACTGAACCATTGTTTTCTTCCAATATCATAACAATATGAATACTCAGTCAAGAATCATTACAATGGCAGCGATAATAAATTGATGAGCAGTGGTCTTTTTTTCCCCCTAAGAACATTAGAAAACCCAAACCATGGGGAAAAAGCATCCCACATATTTACTAGGCTATTGTCCCTGTGGGACGTTTCTTTTGGTTTTGCCAGATCCCATTGATATCTATTAATTAAACTTAATCGAACTCAAACTTATTACAATATTGGGCTCATGTCCTAAGTTTAATATTCTAGGATGAGGCGTGCCGTGCAGTTAAGAATAAAATAATCAGAATAAGCATAAAGCGAGAGGAATGACTATTCAGATATTCACTAATATTGCAGTTCTGATGAGTGGGTCTCGACAGCATCAGCTTGATTAGCTTGCAGCATCCCATCCGTGTATCTTTCCGTTTCATCTCTCCCTTTCCCCCTCCTTTCCTCTCCCTCTCAAGGGCAAGGGAGTCATTTCAACCTTCTATGATGCAGTGCTAGGTAGCATTATTAGATATGGCATGTTAGCTTGGTTTGGGACACTCTCTGTCCAGCTCAAATCTAGAATAGCTAAAATGGAAAAAACAGCCATGAAGGTAATTGGTAGGAAAGATTCTCCATCTCTTCAGACAATCTTTGAGAAAACGGTGCTCAGTCTGTCAAATAGAGTGTTGTCTGATCCTTCACATATATTATCTTCAGAGTATGAGCTGTTACCCTCTGGTAGACGTTATAGAGCGTGTCGTTGCAAGAGAAACCGCTTCAAACTCTCTTTCCTTCCCACTTCAATTGTTCTACTGAACAACCGCCACATAGTTCATAGCTCTTAGTGGGGAATGGACTTCTTGACCTTTGTCTGTTATTTATTGTTCTTACCTTGATAGTGATACTATACCTTGTGAATATTCTTTTACTTTTTATATTCATATACCTTCTCCGATTGCAAAATTGCACTGATCTCTTGTGATACTCTGTGATACTATACCTTGTACAATGCTGCTATTGTGTATTGTTTGTCTGTGTTTTAAAAAACGTTAATGTATTACTGCACTTTTGCCCGAGACAAATATCCCCTCGTGGGACAATAAAGTATATGAGAAGGAGAAGTAGTCTGCACACTGTTTCCCACAGGAATTTTATTTAAGGTATAAGGATGACAACATTTCGACCCCTTATGGGTCTTCGGAGAAGTAGTATCTATGCTCCTCATACCTGACGAAGACCCATAAGGGGTCGAAAAGTTGTCATCCTTATACCTTAAATGTCCTCATACCTGACGAAGACCCATAAGGGGTCGAAACGTTGTCATCCTTATACCTTAAATGTCCTCATACCTGACGAAGACCCATAAGGGGTCGAAACGTTGTCATCCTTATACCTTAAATGTCCTCATACCTGACGAAGACCCATAAGGGGTCGAAACGTTGTCATCCTTATACCTTAAATGTCCTCATACCTGACGAAGACCCATAAGGGGTCGAAACGTTGTCATCCTTATACCTTAAATAAAATTCCTGTGGGAGCTACAAACAGTGTGCTGACTACTTCTCCTTCTCATGTACGTATCTTTTTGTTCAGCACCGGAACGTTTTTTGTAGATGTGTGTACTTTCCTCTGGATTCCGTTACCATAAAGTATAGCTCATCTCATCATCTCATCTCTCAGATCCCAGCTCCCACTATGTGATCACACTGAAGGCCTTCAACTCTGTGGGCGAGGGGATCCCAGTGTACGAGAGCGCCATCACTAGGCCACAGTCAGGTAGGACTTATACCACCACACCCAAATACGTACTATAGGCTACAAACACACAGGAGCACACGCAAGTACTTGCACTTGCTGCACAAAGCAGCAATGTTCATGTGATGGATTGATTTCTAAATGATTAAATGCTGTCAAAATTACGTAGTGCAGTTTCCTTCACTGATGAGATGCTCAACAAAATCCATATATCACATCAGTCATGCTACTAAGACTTTATTCATTTTTATTGCCTTTGTTTATTAGGTAGAAAATAGTACAGGCAATGGTACATGACGAAATATAATGTATTCCAACATGCTTGCTATCCCTGGTCCCAACGAAAGGTTCAACTGACATTAATGTTGGCTCTCTCTCACCAGATGTCATTATCTGAATGTGTCCAAGTCCCAAATCCTCAAGAATATAACTGCCGGTCTTAACCAGGTTTCTCTGCAATCCAATTGAAAATATTCTTTGTGACTATTGTCACACTTCATTCTTCTGTAATTGGATGCTCACGGTCATATAGCGTCTTTGACATTGGTCAATAATAGGCAATATTGCTTGCATGCTACAGCAAGGTCTTGTAACAGGAGACAGCCAGAATTAATATTGTTTGAGAGCATTCAGATCCAGAATTCTCTAACACTCAGATCATTGCTCTGCTTGACAATAAGCAGTAGAACTCGAGCCACGCTGTGCCTTTACATGAAATCATAAACATACGTGTGTGTGTGTGTGTGTGTGTGTGTGTGTGTGTGTGTGTGTGTGTGTGTGTGTGTGTACCTACCTTCAGGGTGATTAACCACCTCGGCTTGGCCTTGGTGGTTAAACTCTGAATTATCTCCCGACAATGACCACCTAGCCAGATATATTCCCTTACATATATGTTATCCCTAAACTTCTTTGCCTTTTTTACTATTTTGGAAAACAACATTAAAATACTTCGGATCTATTTTGACACGTTGTGAACTTGTAGATCGCCTGTTTGAACTATTTAAAAATTATTTTCAAAATAGTGTTGAGGTAAGTCAGATGTCCAGGGAGGAGACAGGAATACAGACGGAATGAACAAGGAAAACTACAACTGAATCCGTAGCGTGTATCGCAAGAAAGCAAATTAAAGACAGAGTATCCACTGCTCATCCTAAAATCTGCTCCTTTTATACTCCATGTTACGTATCTGTTCCAATATAATGGCATAAGTTGGATTCCACATAGACCCCTGGATTCCAAATATTCCCCTATTATTGTGCAATCTCTTTGTGTTCCCCTTGTTTGTTCAAAAGTTTTGTACTCTCCTTTGCATTATGCCCTTACAGATCAAGCACGCTGAATCAGTGTTTTAAATCCCTTTTGAAAACACACTTTTATAGATTAGCCTTCACTGCCAATCTAATATTTTAGTACTGTATATACCTTTTTTTCCTGCTGCTTATAATATTTTGTTGTCTATTGAAATGTATTCTGTTTGTTGATGTAAAGCACTTTGTAATGCAAATTTGAAAGGTGCTATATAAATAAAGTTTTAGAGAGATAGAGAGAGAGAGAGAGAGAGAGAGAGAGAGAGAGAGGGAGAGAGAGAGATAATTAAGTTTTCGGCCCTTTTTTCTCATGAGGGAATTCATTCACTTTACCCATTCACAATATGCTCACTCAGAGAACACAGGGAAGCTCTGAACTTTCCTTAAAACCTCTGGGACAACGCTCCACCGTCCCACACTCTTCTCCTTACTGTCTCCCAAACTGTGGAACAAACTCCCCACTGCAGTTAGAACTGCTGACTCACTCCAAATGTCCACGTGACTCACTGTTTCCATGTCTGGCAGTGGTTATATGTTTCATGTCTCTCCAGTTCCTGGTCAGCCAACCAAGTTCCTGGTGGGCGCTGTGTCCGACACCAGGGTTGAACTGACCTGGGAACCGGCATATGAGAAGGATGGCATCATTAACTATGTACTGCGCTACAAAGAGGCTGGTCATGCTGACCAGGTAAGATCACACACAACACAACACAACTACTTTTACACTTTACAGCGTGAAGCTGGTTGTAAAAACAATAATCTGCGATGAATTGTTATTTATTCAACATGAATTGTAACTTTTCTTCTTTCGTATTTATTGGTCCTTCTCATATGATGTTTGTACTTTTGTATCCTCTTCTACTGTATGAAATGTGATGTTTGTCTGTATGTCTGTTTAGCACTGAAACAAATTCCAATCAACTCTGTTGACATGGCAATAAAGTATTGAATCTTGAATCTTTTGTAAAAAAAACATGATTTAGCTTTTCATAATGTTGCTGTTGGGTGGAAACTGTTGCAATGGATCATTATTATTCAGCAGTGTAAAGTAACTAAGTACATTTACTTAAAGGCTTATTAGTTCAGATTTTTGGACTTAAAGCTGTAGGAAATACACTGCTAGCGTAGTGATACTGGACAATATTTCCATGTGACGGAGGGTTCTAATAAGTTGAACGAAGGTTGCGTTATATGGTAGAAATAGGTCAACAATACAAATGACGCTAGTTTTGTGGATTTTAGGTATCTGTACTTTACTTGGGTATGTCACATTTGCAGTACTTTTACATCTACTCCACTACATTCAGAGACAAATATTGTTCTTTTACAACACTACAATTACTACAAGTTTTTGTTTCTTTCCATTGCTGTCGGGAGGAAACCACCTAACTCATTGTTTTTAAATCAGTGCTATTGAACACCTGTCTGTGTGTTGGTTAAAACAATAATGAACCAATGAGAAGTAGTAAAAAGTGTTTTGGACAGAACCGCTTAACTCCATTGGACCCTCAAACTGTCTGCTAAAGCAGCTAACTCCACTACCTCTCCCCCTCTCATGCAAGTAAACTTTGATGGGTCAGTATTGGTTTGATTTCATATTATAATGTTTTCTTAATTTCCTGAAAAATGAACATTTTGGAGTTAGGTGGACAGCAGAGATATTGTGATTATTATTACAAAACACAGATTAACCACTTCAGCCCTATACATTTTGGCCATTCGAAAAGCCAAATCTACAAGCTCACAGTGTGTCACGGTGTGACACATTGTGAGCATTGTGAGCTTGTAGATCTGCTATTTCAAAAGATTTGATATACGTTTGAAAACTTGAAAATTGACATTCTGAGTACTTCGTACTTTTGGTACTAAGTACATTTTGATGCTGGTAAATTCTGAAGTTTTGCTTGTAATGGAGTATTTCTACATGATTGCAGTATTGATACTTAAAGGACCACTTCACCACTTTTCACTCACTAATAATCATGATAAAATGGCACCATTTTCTTCCTACTCAGTCTGTGTCTCATAGGAGGGCTGTGGGCAGTTCAGAAACCCGTCCACCAGTGACATTATCGATTTATTTTTAAACAAGATTTTTTTTTAAACAAGATTTTTTTTTACAAAAATGTTTAGATTTTTATTATCGTGAGAATGGTGACTTCCATTTTCGCATTGCAACTTTTCAGGACTAGAAAGCCTGCAGGTTCTATTAGATTGAATTCCCCATCGATGATGTCACTGGTGGACGGGTTTCTGAACTGCCCACAGCCCTCCTATGAGACAGAGACTGAGTAGGAAAAAATGGTGCCATTTTATCATGATTATTAGTGAGGACCTATTATATGAAGATAGGTTGAAAAGTGGCGAAGTGGTCCTTTAAGTAAAACATGTGAGTACCTTTTCCCAACACTGTTATTTAGTTGTAGCTCTTGTTAATACTTTTAATTGGTTACACATTCATAAAAACCCACAGACTGACATCAAACATTTTAAACATGTCTCAGAGTATTATTCTCTTCCATTTATATGCTCACAACTCTTGTGCTGCACTGACTGTCACACTGCGATGTATACAACAGGTCATTCATTTATGGAGAAAAAAAAGACGGAGTGACGGCGATTATGTTTAACATTTAGATTTTAAAATCAGAGTGATGTCATCACTCCCCTCTTCCTCCGGCAATAAACAGATAAAGAATTTTAGCCCCACGTCGTCCTTGGTGGTGGAGGGACTGCGACCCGACACGCAGTACGCCTTCTCTCTGGCCGCCATCTCCAACGGAGGCACGGGAGCCTACACCGACTACGTCTCCCAGAAGACCTTGCAAACCAGTATGTAGCCCCTATATCTCCTCTCCTCTCCTCTCCTCTCCTCTCCTCTCCTCTCCTCTCCTGCCGATTCCCTCTGCAGGGAACATGGGATGGTTAGGCGCTCAGTGATGATGACGACGAAATATGACCACATTCAGATTTGTCGACTGCGCCTCCTTTGTGGTCCTTAGAGTGCAATCTTTGAGTTTCATCACTACTACTGCTACATTATATTACACTACACCAGGGCTAGGCAACAGGCAGCCTTTTTGCTGTTACATTCACACTGTAATTAACATGGTTGTACTGCTAGATATGATCATATGTCCCATGTTCTGTTACACTCATACTGTATTAAACACTGTTGTACTGCTATATGTCCCATGTTCTGTTACACTCATACTGTATTAAACACTGTTGTACTGCTATATGTTCCATGTTCTGTTACACTCATACTGTATTAAACACTGTTGTACTGCTATATGTCCCATGTTCTGTTACACTCATACTGTATTAAACACTGTTGTAATGCTATATGTTCCATGTTCTGTTACACTCATACTGTATTAAACACTGTTGTACTGCTATATGTTCCATGTAGGCCTACTGTTACACTCAACCTCATTCATTTGATCATTTTTCTCTTCAGCTCTCCAGGTTCATCCAACAGTTCACACAACAGGTAAAACAAACATGAACAAACACATCATTGTACGCTAAAATGTTTTTTCTCCTTATCAAAGTAACATTACTTTTTACTACTTAGCCTATGCTATTGTCTCTGTACAGTGTCTGATGATGTCAGGTTGGTGGGAGGATCTAGTCACTGTACTGGTAAACTGGACGTGAAACACCAGGATGATTGGAGACCAGCGGCTGATTTTCTGTCTAACTGGAACCTGAATTCATCATCTGTAGTGTGTAAACAGCTGGGCTGTGGCTCTGCTGTTTACACAACACGGAGCCATGATGCACATCAATCTGTATGGTGGATTACATCGTCCTGTGTTGGATCTGAATCTTCACTGAGCAAGTGTGTAAACATGCAGTCCGCTAGTTCTAGCGACAGACTGGAGGTGATCTGTTCAGGTAACAAACAATAACTTCAACAATGACACAAATCTATACCGTCTCTTATGTTGTCTGTTTGTCTGTCTGTCCGTCTGTCTCAGGGGCCTTCAATGTTGTTCAGGAGAGAGAGAGATGAAGCAGGGACCTCCCACTACGTATAAACTGTGTTGCAGATTAAACGTATTCAAAACTAATTTCATAGTTGCCTTTCACATAGTTATCTTTTCTATGAATTGTGTTCAGAATGTGTATTTGCAGACAGACCCTTTAAACACGCGCACGCACGCACACACGCACACACACACACACACACCTGCCTCTCATGTTATGTCTCCATCTTATTCAGCCATGTTCTCCCAGTGTGGCAGACCTCAGCCTCGTGATAGGAAGAAGATCATCAAAGGCAGTCCGTCTCGTCCTGGGGATCATCCATGGCAGGTGTCCCTGCAGAGCAGAGGCACCGGCTCCTCTGAGCAGTTCACGCATAAATGTGGAGGCGTCCTCATTGAATCCTGTTGGGTCCTCACTGCTGCACACTGCATGTAAGCTGCACTGAATTTATAATGGATGGCAATATTATGCAATGAGAGAAAATTAACACCCTGCCTCTGGATTATTTTAAACACATTTCCTGAAGCCATAATGACCGAGTTAGAAGTTCTAAAGAGGCCTGAAAATTAAGCCCTGGCCCATGGCCAGGCCCCTCAAACTAAGCATTTAAAGTATGAGGTATAAAGTACAGCAACCTTGTGTTCATACAACAGAAAGACTGGGTATTGGGTAAGACTGACGTTATGTATCTTTCAGGACCTTTCACTGCTTCGTCTCAACCATTACTCCATGGCTCTGGTCTCAGCCACTGCGATGTATTTTTTGACATTCCGTTTTTCTCCTAAGTTGATTGTTGCCACTACTGCAGCCATAAACTACACAGGTTCATCCCAATGTTCTGGGCATCTTTGTAAAGTTAGTGTTAGTTAAAAGCAGGTAAAAGTGTAACGTTTGAGCAGACTAACATCAGTCACTCTACCAGTCACTGTAGTAGAAGAGGTGCGGGTTTACACCGCAGCTATGTCGGCTCCACCTACAGGAAATACGTTTGCTGCGACCATGAGACCCGTTTCTGAATTGTCTATACACAGGTATCTGATTTGAAAGAAGAATGACTTTTATGTTAATGTCCTTTTTTTGTTTCTTTTTTTTCTTTTCCAGTAGCCCCAACAGGTCCATGGACATGCAGGTGGTCTTGGGGGGAGTGTACCTTACGAAAAATGAACTCTTAATTGACCAGGTCATCCCTGTGGGGAGAGCCATCGTTCACCAGGATTACAGGCAAACAGACTTCTCTGATGGTAGCTTCTCCGCTTCTCATAGTGACATCGGTGAGGCCATGAATTGACATATACAACATGACATGATAAAAATGTCCCCTTTATTTATAGAGCACATTTAAAACCAGGTGTTCTTTAAAACCAAGTGCTGTACACTCAGTAACACAGACAGACAGACAGACAGACACTGTGTCATATCAGGTTGATGAAGCCGATCCCTCCCCTCCCCTTGGCTGGAGCGCTGCACTCAGCCTCTCTCTCTCCTCGGAAAGGTGAAGCTCTTCATGGGTCCAAAAAAATGGTCGCAAAATAAGGAAACAAAACCCGGATGGACCCGTGACAGTTTGGTCCATGATCCGATAATTTCAGAGAGACCTGACAACTAAGTAATCAATGATTATACGCTGGTGTTTTCAATTCAAATCAGCCTGGCAGGCAGTGGCAGCTGGCTTTCCTTGCAGTATGGTAGCCTATGCTACCCATGCATTACGTAGCTCAAATTGTATTTATTTTTTGCGCTGCACAGCTACAGTAAACTGATCCTAAACCAGCCTAAAACAGTTTAAACGGCACTCCATTGCGTTTCTCTTTCGTACCTGAGGGAGTTCCAGGGGGTCCCCAGCTAAATGATAGTTTGTCTTTAAATTAACATTGATTTTACAATATAAATTGGGGGTCCCAGAGATAGAAATGCCATTAAATGGGGGTCTGTAGATTAATATGCATGTCAAATTGGGGGTCCTTGAATTTAAAATGGTCACTGCTAGAGCCGTAAAAATCTTCTCCTATGGGGGTCCCTGGCATATATTTTCTAGTGGGGGTCTAATGAGTGTAAATTTGTGTAAATTTACGTACAGACTAGAGATATGTGTACAGAGATATGTGAACGCACATATACATGTCCAATTGTCCATGCGCAACTTTCAAATGATTGTTAATTTAAATAATTCAACTGTATGGCCCCTATGGGACGTTATCTGCCAGCTACGTACATATTCGTACCTAAAGCTTTATATCAAATATGGAGCGGTTTAGCCGGAAATCAGCTTTTAACATTGGCCCGGTTGCTAGGCAAGTTGGCCTCATAACTCTGAATCTAAGTTCGCTGTCCATGGCATTCCTGATCCATCGAAGGTTCGGATGTCATTTGTGATTTTCTACCGCATCGCTCCCGACATGTTAATGTTTCTGGCGAAGGTATAAACAGCGTGAGCTAATAGCTGATCGTTACAATGAAGGTCTGCCTGTAACGCGGAAATTCATCTTTATTCCCAAAACATTATTCTCTGGCATACTGGTGCAGTACTATCTGTCGCCACTTGGTGGCAGACAAAGGTATTACTGTAATGATTTCATATATTACATGTAAGGTATGTTAGTCATATATCAATATATGTAGGCCTGGCATACTATAGTTTGTAAGGTTTTCAATGTAGCCTACTTTTTTTTGGCCGGACTGATCTCCTCCTATAGGCATCACACTGTTTCTATGCATTTGCATGTATTACATTGTGTTTACCTTGCCTACTGTAAATCTCTCTGGATTAAGAGTCTGCTAAATGCTTAAACTGTACATTGTTGTCAGATATGCTAATGCACCATTCTGTGTGTCAGCTTTACTTCAGCTGAATGTCACCCACCCTGAAAGTCAACTCTGTGCCATGGAAACCCGCTATGTTAAAACTGCCTGTCTGCCAGAGCAACCATTCGATGATGAGAAGGAGTGTGTGGTCTCTGGATGGGGCAAAACTGGTATGTATCTGCTGTATATTACGACTGATCTGAATAATACCATAGTCTATGCCGGTATGACTTTATGGAGGATGACGAGGATATGTCTAGACAGAGGAGAATGCTCTATGTACAAGTGAACATGTTGGTTCGGAACTTTCACCACTGTACTACTGATGTTAAGGTAAACCTGTTTATAGCTTACTCCACCCCTCCCTATACTGCCCCACTGTGGGTGAAGTATAAGAGGGAGAGCTTACGCAAGCTGCAAGTAGCCTACAATGACTGTTTTAGGATTCTGTTAACACACCGAACGCCCAGGGGTATTTAGGACCATTAAATCAGAGCGCCCAGCGAATTTCAGCAACGGAGCACATTTAGTGACACACCAGGCGCCATCTTGGATGTACCTGAAGTAGCAACGTGTAGCCAAAACACCCCCGAGGCGATCGACAACAACAGGAGGTATGATAAATTCTAACGCAACTAGCGACGGGACCACAATGGGCCGTCAAAAACATAATCTTTTCTTAGAATTGGACGGAATGATTTGAGATCAAGAGTTATTCACGTTTTAAATGTTTCAATCTCATCCGCTAAAATGGGAGGGAACATTTTGGATCGGTTTTGATATCAATAAATCTCCGTCCTTTTACTAATCTCCGTCCTGAGCGCTGAGGTGTTAAAGAAACCCAGGAGCACTAGAGCCAGCGAGCTCTTTTGTACTTTGGGTCTCACCACCTTCATGGCTGAGTCGAGGAACCTGACCTACAAATTCATGTGCAGACTGGATCGCTCATTGAATGGATTAATTGGACAGACCCTGGCCGTAGTTCTGTCAGGTATACATCTACGATCAGAGGACACTGGCATGAGTGCCTCTCTTAGATTAGTAACCTAATGGTTACTAATGGGAAAGTGATTGTTAACATTTATAAGCCTATTAAAGGCGCAAGGCCCTGTTCACACTACCTAAAAAGCGGCCCTGCGGGCTATACGGTCAGTGTATAACACTCATTTCTGGCTAAAGAACAGGTTCCTGGCTCATCTATTCCCCTCTATGCTGTATTCTATTCCTTTGCCCGTGGAAACAAATAAGATGTACTCTAGGTAACATATTGTAGGCACGTGTCAAGTTTTCCTCTCTTTTGCCTCTCTGTGTTCTTGAATCTCAGAGAGTAGAAAAAAATCAAGCAGACTGTTGGACGCCAAGGTTCCGTTGATCTCTGAGCAACGCTGCAAGGATGCCTATGAGAACCGACTGGATCTGAACATGATGTGTGCAGGATACATGGAGGGAGGGAGGGACGCCTGCCAAGTGAGTGTGTGTGTGTGCGTGCGTGCTTGCGTGTCACATCATGCCACAACCATACAGTATGCTGAAATGCTTTGTTTTAATGTTTAATTGCATTACATTCTAAACTACTGGCAGTGAGTAGCCTATAGCCTTATTTCATGGCTGTCAACAACAGGCCTTATGTTGGGTACATTTGGTCTTTATGTAGGGCGTGTGCAGCGCACTGTGCAATGCAAACTAATAGGCGAGTGCGCTCCTGGTGCGCATTTCTGAACGCACCCAGAGCGTCGCAGTCCCACCCCCTTTCATGATGACGCCAGGCCCAGGAAATAATTCCCAGTGCATTTTTCCCATAGACATTTCAAAACATATTTATTTAAAGACCTTATAAGCGTCGTACAAACCCAACTCGAATTGTGAGAAATCATGACAACAAACACAATATTTTGGACCAAACAAATAATTACAAAGAAGTTGAGTCGAGTTGGCTTTGTACGAGGCTTAAAAGGTCTTTAAATAAATACTTTTTGAAAAGTCTGAGGAAAAATGAACGGAGAATCATTTCTTGGGCCCTGGTAGGGGACGGGACTGCGACGCTCTATAATGACTGTATTAAACGGGTTGTCTTTACAGGGTGATTCAGGTGGACCTCTGATATGTGAACAGGGTGGAATCCACTACCTGGCTGGTTTGGTGAGCTGGGGGCCTCGGTGTGACATGAGCAACGCGCCCGGTGTCTACACCAACGTCTACAGATTTCTGGACTGGATTAAGAGGAGAAATCATGGAGATTATGATTACACTAATGATTATGATTACACCTCTATTGGGGAGGACTATCCAACGGGCCTGTTGCCAGGCCCCTGAGCTTGAGCCTCCGCGTTGCTGGCTCACGGAGGCTCAAGCTCAGGGGCCCCCAAAAAGTGCAAAGTTAATAACAGTTATTAACTTAGCACTTTTTGTCAGTAATGGGCTTATTCAGTCATGTCAATAAAATAACCCCAGAAGTCCTAAACACATATGATACA
The DNA here is from genome assembly GCF_951216825.1 of Electrona antarctica. Taxonomy (NCBI): domain Eukaryota; kingdom Metazoa; phylum Chordata; class Actinopteri; order Myctophiformes; family Myctophidae; genus Electrona; species Electrona antarctica. The sequence goes on from NC_136790.1 coordinate 7,409,754, forward strand.
TGTTACTGCGTGTTTAAGTGTAAGACAGGTTAAATGGAAACTAGGTAACATTTAGCCTACACTCCCTCTGCCAACCTGGGGAGAGCAACGAACTGAACTCATGCTTCCTTTTCACCTGACGGGGGAGTTTCCCCGGTTGGACGTAGCGTGTGGAAGCAGGCCGGGGCCCCGGCTGGCCAGGGGGAGACAGTATAGTAGACGAGGATTACTGCATGTTTTTTGTGAGGGTACCTACCTACCCTAGGGCAGGGGTTCTCAACGTTTTTGGCTGAGGACCCCCGAAAATGCTTTGGCCATGTCTCACGACCCCTCCCCGCCCCCCCCTCCCCACCACCAATACAAATAGACCGTGGCGCTACAATATCCTTAACACATTCTGGGCGGGAACCCCTTTTGGTGTTAGCATTATGTTATGCTTTAGCTATTGAAAAATAGCAGATCTACAAGCTCATAGCGCGCCACCGAGTGGCGCGCTACGAGCTTGTAGGTCTGCTATTTTTGAAAAATCGAAGAACGGATGTAGAAGACATTTTTAGAATCTGATCTCAGGTCAAAATGGGTTAATAATAGAGAAAATACATCATAAATAAATACTGAAACCAGATATAATCATTAAGGAAAGTTTATGCATGAACTGTGTACTATGTAAACTCTAAATTTCCATTTTCCAGCAATAAAGTTGCAAAAAAATTATAACAAAATAATTTGGGGACCCCCCGAGGGGTCACGAGTCGCGACCCCCAGGTTGAGAATCCCTGCCCTAGGGCATGGGTTCCCACACTTTTCAGCCCCCGACCCCAAAATAATGCTGCCATTGACTTGCGACCCCAACTTAACCCTGGAGGTAATTTTATACACATACACGTTTGGTGCACAAATGTCTGCACATGTAATGTAGAAGCTCGAGAATATTGACTTTATGTGCTTTCTTTAGATTTCACATTTTTCAATTGTTTTCAATTTTCTTCAATTGTCCTTTATTATTATTTGTAATAAATTGTTCTTTTGTTTAATATTCATTGTTTTGAGTAGCTTCTGCTATTGAATTCTCCTCCTCGTGTGCCAAAGTTTGTGCTATTGCCATTGAGAATGCATCGGGCGTTTACATTAAATAACTCAAACTACAAAACATGTCAACGTCAAAGGTTACAGCATGTGTCCACAGTAAGCTGAATTCTAAAAAGTGTATGGAGTTTCTAGGTGAAAGTTATTTTTTTTACGTGCCAAAACCTGCATCCCCCATTCTGAATTTCTCAAATTTAAAAGCACTATATTTCTAAAACTATGAAACATTTCAAAGATTCCTTTTCAGGCAAACATGTCCACCGTAAGATGCACCTAAATAGGTTTGAATGGGGTTTCTAGGTGTAAGTATGTAGGACTAGTAGCTTGCCAAAGTTTGTGCTATTGCCATTGAGAATGCATTGGGCGTTTAAGTTAAATAACTCAGAAACTACAAAACATTTCAAAGTAAAACGCTCCAGCATGTTACGGTTTGCCTTGTTCATTCCGTCTGTATTAATTCCTGTCTCCTCCCTGGACATCTGACTTAACCTCAACACTATTTTGCAAAGCATTTTTAAATAGTTCAAACAGGCGATCTACAAGTTCACAACGAGTCAAAATAGATCCGCTATTTGAAGTATTTTAATGTTGTTTTCCAAAATAGTAAAAAAGGCAAAGAAGTTTAGGGATAACGTATGTAAGGGAATATATCTGGCTAGGTGGTCATTGTCGGGAGATAATTCACCGACAGGGAGTTAACCACCAAGGCAAAGCCGAGGTGGTTAATCACCCTGAAGGTACACACACACACACGTATGTTTATGATTTAATGTAAAGGCACAGCGTGGCTCGAGTTCTACTGCTTAGTATTTCTCCATAATAAAGATGGCTAGCCAAAGCCCAAAGCTAGATGGCTAACTAGCCATATCATACCCGTCTTAATGATTGTTGTTGGTCCTTCTGCTTGATCTTCTTCCTCGGGAGTTCTCCATCACAGTTTATGATTGCATAAATACTGGTGTAGTTTTGACAACGAACCATGCAAGTTGCAACAACAACAACGGAACGGGGGGGGGGGGGGGGAAGACCAGATTCACTTCCTGAAAATGCAGCGTTGCTTTCTGGGACAGCTTCATAGTGTCACAGCTGCCATCTAGTGGACGAGTAGATGCTTGCAAAATACCGTGATTTATAATCCGACGCAAGCAACGCAACCAAGGCAACGCAACGCAAGGGACTGTGTTGTCTGTGTATGTACTAAAAAAACCTTGCGTTTATTGTGTCCGTTTGACTCCCCCACGCAAGGAACAAAACGGACTATGTAGAGGCCTTAAGGCATATGCACGTGTCCTCTTTGCAGACTTCAGTTCTGCTTTTGATACTGTTAGCCCCCTGTTACTTGTCCAAAAGCTAAATAACATGAATGTAAATCCATTCATCATTAGATGGTTCTACTCCATGTTAACAAACAGATCTCAACAGGTCAAGGTGAACTCAGTACTCTCAAGCTCTAAATTGTGTAGCACAGGTGTGCCACAAGGGGGGGTGAGTTCACCATTTCTTTTCACTGCTTACACAAATGACTGCAGAAGCAGTCAGCCTATCTTGACATTTTCTGATGACACTATAATAGTCAGCCTGTTGAGGGGTGTTGAACACCCTGTGGGTTATATCAGTGAGATCAATAACTTTAAAGACTGGTGTGATAATAGCCACCTTATGTTAAACACCACAAAAACCAAAGAGATGATCTTCGATTCAAAAGGTGTCCACATCCATGACCCAGTGGTCATGGGGGGCACGCAAATTGAGCAGGTTGTATCATACAAGTACCTGGGGATCCAAATGGACAACCAGCTCAAATGGAACGTCCACGAGAGTGACGAGTGATCAGTCAAACATGTGTTCTCTCCGCAGTAAATAAATAATCTGTCTGTATGCGATCTGATTACACTGTCATGCTCGTTTGACAGGTAGAGAGCAGAGCATGTATGTGTTTGGGAATGTTGCTGAAGGTTATGTTATTTTGTCAGCTGACACCCAAATCAAAGAAACCATACAGCGTGTATTTCATTATTTGATAATTAAGCAGCAGCCTAGTATTATAGCCTACTGGTAGGCAGGAAAATGGCAACCAGAATAACCCGTCCCTACGCTCTGGCCCTATTGATTGGGCAGTGCGCCTGTCACAGACATGCGCAGAGTAAGTTCAGTCAGGAAACTCAGTGCAGTTGCTGCCGGCCGTTAATTGGGCCACCTCAGCATCACTCCATCTTCATACCCACTATTTAAACTGGAGGTTTTGCACTGCTCTTCCTTCATTAAAAGTTCTTCGAGCTGTTTTTAGAGACTCAGTAATGAGCAGCTTCAGAGCCCTCTGGGCCCTCAGAGAGGGGGTCACCATTGTTGGGGTGCAGTTCCCGTTGATCACACTGCAGATAATTAGAGCCTCTTTAAATTAGAGCTTAAATCCTGAATTCACATAAACTGTGTTTGTGTGAATCAGTTCATTAGTCAGAAGAACAAGACCTGTTCACACTAGGTGCGGTTCCATTAAGCCTTTGCGAAAAAAAGGAAGCGTATGTTCATTAAGTCGAAAAAAGAAAAGCGAATTGTCGGTGTTTCCATCAAACTGATAAAATGCGCATATGCAATAAGTTCATGAAATGTGCAGTAGGTTGCACTGTTTTGCCAGTAAAGTGAGGCTCATGTAAAGTAGTCCTAATCGATGTTCACACCATTGATTTGATGCGCTGTAGCCTATGTGTTCTCTCAGTTTAACGGACGGGACCCCATATACTGCGCTGTAATCTGATCCCTGGTCAGCGGCTGACCGACCGTCTGCTGCTTTCACATAGTATTGACGACACCTACAGTCAAAGAACGTACAAAGAACGATTTGTTGTGTAATGCTTGTCTTAATATATTCGGGGCACATGTAGCCTATATGTCACGGGACTCGATTGGAGCATACTGGTCGTTTATACTGTAAATTGATTGACAGCTGCAAACAGTTGTGAATAACTTGTTTCATCGGCTATATAGCCTATAGCCTACACGTTTAGGTTGCTTATCTTATGCAATGAATATAAATATATAAGAATAGATGAAGCATATGCATGGATCGAAATCGAATAGCCTGCAGGGAGTAGGGACCCAGGCAGCTAGGTTATATAAAAGTTTAGTCTACTACACTACTCGTAGTCCACGTGTGTGTGTGTGTGTGTGTGTGTGTGTGTGTGTGTGTGCGCGCGCATATGTGTGTGTGTGTGTGTGTGTGTGTGTGTGTGTGTGTGTGTGTGTGTCTTGCATCCATACAGTAGCGATCCAGATATCAAAATGATCGGAGCGCCCCGATCAACTCCGGAGGATTCAGACTTCATATGGGATCTTTGAACACGCTACACAATTATTAATCGGACGGGTCGGCTAGTAGTAAATTGGAACCTTATATGTATCCACAACATCACTCCCTCTCCCTGTCCACCATCCCATGCACCGTTCACTCCACTGCCTCCCCATCGTTGTTTTATTTTATTTTCCAACTGTTCAAAAGCGATATAATGCGAGTTCAATGCTTTCTAATTAAAAACCTTTTCCGCAAGTGTTTCCATACACTATTTGCGCATTTCCCTTTTTTCGAAAAAGCCTAAATCCGCAACCTCCAAGCGAAAAAGTGTTTTGCGAAAAATGGAGACTTATTCGCATGTTGATGTGTTTCCATCCAGGAGATTTTGCGCAAGAGCCTTAATGCGCAAAAAAACGGCTTTATGGAAACGCACCTACTGTTCTGCTCTCAGCATGTTCCATTTGGTTAGATTCACAGAAGAGAATGAACATTTGAAATTAAAATGGACTGGCATGAAGCCAATATATCCTGAAAATTAGTAAATGAAAGAGAACAAAAGAACATTTTCAGTTAAGTTCTGTTGGTCTGTCAGACATGACATCAGACATGTAATATATGAAGAGTCCCGACAGGGAACCCATGTGTTTAAATGTAAAGCCTTCATCATGTTTCACTCAAACACCTAATTTCAAATGAAAATCACTTTTATTCACTGACTTTAACAGTTCATTCATTTCACAATGAATCAATGAATCTTTGAGGTCTTTGTCATGACTGCCACAATCGCATATGGCCTAAGGCTGAGCTGGGAGGCAGGCAGGAAAAACAAAGGGGCTGTAATTAGGAAAATGGCTTGCAACAAATCTAAATAAAGCAACAACAAACAGAACACAAGTCAATGAATGTCACATGTTTCCACCTCAAACAGGAATCTCGGCACAGCCCTAATATCAGACTTTGTTACCTAAGGCTATACAAGTTTACAGGTTTGCTGGCTACAGAGAACTGCATGACTAAACCACTCAGGAATGTCAGGCACTATATTAAAGACACTGGTGCTGCTGGGTGGATAGACTTAAACTAGCCGCAATTTGCAACTCTAGATTTTTTTATAATGCGATGAATCTAGAGTTGCAATACCCTCCATTGACTCCCCACTCATCATTTTGCGTTTGCGATCTGCTTGTCTTAAACAACGTTAAACTCACCAACATTGCAGCTGTAGTCCAAGCTTGAATTATTCTCTTTCAATCTGCAAAACTTGTTTTTCATAAAAATCCCCCGTAGACATGTTATGAGCTACTTTCTGTCAAGAAGAAGAAATGTTGGAGTTTGGAAGCGCTCGTTTGTATTAAGGGGTCGCGCTGCTGCCTCCTGCATTATGTGCAAATGCGAAACAGATGCATGCAGGGACGTTCAGTGACTTACGACGAGCGCTTCCAAACTCCAGCACTTAGAAATATAATCACTTGCACAGAATTTCTTGACAGAAAGTAGCTCATAACATGTCTACGGGGGATTTTTATGAAAAACAAGCTTTGCAGATTGAAAGAGAATAATTCAAGCTTGGACTACAGCTGCAATGTTGGTGAGTTTAACGTCGTTTAAGACAAGCAGATCGCAAACGCAAAATGATGAGTGGGGAGTCAATGGAGGGTATTGCAACTCTAGATTCATCCCATTATAAAAAAATCTAGAGTTGCAAATTGCGGCTAACTGGTACTGTGCACAGGTGCAGGGTGGGTTTTGATGTACCGGAATTATATATAGGGTCAGTTTTGTTGTATTTTAGGTGAGGTTTGGTATTTACGTATTTACCTAGGTGCAGGGTGAGGTTGATGGTGTTCGGGTACTGTATCCCGGCCAGCATGGTCTGGCTCTGCCACCAGGTTGTGTCCTGATGGCTGTTGTAGTCAGTCAGATACGAGGTATTGTGGTGCAGCATCGGGTCCCGGGTGTCGCAGATGTGGCAGGACTTGGTGACCCCGGTGACGCCCGTCTGCACGCAGTACTGCTCCGGCGGGGCGCCACAGGTGTTGCTGGCCACCACCGTCACATTGAAGGCCGCGTTCTCGAACTCCGGCATGCAGCGCTGGACTTTGTGCTGCTCGTCGCCACATTCGTCCATGACACCCTGGCTGCAGCCAGCCAGACACGTCAACGTGACGAGAAGTTTGGTGATAAAAGAATGCATTCTGAGACCCACAAGTTCTCCTTAAAAAAAACTAGAAGGAAAACAGCAGCCCCTTAGAATAGCTCCCAGACTTTCTTGCTTGGTAACTGGGGCAGTTACCCTAGACTCTGACAAATCAGGTCAAACCATGCGTAAACCTTATCCCTGTCGTAGTCCCCTTTCCCCCCCCCAACAACGTCCTCCTTCTCTTCTCCTACTTGCAGATCTTTTTTCTTTCTTTCTTCTTGGTCTTCTGTGTCCTCCAGTGTCCCTCAGAGCTTCATGTCCACCACCATGGAGAGAATCTGGATTGGGAATAGAGCGGCAGAACACACCCTGACAGCTTGTACGCAGTCTAAAACTAGTTTTAGATCATGTTACACATGTGTGTCTGTGTCTGTCAGTGTGTGTGTGTGTGTGTGTGTGTGTGTGTGTGTGTGTGTGTGTGTGTGTGTGTGTGTGTGTGTGTGTGTGTGTGTGTGTGTGTGTGTGTGTGTGTGTGTGTGTGTGTGTGTGTGTGTGTGTGTGTGTACATGAGTACATTCATAGATAATAGTTTGATTGTTTATAATAGCTATAAAGAGCTGGCACCTCTGACTGCCTGACAACCAACTAGCCAATGTGATCACCCATCCAGACCATGGGTTCAGAGTTCTATGAAGGTCCACTTCTAGCTGAAGGATACTGTTGGTGTGACTGTGATGTCTGAAACACAATCTCAGGGCCTAGAGGGAATTTCTTCAAATGTCTCTGTCCGTCCGAAAGGTGGATATTGGCTTGTAATAGCTTACTGTCATTACATTCTGGGAGTAATTGGGTCAAGTTAAATTCACAAAAAAGTCCCAAATAGTCTAATAGTTACTTCAAACTAAGAAGAAAGTGTTCTTTCTCCTTTTGTTCGGACAGAAGAAACCTACGTATATGCGAGAAACACACATCATAAACTTTACTGGGACATGGCAAAAGGACATAGGCTATTTGGGGCCATGCATGTCGGGGAGTGGGGACGATGCAAGTTGTTCCATTTATACTGCTGTGCGGTGCGGTACAGACAATATGCTCAGCCAATCAGTTAAGCTGATACTTAGGTTGTCCAATCAGGAAAGCCTCAATTTCCATTATATAGTCCATGGACTATAGTCCATATAGTCCATGGACTATAGTCCATATAGTCCATGGACTATAGTCCTAATACGCTAGTATTAGGTACGCTGAATGCACGGTGTTTGTATGTTTGTTGTGGAAATGACCGGATACAGAGGCGGGCTTCAGACCGGATCTGAACACGGAGCAGTAAATAGCAACCTAGTCTCGCGTTACCACCAGACTGTTGACTTGCCTCTTGCAATTTCTAAATGCTGTCCAAGTTCCGTCATACATAGTTTATACAGATGCTTCGGAGATTGTGGAATAGTTGTCTGACTACGTGTCGTACGCGAGATATAGCAGCAACCTCACCTCACATCACCAGCCTTACCACACAGAAAGTAAACCGGTCTCCTTTTATGATGTGGATGGGGCTACGTTCGCCGCTGCTGCTGCTTGCAGCACGTGCGTTGCAAGTTTGCAACAACAAACGGTGCTTCTGCTTGCAGACAGTGCGTTGTCGCGCTGCACCACCTTAATAGGCTACTCTAAAGTGCACCATGCGTCCTGGTTAACCAGGAAACACACAGAGAGACTCGGATCGTTTTTATTCATATTTACACTTTATTTTCTATATATCAACAGCATGGCCGAGCCCGACCAGCAATTATGATAATGAGCCCGACCCTAGTTTCGGTCGGGTATCCCAGCTCTAATGTGGAGGAGAACAGAGTTCATCTCTGCTCTTTCACTGGATGCACCTTCACTGACACACTATCCATTCTTTGATCCCTATGCTGATGGTGGTGTTGCTGGTTGTGGTTTTTGTGGTGGTGGTAAAAACATTCTGACCATCAGGTCAATCACATTCACACAAATTAGTTTGGTAAATATGGGTTAATTTAGCTCAAATCAAACATGTAACTGTTGTTCCAAAGAGACTTTCTATTGAAAATATATTTGCAAATTGCATTTTGACAAGTTGTGAGCTGTTTTTTTTTACCTATTATGTATTGCCTGTAATATGCCCAAAAGAGCAATAGCTTACCAGAGTTAAGATCATTCAAATGTATTTCCTGACTGTGAGACTGTTGGAATCTAGTCTATTTCTTTCTTTCTGGGTACAATAACCTGATTGCATATTTTATGTAATTTCAAGTTTAGGTTAAACTCAACATTTAATTTAATTAATGAGCAGGTATTTCTTGTACTTGAGTTAATTGAAAATAGGAATGCAATGATTCTGATGTTAATAATTGGTTATTTTATGTACTGTATCTGCATGTTGCCAATTATAGAGATGAACATGTGCTTCTTTAATAGAAATCACAAATTGTAAGTATGTGCAAATGCCATTTTGACTCACGTGCAAAAATAAATGAAAGAATGAAAGTCATTGTTTTTTATTATAGGTTGTATGTTTTGATTAGATTTGTATTTTTTTCATGTATATGTGTAATTGGACAGGACAGTGCATATATTAATTGAATACCACACATAAAATGCCATTGGATTTAGCAAGAATGCTCATTTCCATCCATAACAAGCAACAATTCGACTCACTGGTGATTTGAAATGACCAAGGGTGATCCTGCACCCGAGAACCAGTGCTTTAAGCTGCACTTTCATCAGTCATTGAGTCAGTAGTGCATGTAGACAGCATGCAAACAGTCAATATTCATTGAGTGAATAATGTGCTAATGTGGCTGATGGAAAAATGACCCCCACTACATTAAACTTCATAGATTTCATATAGCTTCATAAACTTGTTTGACATACATTTTGTACATGTACATTTTCAGACAACTAACATTTAAACATTCAATATTCATTCAACTTGACCGTTTGCTCTGTACTTTGCTCTTTTCCCCTCCGAAAATCATTTCAGCTAATGTTCCCCATCACACAATGGGGAACTTTTGATGAATTGAACATGGTGGACCCTCTTGTAAACAAGTGTAATGCTTAATTGGGTCGTCCACTCACAGTTAACAGTCTTTGTATTGAGTTTGTGCTTGAAATGTACTGTAATTCTGCAAACTGTTAATAAATATTTCAATCAATCAAAAACAAAGATTTGTCCTCAGTAACTCAGGACCCTCTATTGAAGACCACTGTTTGTTCTCCCCATCCAAGGTTATTATATTAACTACGAAATAACAAACAAATTAACTGAACTATACATAAAAACCATAATAATAATAAAAAAATCTAACTGAAACTGTATTGTGTGTTTACAAAAATAACTAAAGTTCTGTTCCCATCTCTTCTCCAATCAGGAGAGAGACATCATTCACGATACAGGATAAACAAGTGAAAATATAACGAATGAAACAAATAAACGAGCAGTCAGTCAATGTTGGAACTGAAACACAAGCTGATAAATGGTCTTTGTGTGGTCCTGATTGGATGCAATTGGTGTCCCGACTCCCACCTGAAAATGTATTATTTTGTTTAGTAAAAAGCTGATGAGACAGACAGTCCAGACAATCCTCAGTCCGTTGGACAGGTACTGAACATACACTACTATAGACTAGTGTTCGTAGATAGTAATCATACAATCACAATATAGAGCTTTAACTCTTTAACCCAGTGGTTTTCAACCAGTGGTCCTTGAGGGAGTTGCAGGTGGTCCCCAGATACATGATGGAGAGTTGGCAGCCAAATTGACTCTTATTAGATCTTTAACTCTTGTTGTGTATAATGAAACTCATTTTACACTTTCAAGAGATAAATTATTGTTAAACATCTACATTACTCCGTGGTTCAGATGCAGAATAAATAATGGGCCTTGATATTAAAAGGGTTGAAAACCACTGCTTTAACGCAAATGTTTTGTTTAATATACATACAATACTTACACTACCCTTTAGCTGTATTGTTGTCAATGTTAAGTGTATAGTCCAATGATTAAACTAGATTTTTAAGTGAAGTAACTGTCTAGCCCAGCATCTTGTCAAATGTTTCCCTCACATTCTCTCACATTTGACATGATGCTAGACAGTGCTCAATTCCATCAATTGAGTCAAAGTATAGAGTCAAATATTACTCCACTACAAGTGAAAGTTGCTCTGTCAAGTTGTACTCAAGTTAAAATACTGGATGCTATTAAAAGTACTTTTGAATACCAGTATTCAAAAGTACAATTAATCTTTTAATAACAATGCATTGTATGCACTATGCTGTATTGAAACGTAGACATTTTCCAAAAAAAAACCCAAAACAAGTAAATGTAATTACTGTCCAGCACTGACTGTAGCACTGTGACTAAGACACACAGACATGAACCATACTTACATCATGACAACAAATAACAAATTACCCAACAAACTAGAGAAATAGAAACATGAGAAAGTAAGAATTTCTTGGATAATTCAAAATGATAAAAATAAATCCTCAGTCCTTCCATCTGTCCAGCAGTTCATCCATCCATCCGTACGTCCATACATCCATCCATCCATCCATCCATCCATCCAGCCATCCATCCAACAGCCTGTCACAAGTACATAATCGCCTAATTGCAATTATTTTAGATAATCACAATTATTTTGCACAATCCTCATAATCCTTTCCATGTTGAAAAAAGATTAAAAAAATAATGGAAATAGCATATTGGGTATTTCAGCTTTTTCTTTAACATATACAATGACTAAATATTTGTCATATCTGCCCTGTGTTATTTTTGTTCATCACACCTTACGGCTTACAGTATGTATATGTTCAATGGCAAAAACACAAACAAATTAGTTAAGTCACAATTATTTGTATGACAATTACAAATAGAGCCCCATCCATCTGTCCACCCTTCAGCCCTCAGTCTGGTCCAATCAGGCATTGCGCTGCCTGTAGCGGAACTGGTCTGGTCCAATCAGGCGTTCCGCTGCCTGTAGCGGAACTTAACGTCTTTGGTCGGCAGCAGGATGCCCAGCCCCGCCCTGCTGTAGTCCAGCGTGGCCTTGCTCTGACCTGCAAGCAGCTGGAGGTCGAAGTAGATGAGCGTGAGTGCCACGAACTGTTTGATCTCGTTGAGGGCGAAGTATCGTCCAGGACACATGGTGGAGCCCGAGCCGAACGGCATGCGGTAATACTTTAACCTCTGTCCCTCCTTGAAGAAGTCCGTCTTCTCACTTCCTTCCTCGATGAAGCGGTCGTAGCGGAACACCTGCGAACAACCAAAACCAATGTTTAACCAATTAAAGGGGGTGGGTTGTAAGTTATATACATATAATTATTTTGTTATATTAACCCATTCAGGGTGGAAACCCATTTTGGTGTTTTAAGCTATTGAAAAATCGTGAAAATATGGCGCAAATCTTTGAATATATATTCTTTCAGTGAACGTTTTTAACTCAAATCTTTGTTTTTGGGGGTCCCTGGAACTACATATTTTCAGATGGGGGTACGCGGCCAAATACAGATAATTCTGGGGGTCCTTGACGTGCAAAAGTTTGAGCACCACTGACATAGAAACATAGGTTTTTCAGGGAAAAAAAGTGTTTAAATGTATGTGGTTCAACTGATTTTGATGCTTTTTTAAAGATTTGGTGGCCTGAAAAGGGTTCCCCAACTTTTCAGGCCACGACCCCCGAAATAATCATATTTGAACTGGTCATCCCCCACCCCGACGAGCACTATAGAATTGTAAGTTGTAACCATTACATTTAGTTTGAATAGGTTCCACAGATAAATATTCTGAAAATAGCCGAACTATACAAGCTCACAACGCCTCGCATTGCAAGGCAACTTTGATGGAGGAGATTGGAGAGGGCCACTATATTTCCACACTCCAGAGGGACAAAACGCATCACAGTGTGAGGCGTTTTGAGCTTCGACTCCGATATAGACCTTTTTTGTTTGCTTATATCCGATATCCCTTGTATTGTATGTTGGTTTGTTTACTGTTGAGTGAGAAAACAATTTGCACATAAGTAATAATCATCTGGAGACCCCTTGGGGCCCCAGCCGCGAAATTACGAACCCATTGGGTTAGGGTGGCTAGGGTGGTTATATTAGGTTTAAGGGTTAGGATTAGGGGGGTTAGGGGTACCTCAGGGTCCTGGTAGATGTCGGGGTCCATGTGCATGATCTGGGGGTACAGAGCGATGAAGTCGCCCTTTCTCACGGCCACTGAGCGCTCCGCCTCCAGCGTCAGCTGGAAATCCTCCTGGGCCACGCGGATGTTCATCGACGACGACGACAGACGAAGGCTCTCGTTGATGGAGCTGTCTGTGAACATTCAATAAAATATCGTTACACTCTTTAATACCACTTTTACTTTTAAACGTTGATTGATCCATATGTTGTATTGACAAAAATGCATAGTTATGATTGATTGAATATTTTATTGACACAGGAGTACAACGAGTAAATAAAACGGCAAATGGCTGTTAACACTCCTCTCTTCTTCCCTTTCTTTGTTTTCTTGGTAAAATAACACGATGGGAACTATGCACAAAAACAAACACGGGTAAGGCAGTGTTTTGTTCATCATGTGCTTTCACAAGTTCACTAGATCCTCCTCCGCGTTGAGTTCTGTCATCTGGCTGAATAGCAGTAAGTGACTGGGAGGTCAAGGGTCACCGTATGCTGGCCGTGAGGTCAGCCTCTCCACGCTCATCCTTTTTCTCCTCTTGAATAGTCGATAGACAGCAGAGTGTGATCCAGGACACCTTGAAGTTGTGTGTGACCTCTTTCGTGCGTTTGACAAAACTGTCCTTGATCCTGCGGGATCTAGGAAGCTGTTAACCTACCATGGTCTGCGGTTTCCCGGAATGCTGTTCGACTTCGAAACAAATAACCAAGCATCGCTCCAAAACATAATTATAAACAAACAAACAAATAAACAAATCAATCAAACAAACAAACATGTAAATAAATAAACATGTAAATAAATGCATTTCCAGACAGTACATTTCCAGTGATTGTGTCATCCCCCTTCAATTTCCACCAATAAAAACATGCCTAAAATAGCGACACTGAGTTTAAAGGTGTTAATAAGATGTTGTCTCAAAATAGCCCCTCCCTCTTGTTCTTGCATGTCCTGTGCCAGGATGCTGTCACTGACTGTGCTCCTTTCACACATGGAAAGAATGGTCTTCTTTGAGTAATAGATCATGTACAGACCAGATTGGCACTCTGCGCATCATTATAGAGCAAGCAATAGAATGGAACTCTCCCTTATACATAAATTTCATAGACTACGAAAAAGCTTTTGACAGCGTAGACAGAGAGACACTGTGGAAACTTCTGCGGCATTATGGCATACCAGAGAAAATCATCAGCCTAATCAAAAAAACATACCAAGGAATGTCATGCAAGGTGCTACATGCAGGCCAAATGTCAGACAGTTTTGAGGTCCAGACTGGAGTCCGGCAGGGATGCCTCCTATCGCCGTTCATGTTCCTAATAGTCATTGACTGGATCATGAAGACCACCACAGCAGGTAGGAAAAACGGCATTCAGTGGACCCTATGGTCACAACTGGATGACCTGGACTTTGCGGATGACCTGGCTCTCTTGTCACACAACCACCAGCAGATGCAGGACAAGACAACCAGGCTGGCAAATACATCCCTGGGTATAGGCTTAAGAATCAACCAGAAGAAGACCAACATAATGTCAATCAACACCCAGAACAATAACCCAATTACAATAGGCGACAAACCAATTCAGGCAGTTGACTCCTTCACCTACCTCGGCAGCATTCTAGATAAACAGGGCGGAACAGAGAGAGACATCACAGCTAGAGTAGGTAAAGCTAGAGCAGCCTTCATCATCCTGAAGAACATCTGGTCCTCGAAGCAAATAGCCTTGACAACCAAAGTGCGGATCTTCAATTCCAACGTCAAATCCATACTTCTCTACGGTTCAGAGACGTGGAGGATGACAAAGAGGACATTGCAAAGGATCCAGACATTTATTAACAGCTGCCTGAAGCGCATTTTCAAGATCTGGTGGCCAAACAAAATTAGAAGTGAAGAACTCTGGAGGAAAGGGAGTCAGGAGCCAGTGGAGAAACAGATCCTAAGGAGAAAGTGGGGATGGATTGGCCACACCCTGAGGAAACCGGCAGCTAGTACAACGCGCCAGGCACTGACTTGGAACCCCCAGGGGAAGCGGAGGAGAGGGCGGCCTAAGAACACCTGGAGGCGGGACACTGAGGCGGAGCTGAAGAGACAGGGAATCAGCTGGGGAGAGGCGGAAAGGACAGCCCAAAACCGTGTTGGCTGGAGAAGAGTCGTTGATGGCCTATGCTCCACTGGGAGCGACGGGCCTAAGTAAGTAAGTAATATGCACCTGGAGAGAGCTCACTGTTTACCTGTAAGTAATATGCACCTGGAGAGAGATCACTGTTTACCTGTAAGTAATATGCACCTGGAGAGAGCTCACTGTTTACCTGTAAGTAATATGCACCTGGAGAGAGCTCACTGTTTACCTGTAAGTAATATGCACCTGGAGAGAGCTCACTGTTTACCTGTAAGTAATATGCACCTGGAGAGAGCTCACTGTTTACCTGTAAGTAATATGCACCTGGAGAGAGCTCACTGTTTACCTGTAAGTAATATGCACCTGGAGAGAGATCACTGTTAATTACCTGTAAGTAATATGCACCTGGAGAGAGCTCACTGTTTACCTGTAAGTAATATGCACCTGGAGAGAGATCACTGTTAATTACCTGTAAGTAATATGCACCTGGAGAGAGCTCACTGTTTACCTGTAAGTAATATGCACCTGGAGAGAGCTCACTGTTTACCTGTAAGTAATATGCACCTGGAGAGAGCTCACTGTTAATTACCTGTAAGTAATATGCACCTGGAGAGAGATCACTGTTAATTACCTGTAAGTAATATGCACCTGGAGAGAGATCACTGTTAATTACCTGTAAGTAATATGCACCTGGAGAGAGCTCACTGTTTACCTGTAAGTAATATGCACCTGGAGAGAGATCACTGTTAATTACCTGTAAGTAATATGCACCTGGAGAGAGATCACTGTTAATTACCTGTAAGTAATATGCACCTGGAGAGAGATCACTGTTAATTACCTGTAAGTAATATGCACCTGGAGAGAGATCACTGTTAATTACCTGTAAGTAATATGCACCTGGAGAGAGATCACTGTTAATTACCTGTAAGTAATATGCACCTGGAGAGAGATCACTGTTAATTACCTGTAATTAATATGCATCTGGAGAGAGCTCACTGTTAATTACCTGTAAGTAATATGCACCTGGAGAGAGATCACTGTTTACCTGTAAGTAATATGCACCTGGAGAGAGCTCACTGTTTACCTGTAAGTAATATGCACCTGGAGAGAGCTCACTGTTTACCTGTAAGTAATATGCACCTGGAGAGAGCTCACTGTTTACCTGTAAGTAATATGCACCTGGAGAGAGATCACTGTTTACCTGTAAGTAATATGCACCTGGAGAGAGCTCACTGTTAATTACCTGTAAGTAATATGCACCTGGAGAGAGCTCACTGTTAATTACCTGTAAGTAATATGCACCTGGAGAGAGCTCACTGTTTACCTGTAAGTAATATGCACCTGGAGAGAGCTCACTGTTTACCTGTAAGTAATATGCACCTGGAGAGAGATCACTGTTTACCTGTAAGTAATATGCACCTGGAGAGAGCTCACTGTTAATTACCTGTAAGTAATATGCACCTGGAGAGAGCTCACTGTTAATTACCTGTAAGTAATATGCACCTGGAGAGAGCTCACTGTTAATTACCTGTAAGTAATATGCACCTGGAGAGAGGTATAGGCCTTACCTGTGAGTAACATTTATAACCTATAACCTATACCAGGGGTGGGAAACTTTGATGATGGAGAGGACCACTATAGTTCCACATTGCATATAGCAAAAAATAGCCGAACTACAAGCTCAAAATGCGTCGCAGTGCGACGCAGAGCTTGTAGATTGGCTATTTTTGCTATTATTTGAATTGAAATCCTGAATTATATTTTGTTCTGCTATTTTTGAATTGGAATCCTGAAAAGTAACATTTTTATTTAATTTCAAATGCCTTTAATTATAGTTATGTTAACTTTATGAACTAAATACAAATACAATGGACATAAAAAAAAAACACAATACCATTCTAATTCTAGTCATTCAGCTAATAATTTAGACTGAAGTAATTTAAGCGTGTCATGTTAGCTTGTTTGGAATTGTAACTTTATGACAACTTTAATTGTAACTTTAAACTGTAGCTTAAAATCATACTATATCAATATTTGGCATGTGGCCCCCGGGCCGCCAGTTGCCCATGCATGCCCTACCCTAACCATAATATACCCTACTGTACTGTATATCCTAACATGGAGAGAGCTCACTGTCTATCTGTTAGTAACATATCGTAGTTTGGACATATAATGACAGAGACCATATAAATGATATAGTCATGATGGTGCCGCGCTTGTAACTTGGCTACGGCTATGTTTTGCCTTTTCCTTCTTCTTAAAAATCAATGAATAAAATCATTTTTTGCCTATGATGAAATGGACTCCAACTTGGATAGTGGTTAGTTAGTTTATCACACAATGCTTTTAGTTACATGCTCTGCAGTTATACAGCAGTTTATCAAAAACCACCTGCATATTTGACATTGTGTTGAGAACAAAGATCTTCTTCTGGAATGTGACAAAAACAACCTCCCTTGTTAAACTCACGCCCTTATAAGGAACTGGTACAGTAGCCTTTTATCGCCAGTCTGGAACTGGAACTGTGAGTCAGTGACTGATACACAGAGGGACTGTGAGTCAGTGACTGATACACAGAGGGACTGTGAGTCAGTGACTGATACACAGAGGGACTGTGAGTCAGTGGCTGATACACAGAGGGACTGTGAGTCAGTGACTGATACACAGAGGGACTGTGAGTCAGTGGCTGATACACAGAGGGACTGTGAGTCAGTGGCTGATACACAGAGGGACTGTGAGTCAGTGACTGATACACAGAGGGACTGTGAGTCAGTGGCTGATACACAGAGGGACTGTGAGTCAGTGACTGATACACAGAGGGACTGTGAGTCAGTGACTGATACACAGAGAGACTGTGAGTCAGTGACTGATACACAGAGGGACTGTGAGTCAGTGACTGATACACAGAGGGACTGTGAGTCAGTGACTGATACACAGAGAGACTGTGAGTCAGTGACTGATACACAGAGGGACTGTGAGTCAGTGGCTGATACACAGAGGGACTGTGAGTCAGTGACTGATACACAGAGGGACTGTGAGTCAGTGACTGATACACAGAGGGACTGTGAGTCAGTGACTGATACACAGAGGGACTGTGAGTCAGTGGCTGATACACAGAGGGACTGTGAGTCAGTGACTGATACACAGAGGGACTGTGAGTCAGTGACTGATACACAGAGGGACTGTGAGTCAGTGACTGATACACAGAGGGACTGTGAGTCAGTGGCTGATACACAGAGGGACTGTGAGTCAGTGGCTGATACACAGAGGGACTGTGAGTCAGTGGCTGATACACAGAGGGACTGTGAGTCAGTGACTGATACACAGAGTATCAGTACACTGATACACAGAGGGACTGTGAGTCAGTGACTGATACACAGAGGGACTGTGAGTCAGTGGCTGATACACAGAGGGACTGTGAGTCAGTGACTGATACACAGAGGGACTGTGAGTCAGTGATACACAGAGGGACTGTGAGTCAGTGATACACAGAGGGACTGTGAGTCAGTGACTGATACACAGAGGGACTGTGAGTCAGTGATACACAGAGGGACTGTGAGTCAGTGACTGATACACAGAGGGACTGTGAGTCAGTGATACACAGAGGGACTGTGAGTCAGTGATACACAGAGGGACTGTGAGTCAGTGATACACAGAGGGACTGTGAGTCAGTGATACACAGAGGGACTGTGAGTCAGTGACTGATACACAGAGGGACTGTGAGTCAGTGATACACAGAGGGACTGTGAGTCAGTGACTGATACACAGAGGGACTGTGAGTCAGTGGCTGATACACAGAGGGACTGTGAGTCAGTGGCTGATACACCCAGAGGGACTGTGAGTCAGTGACTGATACACAGAGGGACTGTGAGTCAGTGACTGATACACAGAGGGACTGTGAGTCAGTGGCTGATACACAGAGGGACTGTGAGTCAGTGATTGATACACAGGGGGACTGTGAGTCAGTGACTGATACACAGAGGGACTGTGAGTCAGTGACGGATACACAGAGGGACTGTGAGTCAGTGACGGATACACAGAGGGACTGTGAGTCAGTGACTGATACACAGAGGGACTGTGAGTCAGTGACGGATACACAGAGGGACTGTGAGTCAGTGACTGAGAGGGACTGTGAGTCAGTGACTGATACACAGAGGGACTGTGAGTCAGTGACTGATACACAGAGGGACTGTGAGTCAGTGACTGATACACAGAGGGACTGTGAGTCAGTGACTGATACACAGAGGGACTGTGAGTCAGTGACTGATACACAGAGGGACTGTGAGTCAGTGACTGATACACAGAGGGACTGTGAGTCAGTGGCTGATACACAGAGGGACTGTGAGTCAGTGACTGAGAGGGACTGTGAGTCAGTGACTGATACACAGAGGGACTGTGAGTCAGTGGCTGATACACAGAGGGACTGTGAGTCAGTGACTGAGAGGGACTGTGAGTCAGTGACTGATACACAGAGGGACTGTGAGTCAGTGACTGATACACAGAGGGACTGTGAGTCAGTGACTGATACACAGAGGGACTGTGAGTCAGTGGCTGATACACAGAGGGACTGTGAGTCAGTGACTGATACACAGAGGGACTGTGAGTCAGTGGCTGATACACAGAGGGACTGTGAGTCAGTGACTGATACACAGAGGGACTGTGAGTCAGTGGCTGATACACAGAGGGACTGTGAGTCAGTGACTGATACACAGAGGGACTGTGAGTCAGTGGCTGATACACAGAGGGACTGTGAGTCAGTGACTGATACACAGAGGGACTGTGAGTCAGTGGCTGATACACAGAGGGACTGTGAGTCAGTGACTGATACACAGAGGGACTGTGAGTCAGTGACTGATACACAGAGGGACTGTGAGTCAGTGGCTGATACACAGAGGGACTGTGAGTCAGTGGCTGATACACAGAGGGACTGTGAGTCAGTGACTGATACACAGAGGGACTGTGAGTCAGTGATACACAGAGGGACTGTGAGTCAGTGACTGATACACAGAGGGACTGTGAGTCAGTGGCTGATACACAGAGGGACTGTGAGTCAGTGGCTGATACACCCAGAGGGACTGTGAGTCAGTGACTGATACACAGAGGGACTGTGAGTCAGTGACTGATACACAGAGGGACTGTGAGTCAGTGGCTGATACACAGAGGGACTGTGAGTCAGTGATTGATACACAGGGGGACTGTGAGTCAGTGACTGATACACAGAGGGACTGTGAGTCAGTGACGGATACACAGAGGGACTGTGAGTCAGTGACGGATACACAGAGGGACTGTGAGTCAGTGACTGATACACAGAGGGACTGTGAGTCAGTGACGGATACACAGAGGGACTGTGAGTCAGTGACTGAGAGGGACTGTGAGTCAGTGACTGATACACAGAGGGACTGTGAGTCAGTGACTGATACACAGAGGGACTGTGAGTCAGTGACTGATACACAGAGGGACTGTGAGTCAGTGACTGATACACAGAGGGACTGTGAGTCAGTGACTGATACACAGAGGGACTGTGAGTCAGTGACTGATACACAGAGGGACTGTGAGTCAGTGGCTGATACACAGAGGGACTGTGAGTCAGTGACTGAGAGGGACTGTGAGTCAGTGACTGATACACAGAGGGACTGTGAGTCAGTGGCTGATACACAGAGGGACTGTGAGTCAGTGACTGAGAGGGACTGTGAGTCAGTGACTGATACACAGAGGGACTGTGAGTCAGTGACTGATACACAGAGGGACTGTGAGTCAGTGACTGATACACAGAGGGACTGTGAGTCAGTGGCTGATACACAGAGGGACTGTGAGTCAGTGACTGATACACAGAGGGACTGTGAGTCAGTGGCTGATACACAGAGGGACTGTGAGTCAGTGACTGATACACAGAGGGACTGTGAGTCAGTGGCTGATACACAGAGGGACTGTGAGTCAGTGACTGATACACAGAGGGACTGTGAGTCAGTGGCTGATACACAGAGGGACTGTGAGTCAGTGACTGATACACAGAGGGACTGTGAGTCAGTGGCTGATACACAGAGGGACTGTGAGTCAGTGACTGATACACAGAGGGACTGTGAGTCAGTGACTGATACACAGAGGGACTGTGAGTCAGTGGCTGATACACATAGGGACTGTGAGTCAGTGGCTGATACACAGAGGGACTGTGAGTCAGTGACTGATACACAGAGGGACTGTGAGTCAGTGGCTGATACACAGAGGGACTGTGAGTCAGTGACTGATACACAGAGGGACTATGTGAAATTCTGAATTTGAGGATTGCAAGAAAATTACCATTGACCATAATCATTATGACACGTGATGTCATGAGTTTGTATTGATAGATATTATACTTATCTAATAATAATAATAATAACTAGAAAAAGTGCCCTTCCGGGCACAGGTCTCCACCAGTGTGTGTGATGTTTGGCAAAATGTGTAGGAGTAATATATAAACGTGTGTGTGTGTGTGTGTGTGTGTGTGTGTGTGTGTGTGTGTGTGTGTGTGTGTGTGTGTGTGTGTGTGAGACGCGGCTTGGCCTGTTGTAGCGCCACCATGAGGCTGATTCGGCTGATTTCTTCCTCAGCCTAGTGGGAATATGCATGCACAGTTTCACCGCAATCGGACGCTGCGTTGAGTAGTTGTGGCGATTTGTACAAAACGGGTACAAAGCAGGCTACTCCTGAAAAGTTTAGAAGCCAATCGTAGCCAATGAGGGTGGATTATGATAAATCAAACAAACCCGTCTTGATCACATGACTATGGAGAACATGTGTACTGATTTGCGTGAAATTTGGATAAAATCTGAAGGAGTAATATTAGAAAATGTGTTTTACATATGTCGGCCTCCTGGTGGCGCTATAAAGAGCAGATGTGAAAAATTCCAGGCAAAGGTTTTTCCTTGGCCTCTAGGGAGTTGGCATACAAAGTTATCCACAGATCCATGCAGTTAGAGGTAAAAACACTTTTCGGCCAGTTATAGCGCCACCATGAGGCTGAGTTGAAAATGTTCATGTGGCATTTCTTCCTCGGCCTAGTGGGAATGTGCGTGCACAATTTCACGGAAATCACATGATGTGTTCATGATTTGCAGTATTTTGTTTGAAACTGAGCACTCCTGCGAACTTTGGAAGCCAATCTTAGCCAATCAGGATGGACTCTGAGAAATCTGAAATACCTGTTTCGTTGAATGGCTCTAGAGAGACTGTGTACCAATTTGTGTGATGTTTGGACAAAATCTGTAGGTGTACTGTCCAAAAACTTGTTTTGCACAAAGCGGCCTCCTGGTGGCGCTATAACAGGCCGTTCTGGAAAATGTGGGGCAGAGGTTCATCGTTGGCATCCAGGGAGTGTGTGTGTGCAAAGTTTGGCATCGACCGGGTTAACGGTGCCGGAGATTAGCTGGTAACAGACGGACGGAAGGACACACACACGGGGACACACACACACACACGGACGGAGTGCAAAACATACTCTCTCCCCATGCCTTCGGCCTGGTGGAGACAATTATCAGTACAGCAGTGTTAATTTTGATTCTAAATGTGTTTATGCATGGCAGTATTGATACTTAAGTAAAGAATGTGAGTACTTTTTTCCACCACTGTTAGTTTTTAATTAAAACTGGTGGCGGGGAAGTGTGGGGGGGTGGGGGGGGGGGGTGGGGGAGTGAACAATGGTTTTCATCAGCCTTTCATACTGTCTGTATGAGACTGACCTGTGTGTGTGTGTGTGTGTGTGTGTGTGTGTGTGTGTGTGTGTGTGTGTGTGTGTGTGTGTGCGTGTGCGTGTGCGTGTGCGTGTGTGTGTGCGCACGTTCAGTTGAAGAAGAGCGGGAAGGAGCCCAAGGGCGGAGCGGAGCTTGTTTTTGGAGACACGACGTACAGAACCAAGGTACACTGTTTAGACATACAGAACCGAGGTGACACTGTTTAGAGTTAGTCGTACAGAACCAAGGTGACACTGTTTAGAGTTAGTCGTACAGAACCAAGGTGACACTGTTTAGAGTTAGACCTACAGAACCAAGGTGACACTGTTTAGAGTTAGACCTACAGAACCAAGGTGACACTGTTTAGACTCAGTTAGACCTACAGAACCAAGGTGACACTGTTTAGAGTTAGACCTACAGAACCAAGGTGACACTGTTTAGAGTTAGACCTACAGAACCAAGGTGACACTGTTTAGAGTTAGACCTACAGAACCAAGGTGACACTGTTTAGAGTTAGACCTACAGAACCAAGGTGACACTGTTTAGAGTTAGTCGTACAGAACCAAGGTGACACTGTTTAGAGTTAGACCTACAGAACCATGGTGACACTGTTCTAAACAGTCGTTTTATTTTGAAGGTTTGTGGCCGCACAAAGTCACCTCAGTGGAATGAGGCCTTCCACTTCCTGGTTCGTGACCCTAAACAGGAAATGCTCATCATCAAGGTTAGTTTTCAGTTTGTTCTCAATCGGAAGATTTCTGAAACCCAAAACACAGACCGGGAGAATGGCTGGGTTGTTTGGTGGAAAGTTAACATTCTTAACCCATTAAACTCAAAAGCAACAGCTGTGTCATTTGAGATGTTAGCGTTGGCTATTCAAATATACCAGATCTATAATCATGAAGAAGTTAATACATACTTATTTAGAAGGCATTTATAGAATCTTCAGGCATGCCTGAAGAAGGCCGAAAGGCCGAAACGTTGCTATATGACTCTTTAAAATAAAGTTCTTGAACCAGCAAGTGGCAGTGTGCGGGTCTCTCCTCCTTCCTCATAACGTTTGCTGTACTGCCAGGACCTATACGCACCTGCTATAAAACTGAACCGGGTGTGCGGAAGTCATCCCTCAAATATTTATAGAATCTTAAAATGGTAAATGTTTCATTTATATACAAGCGCCATATTGTAGTGTATATTACTTTACTTTAGCCGGGACACTGCATATCAAATCAATGGACATATGTATGCAACGTAATTATATAAAGGGTATGCGCATGCATAAAGTACAGCATACATGTACAGTTGTTGGTGGTACATCATTAAGCCCCCCCCCCCCCCCCCCCCCCCCCCCCCCCGCCCCCCCCCCCGCAGGCTGGTAACTGTGTTTTGGTCTATAAATAATGGCGTACTGTACAGTAGTTGTGAACAATTTACAATTACAATTTAGGCATTTAGCAGATGCTCTTAATCCAGAGCGACTTGTACTGTAAGCAAGAACAAAACATGGTAATACATCAAATACATACATTATGTGCACATTAAACTATGAAACAAAGCATAAAAACATGCATACAAGAACAATAATCTATGTAAGGTGTAAAGTGCATCTATATGATTTAGCAGCTATATTTAATCATAATCTATGTATTGTATTATATAACAGTTGTCCAGTGGGGGGGTCTATATACCATAATGTATTATATAACAGTGAATGTCCAGTGGATGGACCATCCGGGGGTCTATATACCATAATGTATCCTCTGGGTCTATATTTAACAATATGTATTAACAGTGGATGCAGGACCTTCCTCCGGGGTCTATATTTAACCATATGTATTGTATTCTATAACAGTTGTCCAGTGCATGGGATCAGCCTCCGGGGTCTATATTTAACCATATGTATTGTATTCTATAACAGTTGTCCAGTGCATGGGATCAGCCTCTGGGGTCTTTATTTAACCATATGTATTGTAACAGTTGTCCAGTGCATGGGATCAGCCTCTGGGGTCTTTATTTAACCATATGTATTGTAACAGTTGTCCAGTGCATGGGATCAGCCTCTGGGGTCTTTATTTAACCATATGTATTGTAACAGTTGTCCAGTGCATGGGATCAGCCTCTGGGGTCTCTGGTGCTTCCGGTCAGAGAGCTGCTGTCAGAACCACAGCTGGTCCTGGATCAGTGGTTCCATCTGGACGGAGCCTCGCCAGACAGCCAGATCCTTCTGAGAGCTGAACTCAAGGTCGGTCGGTCGGTCGGTCGGTCGGTCATAGAGCCCATTGAATTGAATATCCAACATGCTGAGACATGTGTTTGCTGTTGACAGATCTTACAGACCAGGATGATTGAGGCTCTTGAAGCTCAGCCGTCAGAAGATGAGGTGACCACCACTGTGGTCAGTGCTGGCCATCAGTCAGAAGAGGAGGAGACCACCACGGAGGTCGATGAGGTGACCACCACGGAGGTCGATGAGGCGACCACCACGGAGGTCGATGAGGTGACCACTGCTGAGTGTTCAGCTCCATCGTCCCGAGAGCTGGAGGAACCTGCTGACCGGTGAGTGGACCGACTTGGAAGGTTAAATGCAGTGGTTCTCAACCAGTGGTCCTGGGACCACCTGAGGGGGTCCCTGAGGGGGTCCCAGGTGGTCCCCAGCTAAATGATGGAGAGTTTGTAACGAAACAAAATGGACCCTTATAGATCTTTATCTCTTGAGAGCGTAACATTAAACCAAATGGACCCGTACGGGTCCATTTGGTTTTCACATCTGCATTACTTAATTAGTTAATTTACAAGAAGTCTACACAATTAGAGATTGTAATTATGATCAACGTTTACCTGTTATCTCTCCTAATGGTACCAACATCAATACAGCATTGAATTGCAACGGTAGTGTCACATTTATAATGTCCGTGGTTGCGACCCCCTCCCCTGTCCGTGGTTGCGACCCCCTCCCCTGTCCGTGGTTGCGACCCCCTCCCCTGTCCGTGGTTGCGACCCCCTCCCCTGTCCGTGGTAAGGTTGCGACCCCCTCCCCTGTCCGTGGTAAGGTTGCGACCCCCTCCCCTGTCCGTGTGGGTGGTTGCGACCCCCTCCCCTGTCCGTGGTAAGGTTGCGAC
The DNA here is from genome assembly GCF_951216825.1 of Electrona antarctica. Classification (NCBI taxonomy): domain Eukaryota; kingdom Metazoa; phylum Chordata; class Actinopteri; order Myctophiformes; family Myctophidae; genus Electrona; species Electrona antarctica. Next base: position 7,435,401 of record NC_136790.1, read on the forward strand.
CCCCTCCCCTGTCCGTGGTAAGGTTGCGACCCCCTCCCCTGTCCGTGGTAAGGTTGCGACCCCCTCCCCTGTCCGTGTGGGTGGTTGCGACCCCCTCCCCTGTCCGTGGTAAGGTTGCGACCCCCTCCCCTGTCCGTGGTAAGGTTGCGACCCCCTCCCCTGTCCGTGGTAAGGTTGCGACCCCCTCCCCTGTCCGTGGTAAGGTTGCGACCCCCTCCCCTGTCCGTGGTAAGGTTGCGACCCCCTCCCCTGTCCGTGGTAAGGTTGCGACCCCCTCCCCTGTCCGTGGTAAGGTTGTGACCCCCTCCCCTGTCCGTGGTAAGGTTGCGACCCCCTCCCCTGTCCGTGTGGGTGTCGACCCCCTCCCCTGTCCGTGGTAAGGTTGCGACCCCCTCCCCTGTCCGTGGTAAGGTTGCGACCCCCCTCCCCTGTCCGTGGTAAGGTTGCGACCCCCTCCCCTGTCCGTGGTAAGGTTGCGACCCCCTCACCTGTCCGTGGTAAGGTTGCGACCCCCTCCCCTGTCCGTGGTAAGGTTGCGACCCCCTCCCCTGTCCGTGTGGGTGTGACCCCCTCCCCTGTCCGTGTGGGTGTGACCCCCTCCCCTGTCCGTGGTAAGGTTGCGACCCCCTCCCCTGTCCGTGGTAAGGTTGCGACCCCCTCCCCTGTCCGTGGTAAGGTTGCGACCCCCTCCCCTGTCCGTGGTAAGGTTGCGACCCCCTCCCCTGTCCGTGGTAAGGTTGCGACCCCCTCCCCTGTCCGTGTGGGTGTGACCCCCTCCCCTGTCCGTGTGGGTGTGACCCCCTCCCCTGTCCGTGGTAAGGTTGCGACCCCCTCCCCTGTCCGTGGTAAGGTTGCGACCCCCTCCCCTGTCCGTGTGGGTGTCGACCCCCTCCCCTGTCCGTGTGGGTGTCGACCCCCTCCCTTGTCCGTGTGGGTGTCGACCCCCTCCCCTGTCCGTGTGGGTGTCGACCCCCTCCCCTGTCCGTGCTAAGGTTGCGACCCCCTCCCCTGTCCGTGTGGGTGTCGACCCCCTCCCCTGTCCGTGGTAAGGTTGCGACCCCCTCCCCTGTCCGTGTGGGTGTGACCCCCTCCCCTGTCCGTGGTAAGGTTGCGACCCCCTCCCCTGTCCGTGGTAAGGTTGCGACCCCCTCCCCTGTCCGTGGTAAGGTTGCGACCCCCTCCCCTGTCCGTGTGGGTGTCGACCCCCTCCCCTGTCCGTGTGGGTGTGACCCCCTCCCCTGTCCGTGTGGGTGTCGACCCCCTCCCCTGTCCGTGGTAAGGTTGCGACCCCCTCCCCTGTCCGTGTGGGTGTGACCCCCTCCCCTGTCCGTGGTAAGGTTGCGACCCCCTCCCCTGTCCGTGGTAAGGTTGCGACCCCCTCCCCTGTCCGTGGTAAGGTTGCGACCCCCTCCCCTGTCCGTGGTAAGGTTGCGACCCCCTCCCCTGTCCGTGGTAAGGTTGCGACCCCCTCCCCTGTCCGTGGTAAGGTTGCGACCCCCTCCCCTGTCCGTGTGGGTGTCGCAACCACGGACATTAAAAATGTGACACTTCCGTTGTTTGCAGCATACAACGCTGACGAAGGCTTCGCGCCGAAACGCATTCGTTGTTGTGCTCTGTTTGACTTTGCAGCATACCATACCTACCTATAGTTCTGTGAGTGCTGGTGTTGTCTGGTTTAAAAGTGCTGTGGAGACACCCAGTATAATAATGACAGTGTTATTGTCAGGGGCACTACGTTGACACCCATGGCTGCTGTGGAGAGTGAGACATCCAGCCAGCCAGAGCCTGACGACGAGGGAGAAGTTGACGAAGAGCCTCCAGTTTGTCAACCAGCTGATGAACCTCATCGCCCTGATGGTGGCGCTACAGTGACTCCTCCCCCTCCCAGAGAAACCGCTCCCACAGTGAGTTGGAGACATTATGGGATGTCCCATATGTTCGGCCGTCAATAGCTTAAAAATGTGACATAGGAGAATATATTTATTTTTGTATGTGTGTGCGTGTGCGTGTGTGTGTGCGTGCGTGTGTGTAATAGGAAATGTGAGCTTTGTAGAAATTAAATACGAGCACTCTCAGTCTGTACATGCAGTTTACCGGGTGCACGGCTCACGGAGACTCAGAGTAAGAAAGAAATAGCCAGCACTCTGAAGTAGAGGTCTTCGGGTAAGCCAGAGATCTGAAAATACTAGGGATCCGAACGGACCTGGAGCCGGTCCGGTTCCATCCACAAGAAGTGACTCCGGGGACGGTTCGGAGCCACTACCGTATGTCTCGGGTAATCTGAAAGTGAAATGACGATTCAACTATTACCCGACTGGACCCGGCGATTGGCTTTTTTTCCCTCCTTCGTCCAGTGGGAGGAGAGCTGCCTGCATGCCTTGCGTCACGTGACTTGAGTAAGGAGGTGGTAAGGTTAGTAAGGAAGTATTGTGTAGACAACAACAACAAGATGGTAAGGTTAGTAAGGAAGTATTGTGTAGACAACAACAACAAGAAAGACTTGAGTAAGGAGGTGGTAAGGTTAGTAAGGAAGTACTGTGTAGACAACAACAACAAGATGGTAAGGTTAGTAAGGAAGTATTGTGTAGACAACAACAACAAGAAAGACTTGAGTAAGGAGGTGGTAAGGTTAGTAAGGAAGTATTGTGTAGACGACAACAACAAGATGGTAATGTTAGTAAGGAAGTACTGTGTAGACAACAACAACAAGAAAGAAATATCCAGCACTCGGAAGTGTTAAGTGTGCCTTAATTTCCGTGGATGCTGTCCGTGGTGATGAACAGACATCCGATGTTTGGCACTCATTTAAGATTTTTACGATGCATCGTGATTTCAATATTAACGTTTCTGGAGAAGGATAGGTAGTGTTAGGTTCTTCTCCTGTTTATTGGGAAACAAAAATATGGAAGTGCTTCAGAACAAAAGCGACTGCCATCCGGCTGGCAGTCAAGCGTCCGCGCCAGGAGGACCTAGGGGCAGGAAAAGTGTTAATATGAATTAAAAGTCCCAGAAGGACTTCGGAGTGCCGTCTAGATTCAAACCGGGGGATAGTTTGAGCGCCGCGATTACATACAAAGTCAATGCAAAGACAAGACCTCATGAGTGACAGCCAATGCGTTGAGCCCCGATGGTTTTATTCATCCAAAAACAAGCAGGTCCATTTGGTTACACTTCCAAAGTTAAATTACTGTGCACTTTTTATATATATATCAATAATATATACTATCTAGGGCTGGGACTTTAACAGATTAATTTTGATTAATTAAAATAATTAACACATTTTAATTGCGCTTAGTTTTTGCACCTCATTGGACGAATTTGAGGCGTATCGATCATACCGGTGCACGCACTGGGAGAAGAAGATGATCAGGCTGCTTTGTTTGGCCCAGTGGATGATGGGAAATTAAACAAAAGCTAATTCATCCTGGTGTGTGGCGGAGGACAATTTCACCATGAATGAAAATCTCCACGGTATGATTATTGTGAGCGTTTCTTTTTTTTAAAACACCATAAACAATAATAGCTGTTTTCATCCCATCCATAGTGCACTCCACCAGAGGAGACGCCCCCTGCAGAATCTCAGGAGGAACTGCAACCACCAACACAGAGGTGAGATCCAGCGTCTATTGACCATATGCAGACGGCGGCCATCTTGCCATTAAGTTAATGGCAGGGTGGCAACTAGATGTAATTTGCCATTGACAGCCCATACATCCAAACAGAAAGGTCCTATCTGATTGACAGCCCATACATCCAAACAGAAAAGTCCTATTGCAGCTGTACGGAAAGCTTGAATTATCCTCTCTATATCTGCAAAGTTTTTGTTTCATAAAAATCCACTGTAGACATGTTATGAGCTACTTCCTGTCAAGAAATTCCTTGCAGGTGATTATTTAAGTGTTGTAGTTTGGAAGCGCTTGCTTTCAGAAAAGCAACGTCCAGTGATATCCAACGAGCACTAAACTCCAACACAAGAATGACTCTGTGTGTGTGTGTGTGTGTGTGTGTGTGTGTGTGTGTGTGTGTGTGTGTGTGTGTGTGTGTGTGTGTGTTTAGGCCTCACATAGGTGACGACCTGGCCCAGGCTACGGTGCCCTTTGACCTTCCATCACCTGAGCAGACCCTCCCCCCGCACACCACGCCAGAACTACACTTCGCTACTGAGGTATTATTAATATTATTATTATTATTATATTTATTCAATTGCGCAACGACAAACCGGAAGTCAATAGTGCACCAGCAAAATTATTCTCCGTCAATTGACTCATTGACGGTAGCCGAAATCTTCGCACCCTTTTATCTCTGAATCTAATCTCAGATTCCGATAATAATCAATAACAAGCTATATTGATGGCCGGTCGCGTCGCTAGTTTTGGTAAAAAAAGAAGCATCCCGTGGGTGGTCCGCGATTATTGGATTGCTTATCCAAGAGCTAACGTCCGGCAACCCCCAGGGTATTTTTTCCCTTGAAACAGGCTCATAAGAGGGGTCGCGGTGGCATTCGGTAGTGCTGTTGCCTCACAGCTAGAAGGTCCTGGGTTTGATACCCGCTGTGGGCGCTGGGCGTGTACTCTCCTTTGCATCATCAGTGCCCATACCCTAGGTAGGGTTGGCGAAAGGGCCTTATTGTGTGGATTTTGTATGTTCTCCCCTGGTCCCCTAGGGTAGGTACCCTCACATAATGTTCTCCCCGTGTCCCCTAGCCTAGGGTAGGTACCCTCACAAATAACATGCAGTAATCCTGGTCTCTACACTGCCTCCCCCTGGCCAGCCGGGGCACCTGATGGAGGGGGAATAACGTGTTCCTTCCACACGATATGTCCAACAGGGGAAACCCCCCCCCTGTCAGGTGAAAAGAAGCAGCTTGGACTCCTCATGCACTAAAGGAAGCATGAGGTCAGTTCGTTGCTCTCCCCAGGTTGGCAGAGGGAGTGTAGAGCCCAGGATTACATTAGATAATTGACACTGGGTGAAAAAACTGGGTTGCAAAATCATGGAAAGAAAAATGCTCATACGGCTCAAATACCCCTGGCACATGAATGGACACAGACCCAAACAATCGTGGCAATTAATAAATGCAGTTTCTAATGTTCGTCCTCTAGGGGGTGCTCCGTATCCACCTGCTGGAAGCTCGCAGTCTGGTTGCCAAGGACAACTGGGGCCTGGTGAAGGGCAAGAGTGACCCCTACGTCAAGGTCAGCGTCGGTGACCTTATGAACTTCAAGAGTCACGTGATCAAGGAGAACCTCAACCCGGTGTGGAACGAGATGTACGAGGTGAGAACATCACACCCCCTACTGTCTGTCACAAGTATTACATCATTGCCGAATCACAATTATATTTTTGCATAATCGTCAATCGTTTCCATGTTGAAAAATGGCCGAACATTTTCAAAACTTTTTCCAAAATAAGTTTTTGCGTGCGTGTTTGTCCAACAGGTGGTTGTGAGTGGACAGACGGTCCAGGAGATCCGGTTCGAGGTATACGATAAAGACCTGGACTCTGATGATTTCCTAGGCAGGTATGTAGAAGGTCTGAAAACCAACCTCTTCAGACTCCATCTTAGCCCGTAGCACTTGTTATGTAGACATAGCACTCTATAGTGTATACTCATAGTTTCATTGTACAGATATTCTGTTAGACGGATGTTAGGTTCTTAGCTTTGTTAAGATTCTTGATGACTATTTGTCGTGTGTGTGTGTGTGTGTGTGTGTGTGTGTGTGTGTGTGTGTGTGTGTGTGTGTGTGTGTGTGTGTGTGTGTGTGTGTGTGTGTGCGTGTGTGCGTGCGTGCGTGCGTGCGTGCGTGCGTGCGTGCGTGCGTGCGTGCGTGCGTGCGTGCGTGCGTGCGTGCGTGCGTGCGTGCGTGCGTGCGTGCGTGCGTGCGTGCGTGCGTGCGTGCGTGCGTGTGTGTGTGTGTGCGTGCGTGCAGGTTCAGCATCAGACTGGATGACATCATCAGACCTCGGTACACTGACCAGGTCAGTCTTTGTGGTCTCAGAACTCTCACACATACAAACATGTGTCTCGTGAGAGTAGTTGTATGACCAGTTGTATGACCAGTTGTATGACCAGGCACGCATGCGAACAACCACTTCAGTTCTACTTCCTATCACACGGCTGTTTGTTTACATTCACCAATGCAGGGGCTTGCTTTGTATTGCTAGGATGGGAGCGCTTGCTCATCCTATGAACTCCAATATCGGCTGCGGCTCTGCTCCAACGCAATACACATAACCGACGCACGTTTTGCGGATCCACCGCTTTACCCGTCCCTAACACTATATAATGACTGTGTTTCAGTGGTACACGCTGAAGGATGTAAAGTCTGGTCAGGTCCATGTCGTAGTGGAGTGGGTTCCTGCTGTCTCACAGAACCATAGACTGGAACAGGTATGTTCATGTCATAGTGGAGTGGGTTCCTGCTGTCTCACAGACACACACACACACACACACACACACACACACACACACACACACACACACACACACACACACTAGACAGGAACAGTACTTATCATTTGTATTATTTCTACAGAGGGTATGCGCGTAACATCATCATCATTCCTGGAAGTTCTGCGGGAACCTCTACTCAGCCTACTGAGTGGCAAAAAAACTAATTACTGGCCTTGATGGCCCATACATCCAAACAAAAAAGTCCTGATTGTATTAAACAACGTTAAACTCACTTTGCCACTCAGTTTGCCACTCGATTTTGCCATTCACTTTATGTGAAAAACATAACACATTTGAAAAACATGTTTTTTATATTACTCCTCCAGATTCTGTCCAAAAATCACGCAAATCATTACACACTATCTCTATAGTCATGTGTTCAAGCCAGACCTGTCCGATATTTCATATTCCATCCTAATTGGCTATAATTGGCTTTCAAAGTTTGCAGGATTGGCCCGTTTTGAACAAAAAGCCTCAAATCATGAACGCAGCGTGCAATTTACGCGAAATCTTTCACAGACTTTCCTACTAGGCTGAGGAATATATCCTACCCTTTCACATTGGCCTGTTATAGCGCCACCAACAGGTGGATTTTTGCAAAACACATTTTTGGAACAAAATGCCTCAAATCATCCAATTGCCATCCAAGGCCCTTTTCACATTGGCCTATTATAGCGCCACCAGGAGGCCACAAATTGACCTGCCCTGGTGGAGACCTATCTAGTTTTTACTGTTTCTTATTTATAACACTTTTTTTCCCTCATATGATTGGACAATATCCGGTGACTATATTAGTTGCAACTACACTCCCCAGGATTGCGTTGTCAATGCCTGTGTGGCATTGAGTGGCATTTTGTTTACTGCCTATACCTCCTATTGTTAATAATAATAATAATAATAATAATAATAATAATATCTGGGACTTCTATAGCGCTTTTCTAATACCCAAAGACGCTTTACATGTGTGGGGGCCGGGGGGGGGGGGGGGGGGGGGGACAAGAGAAAAGGACCAGTAAAACATTATATGTAACACGTTAAAAACACATCAGCTGGGGAATGCTAGTCTGAACAGGTGGGTTTTTAGTGCGGTTTTGAAGGTGGGGAGTGAGGGGGCATCGCAGATCTGTTTGGGGCGGCCACAGAGTTAATGTGTTAATGTAACATGTCTAATCCTTAACCCTGTCCGTGTCCATGCATCAGGTTCTACAGCTCCAGCGCCTCCAGTCCTTCCAAAACCGGACGGTTCCGTCTGCAGCGCTGCTGTTTGTGCTGGTGGACCAGGCCCGCGCACTGCCTGTGAGTCACATGTCTTGTCTGTCACAATTTTAAAAAAACTGTCAGACCCAAAAGCAGAACACAACAAGGTCAAAGTCCAAGGGTGTTTATTGCAAACTGAGGCGGAAATTGGGAGCTTGTAGATCGGCTATTTTCGGTGTAGGTTTTGGAGGGTGCCGTGTCATCAGTCCGAAGGCTCATTGTTCCGAAATTACTAACCCTGTCTCTAATCTTAACCCTATAAGTATACCCACCAGCACGGGAGCAGTGCAAGCACAGAGCAGCGTTTGGGGATAGTTTGTGCTGCTGTTCTGACTTCTCTCACGCAGTGCAGTTCAGCCGGTTTATCACACTGAGCAGACAGAGCAGCTGAGTGAGCAGAGAACAGCACATCAGAGGCACACTCACAGCTGCAAATAGCTTGTTGCCGATGCATTTGGACAAAGAAAGAATGACTTCTGTCCTTGAAATAATGATATGAAAAAAATAGTTGTTGTTGAAATGCCCCATCGCAGAGTCCGTCGTCCGTTTCAAATCCCTCCTGAAAACTCACTTTTTTAAAGCTGCTTTTATCCCCTAAATGTTTTAACACATTATGCCCTACTGCATTTCTGCGTAGGCCTATAGCTTGTTTTATCCTCTGTATCATTGTTATTTTTTGTGTTTATGGTGTGTTTTAGAAGAGCATTATAATATACTGTATAAAGGCCTATTGTTTTCCTCTATAGCTGAAGAAGAGCGGCAAAGAGCCCAAAGCGGGGGCGGAGCTAGTTCTGGGAGGAACCACCCACAGAACCAAGGTGACACTTTGGTCATGTGACGCTTTGGGCATGTTTCATGTCATTAACTGTAGACTTTATCAGCTTTTTGTTTTGTTTTGTTTTTGCGTTAATGTGATCCACGTGACTCCACATGGCCACATGCAGAGTCCCAGAAAAAAATGGTGACTCATCATAGCATGATGGGTAACCATGGAATCATGGCAAAACAAGCCATGTAACATTAAAAAGAAAAAAGAAAAGAGGTCGTTGGCAGGGAATTAACCGTTCTTGACCTTTGACCCGTCTCTGTGCAGATGTGCGATCGCTCCGTCGACCCTCAGTGGAAGCAGACCTTCTACTTCCTGATTCGTGACCCCAAACTTGAGATGCTCATTTTTAAGGTAAAATGTGTGTGTGTGTGTGTGTGTGTGTGTGTGTGTGTGTGTGTGTGTGTGTGTGTGTGTGTGTGTGTGTGTGTGTGTGTGTGTGTGTGTGTGTGTGTGTGTGTGTGTGTGTGTGCGCGTGTGTGTATGTGTGAGTGAGGGCACGAGTGCGTGCGTGCGTGCGTGCTACTGCTAATCTCACAAACAGTTTGATCGGTCAATGCCACATTTCTTGTGTACACTAGTAGACCAACTTACCGTCACACATAATAAATATCATATAGTCTTGAATATATTCAACTTTACGCTAGTAGGCTAACTTAGTGGGATAGATGGGATCAACCTCTGGGTCTATATTTAACCATATGTATTATATAACAGTGGATGGACCTTCCTCTGGGTCTATATTTAACCATATGTATTATATAACAGTGGATGGACCTTCCTCTGGGTCTATATTTAACCATATGTATTGTATTCTATAACAGTTGTCCAGTGGATGGGATCAGCCTCTGGGGTCTCTGGTGCTTCCGGTCAGAGAGCTGCTGTCAGAACCACAGCTGGTCCTGGATCAGTGGTTCCATCTGGACGGAGCCTCGCCGGACAGCCAGATCCTTCTGAGAGCTGAACTCAAGGTGGGAAAAATAAGTGGTGAAAAGAGCAGGAAAACTAAAGTTGTGAAATAATTGGTGAAAACAGTGGGTTACTTAAAGATGGAGTGCCGTACTCTCTGTTGTACTCTCTGTTTTGTATGCGTCTATGGAGTAAACATTTACTTAGTCTAATAGACCCCAGGTGTTTTGTCTGTGTCTATGGAGTTAACATTACTATAATAGACCCCCAGGTGTGCTTATAATATTCAAATATGTCTTCCCTGTGTATTTTTGGTTTCTTCCTGAAAGCTGAAAGCCTTTGAGTCAAAAGGCCCAATCGAAAACACACAATTTTTGTGACATGATAAACCTAACCCCTCCTCCATTATATAACACACAGCTGTGGGCGAGGCTTAAGTTCAGGTGGGTGGTGCTACTGTACTGTGAAAATCAGTTGAATAATGATGTGTTTTGAACAGATCCTGGATTCCAAGATGGTGGAGCTGATAGGAACAGACTCTTTGCCCTGCGCTGCCTCCGGCTGTGGACCATAAGAATAGTCTATGTGTGTATGTATGAATCTATGTATCCAGTATGTTGCATTGATAGAACACCACAGTTAGACTGCAGTTGACAGTAGACTGCAGTCACATCCAGTATGTTGCATTGGTAGAACACAGTTCACATCCAGTATGTTGCATTGATAGAACACAGTTAGACTGCAGTCACATCCAGTATGTTGCATTGATAGAACACAGTTCACATCCAGTATGTTGCATTGATAGAACACAGTTAGACTGCAGTCACATCCAGTATGTTGCATTGATAGAACACAGTTCACATCCAGTATGTTGCATTGATAGAACACAGTTCACATCCAGTATGTTGCATTGATAAAACACAGTTAGACTGCAGTCACATCCAGTATGTTGCATTGATAGAACACAGTTCACATCCAGTATGTTGCATTGATAAAACACAGTTAGACTGCAGTCACATCCAGTATGTTGCATTGATAGAACACAGTTCACATCCAGTATGTTGCATTGATAGAACACAGTTCACATCCAGTATGTTGCATTGATAGAACACAGTTAGTCACATCCAGTATGTTGCATTGATAGAACACAGTTCACATCCAGTATGTTGCATTGATAGAACACAGTTCACATCCAGTATGTTGCATTGATAGAACACAGTTAGTCACATCCAGTATGTTGCATTGATAGAACACAGTTCACATCCAGTATGTTGCATTGATAGAACACAGTTAGTCACATCCAGTATGTTGCATTGATAGAACACAGTTCACATCCAGTATGTTCCATTGATAGAACACAGTTCACATCCAGTATGTTGCATTGATAGAACACAGTTCACATCCAGTATGTTCCATTGATAGAACACAGTTCACATCCAGTATGTTGCATTGATAGAACACAGTTCACATCCAGTATGTTGCATTGATAGAACACAGTTCACATCCAGTATGTTGCATTGATAGAACACAGTTAGTCACATCCAGTATGTTGCATTGATAGAACACAGTTCACATCCAGTATGTTGCATTGATAGAACACAGTTAGACTGCAGTCACATCCAGTATGTTGCATTGATAGAACACAGTTCACATCCAGTATGTTCCATTGATAGAACACAGTTCACATCCAGTATGTTGCATTGATAGAACACAGTTCACATCCAGTATGTTGCATTGATAGAACACAGTTCACATCCAGTATGTTGCATTGATAGAACACAGTTCACATCCAGTATGTTGCATTGATAGAACACAGTTAGTCACATCCAGTATGTTGCATTGATAGAACACAGTTAGACTGCAGTCACATCCAGTATGTTGCATTGATAGAACACAGTTAGACTGCAGTCACATCCAGTATGTTGCATTGATAGAACACAGTTAGTCACATCCAGTATGTTGCATTGATAGAACACAGTTAGACTGCAGTCACATCCAGTATGTTGCATTGATAGAACACAGTTCACATCCAGTATGTTGCATTGATAGAACACAGACTGCAGTCACATCCAGTATGTTGCATTGATAGAACACAGTTCACATCCAGTATGTTGCATTGATAGAACACAGACTGCAGTCACATCCAGTATGTTGCATTGATAGAACACAGTTAGACTGCAGTCACATCCAGTATGTTGCATTGATAGAACACAGCAGTAAGAAGCCTCATTAATGCTCTATGTGACTCGCTGCTATAGTCTAGACCACCTGGAAATGAGGTGAAATACTGTGGAAAGGTTATGGACAAGTTTTGAAAAATATTGTAATAGTTTGAGTGACTGACCACATGCCGCCCCCACCTTCACTTATTGCGGCCTGCAGGTTAATATCAACTGGCGGCCCGGGGGCCACATGCGGCCCCCACCTTCACTTAATGCGGCCTGCAGGTTAATATCAACTGGCGGCCTGGAGGCCACATGCGGCCCCCACCTTCACTTATTGCGACCTGCAGGTTAATATCAACTGGCGGCCCGGGGGCCACATGCGGCCCCCACCTTCACTTAATGCGGCCTGCAGGTTAATATCAACTGGCGGCCCGGGGGCCACATGCGGCCCCCACCTTCACTTAATGCGGCCTGCAGGTTAATATCAACTGGCGGCCCGGGGGCCACATGCGGCCCCCACCTTCACTTAATGCGGCCTGCAGGTTAATATCAACTGGCGGCCTGGAGGCCACATGCGGCCCCCACCTTCACTTATTGCGACCTGCAGGTTAATATCAACTGGCGGCCCGGGGGCCACATGCGGCCCCCACCTTCACTTAATGCGGCCTGCAGGTTAATATCAACTGGCGGCCCGGGGGCCACATGCGGCCCCCACCTTCACTTATTGTGACCTGCAGGTTGATATTTTCTCTCTCTCCTCTCCTCAGGTTTGATCTGAAAGATGATGTCATCATTCCGGGCAGAGAGATGACGTCATCACTCTGCGACTCACGCTGATGCCTTCCCCCACTCTCCTCTACGTGTACACAGACACCACTGTAACCTTTGGCCTGTGACCCTATGACCCTGTGACCTTGCTCTGCACTGCTAGTATAGTTGTATATTCGCAAACACACGCACAACCACGCACACTCGCTCACACACACGCACACACACACACACACACACACACACACACACACACACACACACACACACACACACACACACACACACACACACACACACACACACACACACAAACACACACACACACATCGCTAGTATAAGCCAGTGGTTATCTCTAACATGTGGTCTGGGGGAGACCCCTAGCGGTACAAATGGACCCTTACAGGTCTATGAGGGTCCATTTGGTTCCATGTGTACACTCTCAGAGTTACAGACCTGTAAGGGTCCATTTGGTTCCATTTGTTACACTCTCAGAGTTACAGGTATGTGAGGGTCCATTTGGTTCCATGTATTACACTCTCAGAGTTACAGACCTGTAAGAGTCCTTTTGGTTCCATTTGTTACACTCTCAGAGTTACAGACCTGTAAGGGTCCATTTGGTTCCATGTATTACACTCTCAGAGTTACAGACCTGTAAGGGCTCATTTGGTTCCATTTATTACACTCTCAGAGTTACAGACCTGTAAGCCGTAAGGGTCCATTTGGTTCCATGTATTACACTCTCAGAGTTACAGACCTGTACGGGTCCATTTGGTTCCATGTATTACACTCTCAGAGTTACAGACCTGTAAGGGTCCCCTGGGTGGTCCCCGAACCGCATGGTGAGAACCACTATGATCACCAATGACAGACAGGATTGAAGCACTTGCTCTGACAGTGTTAACGAAGGTTTTTTTTATTATTATTATTATTTTAAGTTTTTAGTTTTGACTGAAGTTTACTCTATAAATACTAGTGTTGGACAGGAGCTATAGTTACTAACTAGACCCTCCAAAAAAACGCGGGCTAAAATCCTTGATTTTGCGATGAAATATTGTATGTGATTTTTTTTGCTGTGAAATTGCGGGAAGATGCGAAATATGCAGAAAGTTGCAAAATATGCAGAAAGTTGCTACATATGTGATAAAAATTGAAATGCGAGATGTTGCGAAATATTAAGAAAGTTGTGAAATATGTGGGGTTTATGTGGTTTTATGTGGTGAAATATGCGGGAAGTTTACGCGATTATGCATCGTTTTTTAAAGAAATTGACCTCTGCATAATCTGCACCATTTGGCTGATTATGCGGTAAATTATGCAATCAAATAATCACATTTTTCTGGAGGGTCTAACTAACATATTACTCTTAGTATGTTGCCCCCGTGACCCGACTCCGGATAAGCGGTTGAAGTTGGATGGATGGATGGATTATTACTTTCCCCAGTAACTTTCCCACCAAATTAGATTATATTAATTTATACTCCATAGCAGGAGGTTGTCCGATGTAACAGATCTACAAGCTATCAACACGTTGTGATGCGACAGTGCATTATCTATTGTATAGAGCACCGAAGTCTGATATCAATCTATATCTGCTGTGTTTAAGGATGTGCCCTCTCGCAAATAATGATGAATGATGAATTACAAGGGTAAAGTAATGTAGTGCAAAAACTTGTATTTTAACTAGTTGACGCTTAATAACAAGTAATAAGTAATGTATTTAAGGAACTAGTAAATTTAATTTGCTTTAATTTAATTGTGTTTTTGGCATTGGACATTAGAACATTTAATATTTAATTTAACATTTAATTAGAACATTTAATGCTTACAATGTGTCACAAATGCGTTGTAAGCTTCTAGATCAGCTATTTCTGCTTTTATCATGTATGAACAACGATTATGACGATTATGTCAAAATAATTGTGATTATCTCAAATAATTGCGATCAGATCACGCCAAGGAGCCCCAAATATGTTGTATTGGCCCCCATATCAAAAATATGTTTTAGAAGCAAAGATTACAGTTAAAATGTTCGCTTTAAAAAATATATACGGTAGGCCTATATATTATTCAAATATTTGCACAAATTTGCACAATAATCCAAAAACACGGTTTGACCTGCTATATGTTTTAAACAGCCAAAATATAAAATATGGTTAAAGTGGTTAAAATGAATGTGACGCTATATTAACCAACCTATTGACACTCAGCTAATTAAATACAACCAGCCTTTGCAAACTGCAACCCGATTACCATTTAACTATAGAGGGTATGCGTCATCATCATACCCAGAAGTTATGCGGGAACGCCTACTGAGTGGCAAAAAACTACTGTCTGGCCTTGACAGCCCATACATCCAAACAGAAAAGTCCTATTTGATTGACAGCCCATACATCCAAACAGAAAAGTCCTATCTGATTGACAGCCCATACATCCAAACAGAAAAGTCCTATTTGATTGACAGCCCATACATCCAAACAGAAAAGTCCTATTTGATTGACAGCCCATACATTCAAACAGAAAAGTCCTATCTGATTGACAGCCCATACATCCAAACAGAAAAGTCCTATCTGATTAAACAATGTTAAACTCACTTTGACACTCACTTTATGCATGCGCATACCCTCTATTATAGCAACATTGGAATGGAGGCACTTTTACCTGAGATACAGGGATTAAATATAGAGATACTGAGCTGCGTTAAACTAACTAATCATTTACAGTACAGGCATAGAGAGAGGTTGTTTTGGGGGTTTTTTTGTAGCCTTTTTTTTCAAATTGAAACTTTTAAACACCACTGCAGTGTTAGTTACTTTACATGCTTTACATTTTAAACATTAGATTCCGTCACAGATTCATGCTTTACATTTTAAACATTTGATTCCGTCACAGATTCATGCTTTACATTTTAAACATTTGATTCCGTCACAGATTCATGCTTTACATTTTAAACATTTGATTCCGTCACAGATTCATGCTTTACATTTTAAACATTTGATTCCGTCACAGATTCATGCTTTACATTTTAAACATTTTATTATGTCATAGTACTTTGCTGCTTTCATTCAACGCTACTGCTATGTAGGGATGGAGCTTGTTAATTTTAATTGATAACGAGCACCGTGTCAATCCAGGCTTTTATCGAGCCTACTATTGAGCGTTTTCTAATATTTTGTTGAAAGACTTGAGACGACAAATTCTGAACAGAACCGGTAGCATTAGTTTAGTTTTATTGGCCAGCCTGTGAGTTTGTGGCTGACCACCACCTAAAATGAAATGTAGATGACAAAATTTTAATATATATTTGTGCCTATCATTAAATCAACCATTCATTAATGTGCAATAAGTGTTAAATGGCTTTATATTATGATTATAAAGAAAATAATACAATAAAACCTCTTCAGCTCTTTATGAATGGAAAGTTACCTTTTGACCTTTTTACTTTTGGAAAATATTATTGAAGAAACTGTTAAATGTTAACTGGTTAATGTGTGTACCGTCACTTTAAAAAGAGTAATTTTGTTTACCCGGGCAACGCTGCATGGTTGGCACAGGTATCGATTCACTTTTAGACCGAAATGTTTGTGCCAGCATGGGTGATTCGATTTATTTCTTGATCGCCTCTTGTCTTGATTGTTTAAACATGACGTCATGGGCCGCTATGCTCGATAACAGGCTCGATGAGCCCAAAGCTTATTGATACCGGGTACTCGATAAGCCCAAACCTTATTGATACCGGTTACTCGATAGATTTGTCATTGAGTTTGTAATGGGCTCGGGTTTCGAGCTCCATCCCTAATGCTGTGTGTTTGCAATATATACTGTTTTTTAATATTTTTTCAGGCAGTTTGTTTTATATATTTTCTACAATTAAGGCATTTATTATTTAAATGTGCCGCTCTTTGAATGCAGTAATCTGTAACGTGTGTTTATGATGATTATTATTATAGACTGAAGGTGATTATAGTCATCATATAACATCATAAACTGAGGGTGATTGAAACTTGACAGCAGAACAATAAAGATGTTTTTGCATCTCATTTGTTGTCTTGTTTGAATTGGGGCAGATCCACACTGAGTCCGATTGAATCGAACTGGTCCCGAATACGATTGACTGGTCACCGCTGGCCATGATTCACGTTGGCCTTTTAGTACGGATGGCGTCCGAGTACATTTCAATCGGTCCCGAGACTACCTCCCCATGCAGTCCCAGGAATGGTACGGGGAACGGTACGCACGCAGCATTCACACGACCACATCTGCCAAGTGGTCCCGAGTGCGCACCCGGGACCATAGTGTGAATCTGGCCTTAGTTGTAAAACTGACCCAGACTATCCCAGACTAACCAGTCTAATAAAGCCCAAACCACACCAATGATTTGAGTAGTTGCATGTATTGCAACCAACCACAGTGCAGGGCCGCCGTATGCGCGAACTACGTGACCACCCCGGGAGTTCTAGAGGAGGCAGTTCCAGATTGAGGGTTCCGGCCTACAAAACAATGACTACAAAACAATGACTACAACATGACGTGACGATATCATCCGCTCCCGATTTAGTAATACAGACCAGGCTTTCCTCCAAGGTTATTCAGAGGGAGGTTCTATTAACTCTTTGACCTCTGACCTTATGAGGTGTCATTCAAAGGTCACTTGCATCAAACTTTACAGCTTTTGTTGCAAAAATAATGCTGTATAAGGCATTTATTTATTTTACTGATCTGATCAATATTTCTGTTTTAGTGACCTGGTTTGTATCTCCATTATGACACTAAAATTAACCGGAAAATGTCATATTTACACAAATTCCTCCTCTGATAACATGTAAGTATTTATCTGCCAAATACAAACACACACACACACACACGTGTATATACATGAATATATTGATGTTTCCACTCAAGCAATCCACATTGTATGCTTTGATTGGTTTGCCTTAAGAAAGGACCAGTACTTGTACCTTGTAATAACGGTATCTATCTATCTATCTATCTATCTATCTATCTATCTATCTATCTATCTATCTATCTATCTATCTATCTATCTATCTATCTATCTATCTATCTATGTCAATATAGGACGTCCTTAAGGACCAGAGCTGAGCAGCATATTTGTTTGATCCATTGCAAAGTTTAGTCCATTTGAGTTCTGCTGGGAAGTGGAGGGGAGGAGCCGGGGGGGGGGGGGGTTGTCATGGGAATAATCCTTGGACATGGAGGGAGAGAGAGAGAGAGAGAGAGGGAGAGAGTCCAGAGAGAGAGGGGTTCACATGGACAAAAGCCAGCGTGTGTGATAGACAAACAGACCAGTCTCTGCATGGTGCCTCTATAGTATGAGATCTGGTCCACATTCATTCAGCAGAAGTTTTTAAACAACAGCTGTACTGCTGATCATGTTCTGATTCAGATGATGAGAGACACAGCAAATATGTTTGGTTTGGAACGGACTTTAAGTTTATTCATCTCACAGTCACACTATTCTTCTAACTTATAAGTTGTAGTTGTTGGTTGTGAAAGAGAAGCATGTTCCATCACGGTTTCTTTAATAACGGCCAACAGCAGTTGGTGAAGGAGGAGTAATAATTTTATATTATGGAGAACATGATGTTTTTCTCCAAGCTGCTCCTGACCGTTTGTTTAATGACGGCCACCAGCAGAGCTATCGAGACTGGTGAGTAAAGATTCCATTAATTGTTATGATGTATTTATTTGTATTGTTTTATCTTTTTGTTTGACCATTTAAAGACAACACATTTGAAACAGCAGCATCATATTCAGTGGTGGAAAAAGTACTCATTTGTCTACTTGTCTAGTAAAAGTGTCAATACTGCATCAATACTGCAATATAGAAATACTTTGTTACAAGTAAAAATCTGAAATTAAAAATGTGCTTGAGTAAAAGTACAACCGTATTGGCATCAAATTGTATTAGTTAGTTACCAATAGTAAAAGTATAGGCTATACTCATTATGCAGAATGCCTCGTTTCAAGTTTTCAAATATTTTGAAGGCCTGAAGTGTTTAATGTATGTTTTGTAATAATAGAAAATGTACAAAGTAGGCTAACTATATGGGCACTAAATGTTTTCAAATGATTTATATGCTTATATTTATTTAAAATAATTTTAGTGAAGTAGACTTTGATGAGATCACAGTATAGCTGTTCCATAGCTGATTGTTCTTGGTGGGAAAAGTACTCACATACTTTACCTAACTTAAGTAAAAGTATCAATACTGCAATGCATAAATATAGCCTACTCTGATACAAGTCAAAGTCTGGAATTCTAAATGTAGGACCCAAAAGTATTGGTATGAAAATGTACTACAGTATGCTTCGTGCAGAATGTCACATTTCTTTCTTTTCAAAATCTTTTTATTTCCGTTTTATAACAGTATGGGTGTCAAGTCACAGGTTCATATAGAAAAAATAAAAATAAAATATCAGATTTTAGTATCAGTGACTGAGGTAAACAAACGTAGCCTACTGTATGAATCAGAGATCGTGGGCAGACATAATGAAAAGACTGTTATTGTGCAAAACATGCCCCTTCAAGACAAAAGAAAACATTTTCTCCCCTTCAAGTCCCAATTTAGTATAGCCAATTCCCAATTCCCCAGCCTCTCTACAAGTACTCCATATCTGCTAACCCCCACAAGTCATTGGGAGGGTGAAGAAAGCCTCGGGTCTCCTCCGATACCCGGGCCATCAAGCCAACATCTTAGAATGTCACATTTCACACAAGTTTTCAAAAGTATAATTGGAAATAATTTGAAAATATCTCATCTACAAGATGCAGCTAATTTCAAATGGCTGAAATACATATAGGGTGATAGTTATATTTGAAATCTACAAAGTAACTATGAAATAATTAAAGTGTATAATTATAATTAAAATCTATAAAGTAACCACTAAAGTTTTCTTTGAGAACAACAAATTGCGAGCGCTAATTGGCTGGTTGGGCAAATTAGTTATTGAAAGTTAGGTAAAAACTAATCAAAACTAAATCTGTGTCACTCCAACAAAACAAAACATGTTTGCATTACAATTACCATTTTATTTGAGACATTTGAGCATTTTGCTTTAATTCTAACAAGTTATTGACTATTGTTTACTATTGTTAACTGATTATGGGCCTATAGTGGCACAATGTGTGACATGGGAATAATGTATTAATATTTTTGTATAGCCATGGATCATTGATGTAGTTAATCCAGTCTGACTTTTACTTTAGTTATGCAAATGTGAAAATGGATCAAATACATCTTTGATAGTCTTGATCCGATCTCACCTTGTGTCTGTGAGCTATAGGCCTCATGTAGGCTTAACATAGGGATAAAGCAGCACTCCTAAATAAAAGATGCAAGACTATGGCTCAGATGCTATTTCTCATGTTTTTTTGTGAATGCCGACGCGTTTCGGCAACAGCCTTCTTCAGAGGAGATTAAAAAGATCTTCAATTCTTAAGCTCTGAAGAATTTTCAAACGTGTCAGCTGCACACTGCCTTAATTAATTAAGGGCCGTTTCCAGAGGAAGCGCACCTGCTTTTCTTTCTTTTGTTTTATATGGAATAATAGATTACGTTAATATCAATTAGCAATCTTTTGATAATAAATTGCAGACTATTTGGGATTTTCTTAATAATGAGGAGGAGGAGGAGGAGGAGGTCAGGGCAGAAGAGTCTGGTCGTTTCCCAGGGAGACGAAACTCATAAACTCCAGGGGTGGTCGTTAATCTGACCATTATGTTGGCCTGCAGCCCAGAGGGTCCGGGATGAGGGGTGGGTCCGGGAGAGGAAGGGCAGGGGGAGTTCACACTCTCTATGGATGAGTAATCAGCTACTTTTCAATGTTTTGTTGATGCCTCTACTTTTATTTGATAAAATTAAGTGTGTGTGTGTGTGTGTGTGTGTGTGTGTGTGTGTGTGTGTGTGTGTGTGTGTGTGTGTGTGTGTGTGTGTGTGTGTGTGTGTGTGTGTGTGTGTGTGTGTGTGTGTGTGTGTGTTTGTGAACTAAGTGCTATTAAATGCCTCATATTCGAAGAAGGAAAAATATATGCACATCCCACAGTTTTTAAGTGGTGCAACCACTTCCTTAAGTGACTATGTGTGTGGGTGCAGGGTGACTGACTGACTGACTGACTGACTGGGTGGCTGGGTGCGTCTGAGCACGAAAACAGCATGGTGGTTTTTCACCACCTGTGCGCAACCTGACACACACACAAACACACACGCACATATTAACTGTATATATGCTGATTTTGGCTGTGCCAGTACAGTACAGTGACAGTACAGTACAGTAGAGGGTACAGTAGAGGGACCCCCACACGGTAACTCTGTCATTTCTCAACCGTTTCGGACACGGGGCGGCTCGCCGGAATCGGGCCGGCACCCTGGGTGCGTTCCTGTGGGTCTGGAACCCCCCCCCCCCCCCCGGGGACCCCCACACGGAGTTGCACCACTTACTTCACATGGGTGTGATTTTAAATATACGGTGGTGGACCCAAAATATTATCAAATGAAGAAAAAAATGGAATGTCCGCACACAATATAATTCTGCTCCCCATACTCTTTATTTCAACCTATAGGTTGAAACGTTATTGTTATAATGTGTACAGTATATAACAATAACGTTTTGCCCCTCCGGGCTTTCTCAAATGGCTATGGCCTTGAAACCCTAAATAGGTGGGAATCAAGTCAACTGGGTCTGGGTGTCGTCACTCAAGTTAATAAACCAATAGGCTGTATGTGAAGATCCACTCCAGAATAAGAATACAAATACATCAATTATGGGGCCTGCATGCACTCACGAACAATCGTTTAAAATACAATAAATACACCAAAACATATAGGCCTATATACAATCCTTGTTACATACAAAATGAATGAATGCACCGTTTCAACAAATAATCAACAAATCTTATTATTAAGGAAGGGGGAAAGAAAATCCCAAATAGTCTGCAATTTATTATCAAAAGATTGCTAATTGATATTAACGTAATCTATTATTCCATATAAGACAAAAGAAAGAAAAGCAGGTGCGCTTCCTCTGGAAACTGCCCTTAATTAATTAAGGCAGTGTGCAGCTGACACATTTGATGTTTCGGAAAGTTCTTCGGAGCTTAAGAATTGAAGATCTTTTTAATCTCCTCTGAAGAAGGCTGTTGCCGAAATTGCATCTGAGTCCCA
Organism: Electrona antarctica; assembly: GCF_951216825.1. Lineage (NCBI taxonomy): Eukaryota > Metazoa > Chordata > Actinopteri > Myctophiformes > Myctophidae > Electrona > Electrona antarctica. The sequence goes on from NC_136790.1 coordinate 7,456,962, forward strand.
TGCACCCGATTCCAGTGATGACGCGGAGGAGGTCCAGACGTCATTCTTTAATTAATTTTTTCTTGGTTTTTCTCCGTTTTCCGCGGCCTGCAGACAGAGTTGTGAATTTTCACGAACCACATTTTGAGTGGTGCAACCACTCCAAGGAACAGCTTTGTCCCTATGGGACTATGTCACTATGTTTAGAGTACCCAATGTGACTATGTTTAGAGTACCAATAGGGGGTGCTGTTGCACAACTCGCTTCAGACTGGTTTGATTTTTATTTACGTAAATAGATGATTGATTGATTGATTAGGCCAAAAACAGACACTGCTGACTAACATAGTTGTGTTCAGACCACAACTGATATGACAATCGTTTTATGACATAGTTTTCTATGCATTTCGGGGGTTTGGGGGGATTCTTTTGACATTTTTGGTGGACTTGTATTCTTCCAGCTCACCCTAGTGGGGCAGGCTAGAACTGCCCCTGATTAGCAGTGAACATACCTACTTAAAACCTTATGCACAGACTGGTGAATTTAAAACCTTATTGTTTCAGCATTTAAAACTTTCATTAAAACCTTTTTGTTTCATCATGTAAACCTTATTGTTTCATCATAAACCGTGTGTGTACTATAGATTTCTGTGGCCAGGCGGTGCATGCAGGTGGATGTATCAGTGTTAAAATTAAATGTATATTTATCCCTGTGTTAACAGTTTATTTATTCCAGTAAACGTGCAAGATTTAAAACATGGTGGATTCATTTGACAGTGTTAACAGTGAATTATTCATGCGTTAACAGTAAACGTGGTAGATTTCTGCGGCCAGACGGTGCGGGGCGACGGCATGGTGGTCAACTCGCACACGGAGTCCAGGAAGTACTACTTCGTCACCATGGCGACGGACTGTCACCTGACCATGCAGGCGGCGTCCCCCAGGGACAAGGTCCAGTTCCACTTCCGTTTCTTCCTGGTGTACAGCCTGCTGCGGGTGGCGGCGCCCGTGAGCCCCGCCGCCCCTCTCCCACCGCTCCAATCGGAGGAGACCACGGCCAACCACGAGGAGGGGACGGGCCAGGGGGCGGACCCATGTCACGCCGGATCCTACGTCCAGTTCTACGACGGGCGGGACCGCAGCGCCCCGCCCGTCGGACCCCCGCTGTGCGGGAAGAGCCCCCCGCGGCCCGTCCTGTCCACGGGGAACCACCTGACCCTCCGGCTGGTCACCCGTGGCACCCAGCCCCGGGTGGACTTCGTTGGAGACTTCACCTCCTTTAGGCTGGGTGAGGAACATGCATCTATCTACCAACCTACCTACCTACCAACCTACCAACCTACCTACCTACCTACCTACCTACCTACCTACCTACCTACCTACCTACCAACCTACCTACCTACCTACCTACCTACCTACCTACCTACCAACCTACCTACCTACCTACCTACCTACCTACCTACCTACCTACCAACCTACCTACCTACCTACCTACCTACCTACCTACCTACCTACCTACCAACCTACCTACCTACCTACCAACCTACCTACCTACCTACCTACCTACCTACATACCTACCAACCTACCTACCTACCTACCTACCTACCAACCTACATACCTGCCGGTCTCTGTCTCAGTGCAGGCACACTTTAGCATCACGAAAAGCCGCGAGCGACAGGCGTTTCTTCCTGGTTTTTAGACAGCTGGTGGATGGAAATTAAACTCCACCCACGCGGCAGAATGCCATGTTGCTCCATGGTGTACCAGGAAGTTGTACATGCCCAAATTTGTGCATGTACAACTTCCTGGTCTCAACTGCGCATGTTTCTTTCCTTCCATGGAGCACCATGGAGCAACATGGCGTCGCCCGTACGGTCTTCGCGTCTCGTCCTCTTTAGACAGTCCTTGCTAAAAACCAGGAAGAGATGCCTGCCACGAGTGGCTTTTTGCCACGCCTTGACGCCCAAGTGTGCTTCATTGTCTGTCTGTCTGTCTGTCTGTCTGTCTGTCTGTCTGTCTGTCTGTCTGTCTGTCTGTCTGTCTGTCTGTCTGTCTGTCTGTCTGTCTGTCTGTCTGTATACTTCTATGATCTGCATAGTACATACATATGATGCATCTAATTTATGAACTCTTTTACTGCCAGAGTAAATATATACTGTAATTCTAATCTGGTTCAGCCGTCCACACTCAGGTTTCAACCAGTTGCAGTGAAAAAGAGAACCCTATTTCACCTCTAATCCAGATTTACACCTCTACATTAAAACCATTCTAATCCAGATTAAACCATTCTAATCCATATTAATACCTCTACTTTAAAACCATTCTAATCCAGATTAAACCATTCTAATCCATATTAATACCTCTACTTTAAAACCATTCTAATCCAGATTAAACCATTCTAATCCAGATTAAACCATTCTAATCCATATTAATACCTCTACTTTAAAACCATTCTAATCCAGATTAAACCATTCTAATCCAGATTTAACACCCCTACATGAAATCCATTCTGATCCAGATTAAATGTGTCCACACTCAGGTTTCAACCAGTCAGAGTGCAGAGGAGAACCCTACTTCACGTGTCGGAACGGGAAGTGCATTCCTCTCAGTCTGGTGTGTGACGACAAGGACATCGACAACTGTGGAGACGGTAGTGACCTGGAAGAGAATCTGACGACAGGGTGTAGAGGTCTGTCTGTCTGTCTGTCTGTCTGTCTGTCTGTCTGTCTGTCTGTCTGTCTGTCTGTCTGTCTGTCTGTCTGTCTGTCTGGTTGGTCGGTCGGTCAGACTGATCTGCAGATCTACAAGCTGAAAACATGTCATATCAATCAATCAATCAATCAATCAATCAATCAATCAATCAATTCAATCAATTCAATCAATTCAATCAATCAATACTTTGTTTGTATAGCACATTTCATACAGCAAGTGCAACCCAATGTGCTTCACAGATTACAAAGAAAGAAAAGAAAGAAAAAGAAAAAAAACATTTGACATTACAAATAAACGTGAACAGGGATAAATTATATGACCTAGTTAAAAGCAATGCTAAAAAGGTATGTCTTAAGATTTATTTAAAAAAATGTCTGTGGATTCAGAGAGCCGCAGGTTTACAGGCAGGCTGTTCCATGTTATAGGACCATAATAGCTAAAGGCTGCTTCTCCATGCCTTTTAGTTTTAGGTCTATTCAGGAATTTCTAAAAGATAGGCAGTTCCAGAGGATCTGAGAGCTCCTCCAGGCACATACTCAGGGAGCATTTCAGACAAATAGGCAGGTGCATTTCCATGAATAGATTTATTAAAACCAGCAGAAGGAAGCAAAAGCAAAGTTCTTTGTTTACCCAGGGTGAATGGACTAAGCTCGAGATGCTTGTTTACAGCCAGACCCTGCTCATAGAACATTTCATGGTAGGGGTTCAATGCCTTGCTCAAGGGCACTTCAGCGGTGGTAATTTGAACGTGCCGGTCCGGGGATTCAAAATAATGCATTTTCAGTTTTAAATGCATTTACTTTTTTGCTGTTTGCCTGGGACGTCCTCATGACCTATCAACACTATATGAATATAATTCAATTTTTTGAATTGAAGCTCAAATTGAGGTGATTGAGGTGAGGGACGATGTTAGGAGCTCAATACAAAGTCAGCGTGACCTTGCGGTAACTATATTGGCGCTCTCGACATAAGCAAAGGGAACCAGCGTTGGCACGAAAATGGCCAACAACTACTTCCGGTTCACCGGGGTGAATCACGGGGTAAAAATAATAATAATAATAATACATACGATTTATATAGCGCTTTTCTGGGTACCCAAAGTCGCTTTACAGACATTTTAATACAGACATTTTTATTAGAATTGTGTCAAACTAGTTAAAAAGGTTTAAAAGGTTAAAAACTAGAAATCAAAAAAGGACAAACAAGAAGGGTGTGTGTGTGTGTGTGTGTGGGGGGGGGGGTTATGTAGGGAAAGCCAGTTTGAAAAGGTGGGTTTTGAGTGTGCTTTTGAACATTTCGAAGGTGGGGGCAGAAGGTGGGGGCAGATCTGATGTGAGTTGGGAGTGAGTTCCAAAGAGAAGGGGCGGCCACTGCGAAGGCCCTGTCTCCCCAAGTGCGTTTGTTGGACTTGTGGGGTCTTGTGGGGTCTTCACGGAGTCAATGGTGGCATCAAACGAGTTAATGTAAATAAATATAATAACATGTCATTTTGCTTCCTCCTTCCAGCAGATGAGGTGGTCGTACCGTCTCAGCCGCCGACGACAATACTGACCCCGCCCCCTACTTCTGTGGACACGCCCACAGCTGGCCTGCCGCCTCCCGCAGACAAGAACTGTGGGATACCGAATGGTGCGCCGAGTCATGAGTCAGTCTCTGGTGAGTAACTGTGAGATAGGGCATTCACCAATAGTGATTTTTGGTAGTCGACTCGAATACCATAAATAGAGTCTAATACTCGATTATTCGCCGGTGACATACGTTTCTTTTTCATCCAATAAAAACAAGCAATTCTCTGCCTCATTGAAACTAATAAAAAAAAAAATAATAATAATAATAATAATAATAAGGGTAATAATAATAATAAACTGTATTTATAAAGCGCTTTTCGAAAACATACAAATATGTTTTCAAAGGTGATTTGAAAGTTGACACTGAATTAGCTAGCCTTAAAGCCAAAGGTAGGTCATTCCAGAGTCTGGGTGCCCGGGCAGCAAAAGCCCGGTTGCCCAGGCGAATCGAGGGAACTTCCAAGAGAGCCAGACCTGAGGATCTAAGGGTGCATAGTTGCGTACTGGCCTGTATGGTTCCAGCATATCCGAGATATAGCTGGGAGCCAGGCCTCGCAGGGCTTTAAAAGTAATCACTAATCAATAAGATTTTGAGGTGTAGTGACATACCGGTATTATACGATTGGCTCGGCACCGTGGCTGTTTACCTGATTGGACTAGACACCACCATGTTTGTGTGCTCTAACCCACACCCTTTTGGTGTTTTAAGCATTGTTATAATTTAGCTATTTAAAAATAGCAGATCTACAAGCTCATAGCGCGCCACCGAGTGGCGCGCTACGAGCTTGTAGGTCTGCTATTTTTGAAAAATCGTGGGAAAAAAAATCTTTTTTTTTTTTTTTTTTTTGAAAATAATTTGGGGACCCCCTAAGATATTTTGGCGACCCCCCGAGGGGTCGCGACCCACGGGTTGAGAACCCCTGCTCTAAGGGGGTACAGCCAAACATACGTGTCAAGAGGTGGCAAGAAAGCACCTAGAGCAGGCGTCTCTTCCTAGTTTTTAAACAGCTGGTGGTCGCGGCTGCAGCTGCGACCGACCGCGACCTGTAAATAAGCTTTTCATCCACAGCAACACCAGGATAACATTGTTACTTTATAGAACCTTACATTTATGTCATATTATAGGCTACATAAATATTGCGGTACGTAAATATCTTTCCAACTAATTTATATGCCATGAGTAAAACCTGAGAGGATGTCCGTATCCATTTAGGACCTGTTGAAACAAACTTTATACTTCACCTTTTTTTAATCACTTGAGAATAGCAGATCTACAAGCTCACAGCACGACACGTTGTGAGCTTGTAGATCTGCACTTGTCAGTGTAGATGGAAAAAGTACAGTGCAACTCTCGGGTCAGCCCGAACTCTGAACCTGTAAAACTCACTCAAGCTTCCATTTGGGAGAGGATGATAAATCAGGTTGTTTTGTGTGTCAGTCACTTGTTAGCGAGACAAATGAACTAAAGTAGCATTCAGATGCAAAGTGTGGTCTATGACGGCCGGGGGCGTAAGGATACTGTGCCTTCCTCCAACACGCACACAACCCCCCCTACTCCCCTGTCGTTGTTAATGCCATCTAAATAGTCGTTGTAAACCAATAAACTCTGATGGATTCTCTGGCCTGAGAATGAAGCCTTTTGAGTTCCAGCTCTTCCAGCGAGATGCAAATAGAAACGCTCTGAGACAGACTCGCAGCCTTTGATTGCTTTTTTCTTCTTCTTCTCTCTGTGCAAAGTCTCTGTGTGCCCAAAAAACACCACTACAGCTATTCAATAGCTAGTGTTTTGGGGTCTTTTGGGGTTTTTTAAACAATAGCTGCTATTGTTGTATTGCATCTTACTCAACTGGGAGGTTAGGTTCACATCATCTAGCGGAGGAAAGTGTCAGTCGTTTAGCAGGTGCGTGCGTGCGTGCGTGCGTGCGTGCGTGCGTGCGTGCATGTGTGCGTGCGTGCGTGCGTGCGTGCGTGCGTGCGTGCACGCTCACGCAAATGCGTAGACAGACATTATGTGTAATGAGGTTGTAATGTAACGGCAGAGAAGGACACCATTCTCACAATTCCTCCTAAGGGGCCTTCATTGTAAATAATAAATGATGCATTTATATATCGCTTTTTATCCACAGCGCTTTATATAGATTACATTGTGATTCACCCATTCACTTGATTTATGAAGAAGAAAGAAAAAAATCCAAAATCATGTTGTTGTTGTTTGTTTCCATAGTAACCATCATATTGCTGTTGTTTGCAACCATCATATTGTTGTTGTTTCCATAGTAACCATCATATTGTTATTGTTTCCATAGTAACCATCATATTGTTGTTGTTGTTTCCATAGTAACCATCATATTGTTGTTGTTGTTTCCATAGTAACCATCATATTGTTGTTGTTGTTGTTTGCATAGTAACCATCATGTTGTTTTTGTTATTTCCATAGTAACCATCATATTGTTGTTGTTGTTTCCATAGTAACCATTATATTGTTGTTGTTTCCATAGTAACCATCATATTGTTGTTGTTTCCATAGTAACCATCCTCTACACAGCGCTAGGCGCGCTAGCGACCGCGGTGTGTCTGTGCTGGTGCTTCGTCTCTCCTGGCTGGCTCCTGTGGCGTCTCGCCGCCTGTCGCTTCCTGCCCTGCTGCAACGCGCCCTGCGCCTCCTGCCAGCTGTGTGCCCGCGGCAAGGAGCGCCGCAACCCCGCCAAGGTCAGCCCGCACACGACAGCCACTGCCGCCAACGCCGTGTAGAGGAGCGTTGAAAGGTTGGCGCTGACGTGCAGCGTGTTAGCGCGCTAGCACGGTGGTAAAGGCGGGATGCTAAAGCCAAGCTTTAGCATCGGAGGCGGAGGCGCGACGGACAAAACCAAAGGATCTCGTGTTTGAACCAACGTAACTCTGAACTATGGGACAACCCAACTGAACTATGGGACAACCCACCATAACTCTGAACTATGGGACGACCCAACATAACCTTTGAACTATGGGATGACCAAATGTAACCTTTGAACTATGGGATGACCAAACGTAACCTTTGGCCAAACTGGGTGCAATACACCCCGGGGCCTTCATCAGTTATCAGCCCTAGGGCTTGTATCAGTTTCCCGGGGGCAAATCAGCCCTCAACGGCTTCTGCCAGACATAACAGGGGTTGGCCGTTGTATCCAGCAGCTCAACCCAGTAGTCACTTTGAGTGGCACTGTGCAAAGCCACGGGTGAACGTGGCCCAAACCCTAACCTCAGTCTTAACCGGCCACGGTCTAAAACGTTACTTTATCTGCAAAAAAAGGTTGTTTGCGGTTGGCACAAAAACAGGCTCTAGTTGATTATGACAACGCCCCCTCCCCATATTTCTGGCAGAAGCCGTTGAAGGCTGATTTCAGCCTTCTGCGTATCAGTTATCATACTCTGGGTCCTCGCACAAGGTGCGCCAACATACTGCCTGTGGAAGTAGGTATGGCCTACATACTGCCTGCATGGAAGTAGGTCATACCTACATACTGCCTTTATGGAAGTAGGTCTCGTGTAGCAAAACAATGGGTGTTTAATTACAACATTTCAAGTTGCAAGTTTATATTTTAGAATTGTGTTTTGTTTAAAGTAAATGCTATATCTTCTGTAAATGTGTGTGGTCACTTTCAGAGCAGAGTGTATCAGTATTCATGTGACCTACAGCATGTCATGTGATCACCTGTAACCAGGAAGTAAATTCAGTTTAGCCAAAGCCCGACCACCGAGAGGAAACATTAAAGCGAAATGGACATGGTGGCCGAAAGTGCTATTGCAGCTTCGAGCTGCACAATGCATGGCACTATGGGCCATACGTGAACGCACACTATGCTCCATACGTGAACGCTATGTTCCATACGTGAACGCTATGTTCCATACGTGAACGCTATGTTCCATACGTGAACGCTATGTTCCATATGTGAACGCTATGTTCCATACGTGAACGCTATGTTCCATACGTGAACGCTATGTTCCATATGTGAACGCTATGTTCCATACGTGAACGCTATGTTCCATACGTGAACGCTATGTTCCATACATGAACGCACGCTGTGCTATGAACGGCCCAATACCAATCCCAGAATGCACTCTGTTCCAACCAGGAAGAACGCCTCATGCGCTGGGTGAGCAACTCAATACAAGTGGATGAGAGGAGTCCGGTGAGGTCTCTATTTTATAGGCTATATATAACTCTATGAGTTTTGCACATGGCTGAGCACAGAGGGGCTGCGTGTTTCGTTTGTGATAACGTTTGTGATAATCCAGCAATATCTACCTGCATCGTACACCTTTTGATAGCACATTGGTCATGTAACTATAATGCTTACATGTTTATTGATGATTGTACATGATTATGTTTGACCTATTGTGGATTTTGATTATGCTTATTTGTATTTGTGTCAGTTTGTTAGTAAACCTGTGTATATGGAACAACTGTCTTCAGAGTCTTTACTCATTGAACGCCCAATGACTTGATTAACGTGTTTTTCATGAAATCCCATGGCACCAGGAACGCTTTTAACGTGTATTTGGGCTTATATGGGCATATTGGACCCCAGGCTACTATAATGGTGGCCCGCACACAATGCTGGGGCCGCCGATCTTAATGGCTGTATTTCTTGGAATTATAGCTCAGATTGAGCTGGATTGAACATTGTTTTACACCACAGCCTGTACAGTATAGTTACTAGCGACTGTAGGAGTGTACATACAATGTACACTCCTGTCCATGTTTGACCAAATAAACCAGTGGTTTTCAACCTTTTCCACATAAAGGTCCATTATTTATTCTGCATTTGAACCACGTACTGAACCACGTACGGACCACCATGTGATACTGATAACATTTAGCCTCTCAGACCCCTCTATTTGAACCACGTACGGACCACCATGTGATACTGATAACATTTAGCCTCTCAGACCCCTCTATTTGAACCACGTACGGACCACCATGTGATACTGATAACATTTAGCCTCTCAGACCCCTCTATTTGAACCACGTACGGACCACCATGTGATACTGATAACATTTAGCCTCTCAGACCCCTCTATTTGAACCACGTACGGACCACCATGTGATACTGATAACATTTAGCCTCTCAGACCCCTCTATTTGAACCACGTACGGACCACCATGTGATACTGATAACATTTAGCCTCTCAGACCCCTCTATACCTAATATTAGGTATTGGTTAGTCCGACATACCACGAAAAACGAAAAAAGCGGTGGATCCTATTGGTTCCTCGATCCTCCTCCTCCCCGGTAGAAAATGGTAAATGGTGCATTTATATAGCGCCTTTATCCAAGGCACTTTACATAGATTGTGCATTACATTCACCCATTCACACACACATTCATACACCGATTGCGGCGGAAGCCATGCAAGGTACCAACCAGCAGATCGGGAGCAATTTGGGGTTCAGTGTCTTGCCCAAGGACACTTCGACATGTTGCCAGGAGGAGCCGGGATTCGAACCGCCGACCCATGGATCATTGGACGACCTGCTCTACCTCTTGAGCCACAGTCATTCACTGGTTTTCGATGGTGACGTAATGACGATATGTTTTAGTGTCGGGAGGATTAAAGGTAATGCCCCTATGTACTGTACTGTACTGTAGGTGTAATCTGACACCACTGCCATATCAAGCACAAGTAGTCATTACGTCATACGCTGGCACGGTGCATACACATCAAACGGCGACATACGCATCGAAGCACTTGACGAAAACTATTACTTGCGCGCTCTGCTTGCGCAAGTAAATATAGCCTATTGACAATTTAAATTGAAACAAAGAAAAACTAGACAATGTTAGGGAGGGACTAGTGGAGAAGTGATCCAGTAGAACCAAAAGGAAGTCATTTCATGTTTGGTTGCGCTCTGACAATAGCAGATCTACAAGCTCACCACGTGAAGCTTGTAGCTGCTATTTTGGGCATGCAACTAAATGTAAAATATGCCATTACGACCATCGACCATTTTAGTTAAGTATATCAACTGTAGATTTATTTACTTGCTTAATGGTCTTTGTCTTCTTACTGGATTGCACATTTATAAGGTCTTCACCAACGAATGCCAATGCTGTCTGTCTTCTGCCCAATGCTGCACTTGGCCCTACTGTAGGTCCACCCAAACTCTTTCTCCACAGATCTGCTCTACTTGGCCCCATGCAGGTGTGACAGGTGCTAGGGTATTATTGATTGTTATGGTTTTCTTTTGTATTATTATTGCATAATGCATCTTTTACCTGTATGTTTTCTTTTAACTCAGTAATGTCAATCTACTTTTATTGTTCGTTGCTGTTTTATTTGTACTATGCAATACTTCTGTTTACGCCAAAGACACTTGCCCCTCCCCTATAATGAACTTGATTGATGGCAGCCGTGTTATTGACCAAATAGGGCAGCTATAGGTGCCTCCGCCAACCAGACTGTGAGGTGACGTCATGAGGAGCCAATGGGTGAGCGCGGGTGGAATAGCCGATCCAAGTGTATAGGCCTACTGGAGTTACATTTGTGCAGTCTCAGCATTACAAGTCAATAAAGGATTTTACTGTGTAGGCATTTTTGTCATTTTAGTCTACCTGGTCCAAACACTGGGACAATGATATGTCTACAATGCATACGTAAAGAGGCACTAAGTAAATTGAATGAATAAAATGTAATTTTGTCCAATCTGTATGTTAATACAATACAATACAACTTATCAATTTATTTTTTGATTTACAATCGGGGTGGTTGTATTTAGTCTTTAGTCATTGCTTTTCTATTGAGACATTTAGATTGTGTCAAAGGTCATGTCTCACCTAGACACATTCCCATATCTGCAAAAAGTAAGTAAAATCAGACCCGTCTGAAGTGAGTGGTGCTGCAGTCTACTTGTGCTGTACAGTGTGTGTGTGCGTGTGTGTGTGCGTGTGTGTGTGTGTGTGTGTGTGTGTGTGTGTGTGTGTGTGTGTGTGTGTGTGTGTGTGTGTGTGTGTGTGTGTGTGTGTGTGTGTGTGTGTGTGCAGAGGCGGACTTACCATTGGGCTAGGGTGGGCTGTTTTTATGATTTGAAATTGTAAAGTATTGCAATCCAATTCAAGTGAGATTTATGTTTAGTTATTGTACATTTAGTATTATGGTTAAAACATTGAGAGATTCTGCTCAGACAGTGATGCTGTGTTGTGGGGTACCTCCTGTGGAAACCCCTGCCAATGTCGCTGTGCATGGCAGCCTGCATTCAGCGACTAGTCTTGTCTGCCTGCCTGCCTTTCTCTTTTGGGGGGGCTGGGTACCCCAAAATTACAGCGAAATTAGAACAAAATACGCCAATTTTTTCCGGCTACGCGGCTTTGCCGTGCGACCAAAATGCACCGCCCTGAAAATTTGTCTAGCCTGGGGGGCCTTGGGAGGGTAAATCCGGCCCTGTGTGTGTGTGTGTGTGTGTGTGTGTGTGTGTGTGTGTGTGTGTGTGTGTGGGACACTGTCTATAGGATTGGATTGTCTATGGTTGCACCACTCAAAAATAGAATTCATTTATTCTGTTTTGAGTGCAGTTCTACCATTTTCCCAGCGTCAGGAGGAATAACGATTATTATAACGATTATTAATAATTAACGATTATCAAAGACGTCCGTTATTATTATTATTATTATTATTTTTAGTAGTTTAGTGTGAAAACTACGTGTTGGCTTTTCATGTTTTTTGTTTTTAAGAAAAATGTTAGCTCGGATTTATTTTGTGCTTTTCCCCCTAAAGTACCAAAATTCGCAGTAAGAAAAACTAAACAAAAAAAACATTATTTTGTCACCTCTCTCTGACTTTTATTCTGAAAATCCACGCTACCGGAAGTTAGTTGAGTTACTCTTCTCTTCTCCTAACTGCATCCAGGTCAACTTTCTCAGTGTCTCAACGGTTTCACGCAGTTGGAGAGGAGACATTCTGACGAGCATTTGATCCTCCGTTTATATTAATTAAATCAATACATACCGTTAGTTACTAATCAACATGTCTGGAAGAGACGGTGAGTTTATTGTTTTATTCATTCATTCCTAAATCCTCTCAACTGATTTTCAAACGGAGTCACGTGTTGATTAACGGTCCAGAATGCTTGCATGTGTTGCTAACACGTTAGCATTCCGTGTATGTCACTATTGTATTAATTAATGTTTTCATGTTAATGATTTCACGTGATGTGTGTTTATTTAATGATGTTAGCTACTATTGGGACATGAATGCCTGTAGGGACATGAATGCCTGTGTGTTGACGCGTACGTCATTTATAGGGCGGCTAATGTAATGTATTCATGTTAGGTGATGTGTGTAGACTACTCTGTAGGCCAGTGTGGTTCTCAAACCTTTTCATATCAAGGACCCCCAAATTGACACCCATTAGCCCGCGGACCCCCCATTTGGAAAGATATGCCAGCCAAGGACCCCCATAAGAGAAGATTCTTATGGCTCTAGCATAGCTCTATGGCGTTGCATTTAGTCACATTCGCATTAATTCGCATTTATAAATGCAACGGCAGCAAGAGCAGCTAGCTCTAGCAGTGATCAACGATTTTCATTCCAAGGATCCCAGTTTGACATGCATTAGGCTATGGACCCCCATTTAATTGCATTTCTATCGCTGGGACCCCAATTTATATTGTAAAATAAATGATATTTTGAGAGTGTACAAATGGAACCGAATCTTCTGGGGCTCTCTGCTTAGACTACAAACAGTTTCAGATGGGGTCCTTGCTTCGTCATGGTGCAGTTTCAGATGGGGGGTCCTTGCTTTATTTACAGTACAGTTTCAGATGGGGGTCCCTGCATCTTAGAAGTACAGTTTCAGATGGGGGTCCCTGCATCACAGTTTCAGATGGGGGTCCTTGCTTCGTCATGGTGCAGTTTCAGATGGATGGTCCCTGCATCACAGTTTCAGATGGGGGTCCCTGCTTTATTTACAGTACAGTTTCAGATGGGGGTCCTTGCTTCGTCATGGTGCAGTTTCAGATGGATGGTCCCTGCATCACAGTTTCAGATGGGGGTCCCTGCTTTATTTACAGTACAGTTTCAGATGGGGGTCCCTGCATCTTAGAAGTACAGTTTCAGATGGGGGTCCCTGCATCTTAGAAGTACAGTTTCAGATGGGGGGTCCCTGCTTTATTTACAGTACAGTTTCAGATGGGGGTCCCTGCATCTTAGAAGTACAGTTTCAGATGGGGGTCCCTGCATCTTAGAAGTACAGTTTCAGATGTGGGTCCCTGCATCTTAGAAGTACAGTTTCAGATGGGGGGGTCCCTGCATCTTAGAAGTACAGTTTCAGATGTGGGTCCCTGCATCTTAGAAGTACAGTTTCAGATGGGGGGGTCCCTGCATCTTAGAAGTACAGTTTCAGATGTGGGTCCCTGCATCTTAGAAGTACAGTTTCAGATGGGGGGTCCCTGCATCTTAGAAGTACAGTTTCAGATGGGGGTCCCTGCATCTTAGAAGTACAGTTTCAGATGGGGGGTCCCTGCATCTTAGAAGTACAGTTTCAGATGGGGGTCCCTGCATCTTAGAAGTACAGTTTCAGATGGGGGGTCCCTGCATCACAGACAGTACAGTTTCAGATGGGGGGTCCCTGCATCACAGTACAGTTTCAGATGGGGGTCCCTGCATCACAGACAGTACAGTTTCAGATGGGGGGTCCCTGCATCTTAGAAGTACAGTTTCAGATGGGGGGGTCCCTGCATCACAATACAGTTTCAGATGGGGGGTCCCTGCATCACAGTACAGTTTCAGATGGGGGGTCCCTGCATCACATTACAGTTTCAGATGGGGGGTCCCTGCATCACAGTACAGTTTCAGATGGGGGGTCCCTGCATCACAGTACAGTTTCAGATGGGGGGTCCCTGCATCACAGTACAGTTTCAGATGGGGGGTCCCTGCATCTTAGTACAGTTTCAGATGGGGGGTCCCTGCATCACAGTACAGTTTCAGATGGGGGGGTCCCTGCATCACAGTACAGTTTCAGATGGGGGGTCCCTGCATCACAGTACAGTTTCAGATGGGGGGTCCCTGCATCACAGTACAGTTTCAGATGGGGGGTCCCTGCATCACAGTACAGTTTCAGATGGGGGGTCCCTGCATCACAGTACAGTTTCAGATGGGGGGTCCCTGCATCACAGTACAGTTTCAGATGGGGGGTCCCTGCATCACAGTACAGTTTCAGATGTGGGTCCCTGCATCTTAGAAGTACAGTTTCAGATGGGGGTCCCTGCATCTTAGAAGTACAGTTTCAGATGGGGGTCCCTGCATCACAGACAGTACAGTTTCAGATGGGGGGTCCCTGCATCACAGTACAGTTTCAGATGGGGGGTCCCTGCTTAGTACAGATTCAGTAATTCAGATTGTGTTCTTCAGTCAAATAATAAATATAAATGTGGGGGTCCTTGAAAAAGGTTTGAGACCCACTGGTCTAGAGATAGAACCAGACACCCCGAATAATCATATTTGAACTGGGGGCCCCCAATCTTCATATGACCACCGCGCTCAGACTGTAGGTGCGCCACCCGATTGGGGGCCCCCAAAATTAATCATATTGGAGCTGGGGAGTGGGGACCACCCAAAATAATCATGTGAACTGGGGACCAACCCACCATGACAAGCATTTGGAATTGCAGGAGTTGAGGCATTACATATTGTTGCACTCGGTTCCACCCACAGATAAATATTGTGCAAATAGCAGATCTGCAAGCTCATCTACATGCGTTGTGAGCTTGTAGATTGGCTATTTTCACAATCTTTCTTATATTTGGCCGATGTTTGACCATGATCTTTATAGTATAGTTTGATGATTAGTTTTGATGCAGTATGGTCTTTCTTGTCTTTGTCTTTTTAAAGTATTAACCCATTAAGACCTGAAACTCATCTGTGTCACCTTATATTAGCTTTTAGCCATTATTTTAAACTTTAGCGATTGAAAAATATCAGATCTTCAAGCTCATAGTGCGGCGCCGAGCTATATAAATCATATTATTATGAATAGTAAATATTATTATGAAATTGAATATTAAATAACAATATTATGAATGTTTTTCCCCAGGAGGTAAAAAGAAGCCCCTGAAGGCTCCCAAGAAGGCTTCCAAGGATGTGGACGATGTAAGATTATATTCTTTTGTCACATGTTTTATGTGGGGGGTCTTTAACCAGAGCTACTTAGGCCCCATTTACACTGGCAGCCAAATCCAGCCTGAATCAGATCTGAGCCACATCCAGATTGGAATCTGATTTGTCTAAATGAGTCATGTGACCATTTAAACCAATCGGAATTCAATCTTGATGTGGCACAGATCTGATTCAGGCTAGATTTGTCTGCCAGTGTAAATCAGGCCTTAGTGCTTATAGTTGGTTAATTATATTCCGATGAGGACTCATCGATGTGGTTACACTCTTCGGAGCTACACGAAAACACAAACGGTGAACATCATGATGTCACCCCCCACCCCCACAAATAATGTCCCCGCCCCTTTTCAGCACCAGTACTTAGTTTAGACTAGTCTAAACTGTCATTAGTCCTACAACCTATCTCAAACCCTCACCCTAACCCTAACCTCCCACGGGGCAGCACACCTAAACCTAACCTTAACCCTCTCCCAACCCTTAACGCACCCCTCACCAACCTTAATCTGGTCGTTTTAACGCACCCCTCACCAACCTTAATCCGGTCGTTTTAACGCACCCCTCACCAACCTTATGTCTAACCAATGATGACTAGTCTAAACTAAGTATGCACCCCGGGTCACCAGGTTCCTCCTTTTCCGAATCCCAAAAATAATCTGTTCAGTCGGATAACTCACAAATAGACTGAACTTATTGCGTTATAAAATGTGATGCGTGAACTGTGAATATTATATTTGTGTGTGTGTGCGTGTGTGTGTGTGTGTGTGTGTGTGTGTGTGTGTGTGTGTGCGCGCGCGCGTGTGCAGGACGACCAGGCGTTCAAGGCGAAGCAGAAAGAAGACGCCAAAGCCATGGACGCGATGAAGACCAAAGCAGCAGGAAAAGGACCTCTCAGTGAGTCTGACCTGTTGGTTAATAGTGACCCCTGACCTCTCAGTGAGTCTGATCGAGTTACTAAAAAAAGTCAAGCACCAAAAAAGGACATTGCTGACATCGTTCACACAACACAGACACGAAAAGGTCTTCCGAAATAGGAACGTGTTCAGGTATTGTTTTAAAAGATTCCAGCGTGTGGTACAGGCACTCAAGTCCATAGGGAGCCGCGGTGCTGCCGAGCAGAAGGCCCGCTCGGTCCCCCATGCTGTGTAGATCGGTATTTGGAACATCGAGTAGTACATTTACTTGCAGGTCTGAGGGTGGAGACCAGGTGTGGAAAAAGTACTCAAATGTATTCATGGGTCAAGTCAACAGAGCAAGATCTTAAACTGAGAAGACGTCTCTCTGCCGCTCTGTCCTCTGATTAAGTCGCTCAGCGCGTCATCGAGGCATTCTGAAGATTATTTCCCAAAATGGCAGCTGTAGAACATTTGAGTTGATGAATCTCAAATGTGTCTCCCCTCAAAAAACACAAACAAAAACATATAGTTGACATATTTAGTTTTTGTGTCAACAGTTTTGCAAATGCATAACATGATGTCGACACTTTAACATCTAGGTTGGGCAAAATGCTCTTTTGTTGAGTAGCCCAGACTTTCTCCAATCTCTACACAGCGTTGTGACCTTGTTCTCTCTTCTTTTCTCTTCAAGTTATAAACATTATTGTTGCATTCACACGTGCAGACGCAACGCTGCAGTCTACTATTCGATGTCAATTGAAGCCAGCGACATGAAGCTACAAAGATAGTCTAGCATTCGTTGTCAATGGAAGCCAGCAACATGAAGCTACATTGATGCAGTCTAGCATTCATTGTCAAATGTCAATGGAAGCCAGCGACGTGAAGCTACGACGCAAATCCGATGCTTGTAGCTGCTGCAAAAGCTACAATAGCTACAATAGCTACAAATGCGTTGTATGACTTTGCATATGACTTTGTTCTCTCGTCTTTTCTCTGCACATTATAAACATAACTTTGTTTTCTCTCCTTCTCTTTATTTTATTCTTTTTCACATCCAGCGTCGGGTGGAATCAAGAAATCGGGCGGCAAGAAATGAGGATGGACATGATGCTCGCTTTGCTCCAGAGTTCCTTTAGCCCCTGGTTTCTGCCCATGTGATGCCAACATGATGCCCACCTTAGGCCCACGTATCTTATCTCTTAAGTAGAGGGGATGTTTTTGTTCAGGGTAAACTCACAGAAATCACAGCAAAACGATATTTGAAGTATGGATCCATGTTCAGGTTGTCATGTATTTATGATGAACAACATTGATCTGTGTCAACATATATACATGTAAACAGTGTATACATACAACCCTGTTCATCTGTATTTAAGGCTCCATTGGGTCCAGAAAGGGAGCCAACCACCATGGTGTTGTTGTTCAAATTATTTTTTGTTCTTGTAAAGCAGAAAAAGTATCAATAAAGTTTTTTTCCTTTTGTACTTGGCATTGTTACTTTTTTTGAATTTGTCTATGCAAATATATTTTAATATTTATTTAAGTCATTACCTGCCAAAACAAGTGTGGGAAAATTAATTCTGAGCTGCTCACTGCTTCTCTGTAGCGGGACTGAAAGACTGGTAAGTATGAAGGTACTGTCTGGAGAAACCGGTTTTTACATTACAGGTCGCAGGCGGCGCTTCAACGTCAATATGTCAACTATACGTCAATATGTATTCTGTCAATATGTCTTCATTGGTTAGTCACTGCAAGAGTGAGGTCTAGCTAAGCCAACACCAACTCGGGAGTCCTGGGCCCTTTTTGAAACTAGCTCCTCGCCACTCGCCCTACACACTTCCACTTGGTTTGAGCATAGATATATAAATAATAGAGATGGCACTCCCCTCCCATCCAGTGCCGTCTCTATGATTTATATATCTATGCTCAAACCAAGTGGAAGTGTGTAGGGCGAGTGGCAAGGAGCTAGTTTCAAAAAGGGGGAATGATGGCTGCCGGCCTCCACACTATCCAACATCAGGTTCTTGAGCTCTGCAGTGTTCTTAGCTAAGCTGTCGCGCCGCACTGCGTCTATGTAGGTGCTGCACTTTCCCCTCTGGCTCTGCCCTGTGTTGGCTCCCATAGTCAATGTACTTGATTAGCTACTTAATTATGTTACTGGTTAATTACTGACGCAGTGCCCTGTAGCCTTCTCTCTCTGACTTTGTCTGTGACCCCATAGAGGTCCACATTTCCGATGCGGTCCGTCCATGTCATTGGGTCATGCTGAATAGAATGGGCAACGTTTCAACGTCAATATGTCTTCACTGCGTCATTCTTACTGAATGGAAGAGACCAGGGTTTCTCAAAGTGCACGGGTGCCTTGACACAAGTCCAGCTATTGGATGAATTGTGAAGTTATTTATTTCAACACATCCATATTAGGTATTTAATTGTTATTTATTTCAACACTGTCACTAGGTTGGGTATTACTAGGTATTTGATGAATTAATCGTCTTGTCCTTCACGATGATAGTTCTAAAGCTATACTTGTCTGAACCACAGGAGGGCGCCATTGTATTTATTTTACTTAAAAGCCAATGGCGTGTTACTTTAGCCTCGCCAGAGGTTGATTAACGGCTATATGCGAGGCTATAGTGTGTTGATTCCTTAATAGTGTTATTGAATATCTGGTGTGTTGATTACAACATGGTCTTACTGATGACGAAGAAAGCAATGTTTCTGTTGAAATAAATACATATATAGATTAATTAATTCACTACCAAACTACTTTCATTCATTGAATTCGTTTTTTTTTAATTTAAGTAACTTTAAATTAATGGATGTGAAGTAAAAACTAATAGTTGTATTAATTAATTGATTATTATGAATATTAATATTTTCTGTGTCAAATCAAGTCGGCCAGCCTGCTATCAGGTTAATGCTAAAGTGGTAATGTTTCACCACCATTTGGTTAACCCTAGCTAGGACACTAAACATAAACATCCTTTTTGTCAAACCACCATCACTAAACAAACATTTACCCAATGTAATGTATTCCATTACAAATATTTCTCATTAAAATATATTGAAGTACAGCCATACATGGCAACTTGAGGTAGGCTACTCTTTAATATTTCATCATGTCTTAAAATAGCCCAGAGGAGCTATTACTGGATTAGAACACCCAGTTAATCTGTTCCCCACTCTGATTGGCCCTACAGCTCCAGGATAATCCCTCCAATCACGTCGCAGTCACACGCAGATTAGTGGTTAGCCATGGGCCTTATTCTGTCAATGAATGCACCTGGTGTGTGATTTATTTTGTATTTTATTTTTCTTTGCATAAAAAAAAGAACAAACACCCGCATATGCATTGAAAAAACTTTAATAGGGAAACAGCAACGTTTCGGCCTATCCGGCCTTCATCAGGCTATTCTTTGCATAGAAGTGTATATCTGTATATCTTTGAATGTTCTGATGAATTGAAAGGAGGACCCTGGTTTTATCCTCGTAGCAGATTTTGTATTGACCTGTACCCATTCTACAAAAAACTGTTAATACAACTGTGTGTGTTGTGTGTGTGTGTGTGTGTGTGTGTGTGTGTGTGTGTGTGTGTGTGTGTGTGTGTGTGTGCACGTGCGCGTGCGTGCACAGTCAGATCTTGTTCGCAGCATAGCTCGAAAAACAAATATGCTGTTCATATTTGGTACATAATATGTCATATGTTCCATCCATTGTTATTGAATCGCTCGCCCAGATCAGCCAACACAGGGAGGGAGGCTGGCAGAACCTTCACTAAAACAGGCAGAATAACGCTCCACACATCCCAGACTCTTCCCCTTCTGGCTCCAAAACTATGGAATGAACTTCCCACTGCAATCAGAACTGCAGACTCACTCCCAATATTATGCCGTAGGCTAGTAGCCTAGTGTGAAATCTCACCTCTTCAGACTCTATCTTAGCCCGTAGCACTTGCCGTAACACTTGCACTAGCCTCGACAACCTTACGGCGTATTTAAAGACAAAACCTATGTAATTTAGATAGCATTTTACTCATAGTTTAATTGTACAGATATACTGTTCGGCAGATGTGAGGTTCTTAACTTGCTTATGATTCTAGATTACTATTTTTATGTATTACCATGTGGTGTTCTTGCTTACTGTAAATCGCTCTGGACGAAGAGCGTCTGCTAAATGCCTAAATTGTAAATTGTCCTATTATTGGAAGTGGGGCGCTATTGTGCGAGTTTGTCTGCCATCATTTGGCTGTATAGTGTAGTGTTTGGTTTCATTCCTGCAGCTTCAACTGAACTGACCGCCAGGACCCAGAAAAGGGGGAAAGAAGACACAGGAGCTGATAACGCTCATAAATGATATACTGTAGTAGCAGGAATTATGTAAATTATATTGAACCGAGCCATCTTGGCTGTTTTTTGTAACCCTGAGGTACAACACTGGGGTCCATTTGGTTACAATCCCAAAGTTAAATTAACACTGCAATGGAGGTGTCCCTGTATAGCCTGCATTGTATATTGGAGTGTATGTGCTCAAGTTGAGTCAAAACTCAGGAATGGAGCAGAAGCTGCCATATATGGTCAACATTGATTACACCTCAAATAACTGTACACTTCCCAGAATGCAGCTGCTGCTCGTTAGTCAAACATTAGAGAGAATTATACCTCCAAGATCTACTTGCAGGTTCAATCCAAAGACACCAATAGTGAAATTGTTTTTTTAATGTAGGCTACATGCTTGTTGTTTGATATGCTGCTGAACGAGTTCATGGTTTTAACTGCTATACTTTTAAGTTGGTTAAGGCATTGGTTCCCAACCTTTTTATACTGAAGTACCACCTCAGAAAATATTCGGTTCTCATGCAAGTACCACCATAACTGATTCAAATTCAGGAGCGTATACCTGCCCTTTTTGTTCCATTCCTAAACCAATAATGCTGCTGCTCTGACAAAACTCTGGTGTGATTATTCTGTTCTCAAATCTTCTGTTAACGGCTAGGTGTGCTGTCATGCTCATTTCAGCACGGTTGGATAGCCTATTTCAACCAATTGCTTGGTCAGAAGAACTATAGGCTACCTGTAGTAATATATTTCATTCCACTTTTGTCTTATTTCTCCTTTTTTGGGCGACTCCTCTGTGTACCACCATGCAGAGGGGGGCTCCAGTACCACCAGTGCTACTATAGTAGGCCTACCAGTGGTTGGGAACCTCTGGGTTAAGGAACACATGGCATCATTGCTTTCACTGTGGGCCTACAGTTCACCTAACAAGATCAGCCTGCCACGTAGCTTCTTGTCCAGAGCATTAAGGTTTAACTGTTCGTCAGCAGCTCTTATGTGACTGAGCACGCTCACAGCTGACGGTGACATCATCAAGCCCCGCCCCCCCTCAGCGCTGAACAGCGAGCGTCTGCTTGGAGAAGGCGGGTAGATCTGTGGAGATACCTCATGCACCGGCTGCGCCCTGCACTCCTCCCAGGTAAATATTATATAATATTAATATATGTTTTTATTTATTAATACCTCACCCACCGGCTGCTCCCTGCACTAAAAATATATATTATATTATATTATATTATATTATATTATATTATATTATATTATATTATATTATATTATATTATATTATATTATATTATATTATATTATATTATATTATATTATATTATATTATATTATATTATATTATATTATTATTTATTGAAACTCAGGAGAGGTCCTGCTCCCTGCCACGGTAAACGTTTTTACCAGCTGCTGGTATGAGACAGCTCCGGATTTAATGACCAAACCTAGTCCCTGATTGGCTGCCGTAGTGACGACCTAGTCCTTAAAAGTATCAATAATGCATTGTAGAAATACCCTGTTACAAGTGAAAGTCTGGAATTCAAAATGTACTTGAGTAAAAGTACAAAATATTGGCTTTCGAAATGTACCGAAATGTACCGAAATGTTCATTCATTCATTCATTCATTCATTCATTCGATTTCTTTGCCGGTTGATTCTGTTGACATGGCTAAGCTAGTAGATAGAATTGTAGTTTTGTCATGCTGGTTTGTATTTTAAGGTCGAGAGCTGTATGATTAATTAGTCACGTTATATTCTCTGATCCACTTTAAAATGCATGCCGAGGGTATTTTTTGCCTAACCTTTTTGCGAAAAAAGAAAGACGTAGTATCACAGTATCAAATAGGTTTAACTAAATGAAATGGACATGATAGATGGTGTTGGTCTTAAAGGTGGACATGAGAGATGGTGTTGGTCTTAAAGGTGGACATGAGAGATGGTGTTGGTCTTAAAGGTGGACATGAGAGATGGTTGGCCTTAAAGGACAGATAGTGTTGACCTTAAAGGTGTATATGAGAGATGTTGTTGACCTTAAAGGTGGACATGGTGCTGACCTTAATGAACGGTCTAAACATTTCAAAGGCCTGGCTACTTTGTGTAGTACCAGCATTTACATCTGAAGGGTGTAAAACATGTGTTGCTTTCTTTGACCCCTGGTCTTGGAACGACCTGCAGACCAGACTCTAATTGGCCTGAGAAGTTTCAATAGGATCACCTCAGAACAGATGTACACTCCAACATTTGCACATGTTCGGACATGTGCTATAGCCTCTGTTTAAGCCTACATATTTCTGTACATATTGTACATTGTATCAATTTTGCGCCCTTCTGTCACTTAAAGTGTATCACTTTGTATTTTATAGGTACTTTGAAGTGTATTTTGGATGTACTATTGTCTGTTTATATACATCGTTTATATGTACGATGTGGCATTGAATTGTCATTTTATTTCTGCCTCTTGGCCAGTGTTCTTTACTGGTTAAATAAATATTAAATACAATTAATTAAAGGTGTCCATGAGAGATGGTGTTGATCTTAAAGGTGTCCATGAGAGATGGATGGTGTCCAGTTCCTGGTCAGGGTTAAAGGTGTCCATGAGTGATGGATGGTGTTGACCTTAGGTGTCCAGTTCCTGGTCAGGGTTAAAGGTGTCCATGAGAGATGGATGGTGTTGACCTTAGGTGTCCAGTTCCTGGTCAGGGTTAAAGGTGTCCATGAGAGATGGATGGTGTTGACCTTAGGTGTCCAGTTCCTGGTCAGGGTTAAAGGTGTCCATGAGAGATGGATGGTGTTGACATTAGGTGTCCAGTTCCTGGTCAGGGTTAAAGGTGTCCATGAGAGATGGATGATGTTGACCTTAGGTGTCCAGTTCCTGGTCAGGGTTAAAGGTGTCCATGAGAGATGGATGGTGTTGACATTAGGTGTCCAGTTCCTGGTCAGGGTTAAAGGTGTCCATGAGAGATGGATGGTGTTTACCTTAGGTGTCCAGTTCCTGGTCAGGGTTAAAGGGGTCCATGAGAGATGGATGATGTTGACCTTAGGTGTCCAGTTCCTGGTCAGGGTTAAAGCTGTCCATGAGAGATGGATGGTGTTGACCTTAGGTGTCCAGTTCCTGGTCAGGGTTAAAGGTGTCCCAAAGCAGGATTAAAAGACGACCCTGTTTCTGTCCAAGTCAACAATCAACATAATCTGTTCCCCGTCGCCAGGGGACAGATTAGCGGCAGAAGAAGAAAGTACTGACGGCTTTTTCTTATGAGTAAAAGTACTCACGGCTTTTACTTATAAGTAAAAGTAGCAACTCCAGAATAGTACGCTGCATGCTCTGTTACGTAAAGTAAAAGTCATGCATTCAAATGTTATAGTTAATACATTTACTGCGATGAGCGGAGATCTCCATCTTTTAATGTTTAATATTTATACAATTAGAGATTGCGCTACTGTCTATGAGCATCTGTGTCGCGCAACGACAAACTGGAAGTCAATGCCCCCCCATTGACTCCGTTAGCCAAAATCTTCCCACCCTTTTATCTCTGAATCTATAGAGATTACGACATTACGATTCTAATCAAAACAAGCGTTATTGATGGCCGATCACAGTCGCGTCGCTAGCCATATGAGCACATGAATAGATACATTTCCAACTAACGTGGCAGTACAAGTGTTAAGTACAAAAAGTGTGAATTCACATTTCACACTCATGTGTTGTTGGACTATAATTATCGATCATCGATCATGTTCATCAAATTCATATTTAATGACTTTATATAACTGCTTAAGGTCCTGGGTTTGAGCGCTGGGGGACGTGTTCTCTCCTCCACGTCATCAGTGCCCATACCCTATAGGTGAGGTTGGCGAAAGGGCCTTTCTGTGTGGAGTTTGCATGTTCTCCCCATGTCCCCTAGGGTAGGTACCCTCACAAAAAACATGCAGTAATCCTGATCTCTAAACTGCCTCCCCTTGGCCAGCCTGATGGAGGGGAAAGGAACTGGTTGGAATAACGTGTTGGGGGAGTGATTTCCTCTCCCTTGGGCCTGCTGAAAGGTGGATTTTCAGGCCCATTTTAAAAGATGTAAGTTATCTGCATTCTTTGAGGGAGGGGGTCAGGGCATTCCATACTTTGGTGGCAGTGCTGTAAAAGGAGAATTTACCCATTCTTGTTTGGAAGTGGGTGGTACCAGATCGTTGTTCTCGCTCCCTCTATTATTATGGCTGTGGGTGTCACTCACTTCTTTGTGGTACTTAGTCAGGTATGCGGATCTGATGGTATTCAGGGCAAGGAATGTCAATCCCATTTTCAATTGCTTAACTCTGTATTCTACCAGGTGCCAGTTTAGACTAGCAAAATGGGTTGGAAAGAGGTGGGTCATCATGGGGCACGGGCAGAGAAGTAATCAAATAAGAAAGAAAGAAAGAAAGAAAGAAGGAAAGAAAGAAAGAAAGAAAGAAAGAAAGAAAGAAAGAAAGAATAGCTAAATCAAAGACAGCGGCAAAGAGAAAGGTATTTGGTTGTATTTCAAAGAGAAAGGTGTTTAGTTGTGTTCCAAAAGAAAGAATAGTGCTTGAGTACATGTGTTATTCTCCAGCCCTGGCTAAAGGAACAGACGGATGTGGCAAGAGTTTCCACTGGCTGGTATTAATGGCTGTAATCCCGGAGCTCCTTGGCTCCTGTGTAAAGTGATCGGTACAAACGGGCTTATAGCACGACGCGTTCTGTCCTCACAGTTTATGTAAGAGCAGCTTGACCAGTTTATGTAAGGTATAGTTCTGTTTATGTAAGTGCAGGTGAAATGCTCTGCTAGTCCTTGACCAGAGAAAACCAGGCCAAGGTCAGCGGCATAACCCCGCTATTTTCCAAGCGGAGAATAGTCCAAACTGCATTTTGGTTTATAGAACAGTATAGTGAACGTGCCTGTCGCGATTGTGAACAGAGCAGCCGCAGTAGCAGCCTGTGAAAACAAGCCCAAACTGTGTTTTGGTTTATAAACAGCGGGGCACTGTACAGTAGTTGTGAAAATACCTGCCGTCGGGGGAGTTGTCCCTCCACTCACACCAGAGCTGTTTGGGGGGGAGGGGAGGGGGGGGGGGGGGGGAGCGTGTGCTAGCAGCAGCCACCACCACTGGGCTCCGCCAACTGGTCAACTCAACTGTCATCGCAGCATGTATTTAGAATGTTGTTTTGCCCGGCACGGGTGGGCGGCCGTGGGCCTCTAGACACGCCCTGTACACTCAAGACACGCTCCATATATGGCCATGACCATACAGAATTCAATCCATATGTTGATCTGACCTCATCAGATAGGCTCCTGCCCATATGGGCCTCATGGCTACAGAAACAGGAGATAGGCTCCTGCCCCTATGGGCCTCACGCTACAGAAACAGGAGATAGGCTCCTGCCCCTATGGGCCTTATGGCTACAGAAACAGGAGATATAGGCTCCTGTCCCTATGGGCCTCATGGCTACAGAAACAGGAGAGAGGCTCCTGCCCATATGGGCCTCATGGCTACAGAAACAGAGATAGCGTCCTGCCCCTATGGGCCTCATGGCTACAGAAACAGGAGATAGGTTCCTGCCCCTATGGGCCTCATGGCTACAGAAACAGAGATAGGCTCCTGCCCCTATGGGCCTCATGGCTACAGAAACAGGAGATAGGCTCCTGCCCCTATGGGTCTCATGGCTACAGAAACAGGAGATAGGCTCCTGTCCCTATGGGCCTCATGGCTACAGAAACAGGAGATAGGTTCCTGCCCCTATGGGCCTCCTGGCTACAGAAACAGGAGATAGGCTCCTGCCCCTATGGGCCTCATGGCTACAGAAACAGGAGATAGGTTCCTGCCCCTATGGGCCTCATGGCTACAGAAACAGGAGATAGGTTCCTGCCCCTATGGGCCTCATGGCTCCAGAAACAGAGATAGGCTCCTGCCCCTATGGGCCTCATGGCTACAGAAACAGGAGATAGGCTCCTGCCCCTATGGGCCTCATGGCTACAGCAACAGGAGATAGGCTCCTGCCCCTATGGGTCTCATGGCTACAGAAACAGGAGATAGGCTCCTGCCCCTATGGGCCTCATGGCTACAGAAACAGAGATAGGCTCCTGCCCCTATGGGCCTCATGGCTCCAGAAACAGAGATAGGCTCCTGCCCCTATGGACCTCATGGCTACAGAAACAGGAGATAGGCTCCTGCCCCTATGGGCCTCATGGCTACAGAAACAGGAGATAGGCTCCTGCCCCTATGGGCCTCATGGCTACAGAAACAGAGATAGTCTCCTGCCCCTATGGGCCTCATGGCTACAGAAACAGGAGATAGCCTCCTGCCCCTATGGGCCTCATGGCTACAGAAACAGGAGATAGGTTCCTGCCCCTATGGGCCTCATGGCTACAGAAACAGGAGATAGGCTCCTGCCCCTATGGGCCTCATGGCTACAGAAACAGAGATAGTCTCCTGCCCCTATGGGCCTCATGGCTACAGAAACAGGAGATAGGCTCCTGCCCCTATGGGCCTCATGGCTACAGAAACAGGAGATAGGCTCCTGCCCCTATGGGCCTCATGGCTACAGAAACAGGAGATAGGCTCCTGCCCCTATGGGCCTCATGGCTACAGAAACAGGAGATAGGTTCCTGCCCCTATGGGCCTCATGGCTACAGAAACAGAGATAGGCTCCTGCCCCTATGGGCCTCATGGCTACAGAAACAGGAGATAGGCTCCTGCCCCTATGGGTCTCATGGCTACAGAAACAGGAGATAGGCTCCTGTCCCTATGGGCCTCATGGCTACAGAAACAGGAGATAGGTTCCTGCCCCTATGGGCCTCCTGGCTACAGAAACAGGAGATAGGCTCCTGCCCCTATGGGCCTCATGGCTACAGAAACAGGAGATAGGTTCCTGCCCCTATGGGCCTCATAGCTACAGAAACAGGAGATAGGTTCCTGCCCCTATGGGCCTCATGGCTCCAGAAACAGAGATAGGCTCCTGCCCCTATGGGCCTCATGGCTACAGAAACAGGAGATAGGCTCCTGCCCCTATGAGCCTCATGGCTACAGCAACAGGAGATAGGCTCCTGCCCCTATGGGTCTCATGGCTACAGAAACAGGAGATAGGCTCCTGCCCCTATGGGCCTCATGGCTACAGAAACAGAGATAGGCTCCTGCCCCTATGGGCCTCATGGCTCCAGAAACAGAGATAGGCTCCTGCCCCTATGGACCTCATGGCTACAGAAACAGGAGATAGGCTCCTGCCCCTATGGGCCTCATGGCTACAGAAACAGGAGATAGGCTCCTGCCCCTATGGGCCTCATGGCTACAGAAACAGAGATAGTCTCCTGCCCCTATGGGCCTCATGGCTACAGAAACAGGAGATAGCCTCCTGCCCCTATGGGCCTCATGGCTACAGAAACAGGAGATAGGTTCCTGCCCCTATGGGCCTCATGGCTACAGAAACAGGAGATAGGCTCCTGCCCCTATGGGCCTCATGGCTACAGAAACAGAGATAGTCTCCTGCCCCTATGGGCCTCATGGCTACAGAAACAGGAGATAGGTTCCTGCCCATATGGGCCTCACGCTACAGAAACAGGAGATAGGTTCCTGCCCCTATGGGCCTCATGGCTACAGAAACAGGAGATAGGCTCCTGCCCCTATGGGCCTCATGGCTACAGAAACAGGAGATAGGTTCCTGCCCCTATGGGCCTCATGGCTACAGAAACAGGAGATAGGCTCCTGCCCCTATGGGCCTCATGGCTACAGAAACAGGGATAGGCTCCTGCCCCTATGGACCTCATGGCTACAGAAACAGGAGATAGGCTCCTGCCCCTATGGGCCTCATGGCTACAGAAACAGGAGATAGGCTCCTGCCCCTATGGGCCTCATGGCTACAGAAACAGGGATAGGCTCCTGCCCCTATGGACCTCATGGCTACAGAAACAGGAGATAGGTTCCTGCCCCTATGGGCCTCATGGCTACAGAAACAGGAGATAGGCTCCTGCCCCTATGGTTCTCATGGCTACAGAAACAGAGATAGTCTCCTGCCCCTATGGGCCTCATGGCTACAGAAACAGGAGATAGGTTCCTGAGTGGGTGACAATGTTATCACACGTAAAGATGAAATTACCTACCTAGGTTCCATCCTGGAGGCTAATCTTTCCGGTGATAAAATGGCCACCAACGTAATCAAAAAAGTCAACCATAGAACAAGATTCCTCTACAGGATCTCCTCACTGGTCAACAAAAACACCTTGAAGACCTTAACAGGAGCCCTTGTACAGGGTTTCTTTGACTATGCATGCACCTCCTGGTACCACAGCACCTCAAAGGCCCTTAAAACCAGGCTCCAGACTTCCCAAAACAAACTGGTCAGGCTCCTACTTGATCTAGCCCCCCGAACCCACCTCACCCCTGCCCACTTCGACAGGCTGGAATGGCTTAGGGTCGACGACAGAGTACAGCATCTTGCAATGGGTCTGGTCCACAAGATTCGATACACCACCAAGATACCCATGTACCTGTCTAGATACTTCCTTAATGTTAACGAAGTCCACACCCACAACACCAGAGGGAGTGCAACGAACCATGTACAACCCAGATTCGGCACAAACAAGGGACTAAATTCTTTTCGCTCCTATGCCACTAAAATGTGGAACGCCCTACCAACTGTCATTAAGACATGCAAATCCCTTGACTCTTTCAAAACCGCTCTCAAAGGGCACCTACGGACGGCTGCAATTCGAAACTGGCCCCTGTAAAATCGGAATCCCTCAAACACGAACGCAAGGACAACACAAGAGACGGTCGCGGCCACACAGCCAACTCAAGGTATGGCCACTGAGCCAACTTGGGGACCCAACGCAAGGACAACACAAGAGACGGTCACGGCCACACAGCCAACTCAAGGTACGGCCACGGAGCCGACTTGGGGACCCAACGCAGCTCCCCCAAGGAAAACAAACAAATTAACGGAGCTGAACGTGAATCCCCCCCACCGCCCACCCCTTTTTTTCCCCTCACTGTATATATTTCTTTTCCCTTTTTACCTCCTTTTTGATGAATTCTTTTTTTGATGAATTCCTGTTCTGTCTATAGAAGTGTCTATTTGTACGTCTCTAAATGTTTTGATGATTTGAACATGGTGGACCCTGTTGGAAACAAGTGTAATGCTTAATTGGGTCGTCCACTCACAGTTAACAGCCTTTGTATTGAGTTTGTGCTTGAAATGTACTGTAATTCTGCAAACTGTTAATAAATTCTTCAATCAATCAAAAGCCCCTATGGGCCTCATGGCTACAGAAACAGGAGATAGGTTCCTGCCCATATGGGCCTCACGCTACAGAAACAGGAGATAGGTTCCTGCCCCTATGGGCCTCATGGCTACAGAAACAGGAGATAGGCTCCTGCCCCTATGGGCCTCATGGCTACAGAAACAGGAGATAGGTTCCTGCCCCTATATGGGCCTCATGCATGTCTCAGCAAGGCTTACTTACTTTTTACCCAGAGATGTAAATGTTTTTGTGTTGTTTCACTTAGGGCCACGGCGACCTCCTGTGACCTCTCAGCCAGGATGGGGCGTAAGGAGATCAGCTGCAGTTGGAAGAAGAACACCTCCAACATCAAAGAGGTGTTCGACTTCAAGGCCAAGATGGGCTCGTAAGTACAGTCAAGGGCTCAACCTGTGGGTCAGGAGACTATAGGGACACCCCAGGGGGCGGGGGGGGGGGGGGGGGGTGGGAGTCAAGGCCAGGGTCATAAGTACAGGGACTCAACCTGTGGGTTAGGAACAAATCCAACACTTGACTGTCATGGACGTCCCTGTCCCTGTCAATAGACGTCTTTATGCACATGCATAAAGTGAGTCGTATATAAATCGAGTGGCAAAGTGAGTTTAATGTTGTTTAATGCAATCAGATATAGGACTTTTCTGTTTGGATGTATGTATTTGGGGGGGGGGGGGGGGGGGGGGGGCACCAGTTCAAATATATCATATCATATTCAAATATGAATATAATATGATATGAAAAATAGCAACAAGAGAAAAGAAAAATGTCATGGATTTGGGAACGTCTCCTTTGGTCCGCCACATGTCTCCTTTGGTCCGCCACATGTCTCCTTTGGTCCGCCACATGTCTCCTTTGGGACATGGTCCAGTAAAAAAACAAGAAATGATTACATAGTAATAATGTGTTTTGATTGATTGATTGCTAATTTTATTAGACAAAAAAATGCAAACAGTACAGGGTACAGTCAAGCACAGCATTGGTCGAAAAGGACAGCACCGAAGAAAGACATTGCGGTCTTGTTTCCATTCGGGTCCTATGCATTCATTCACAACATGTCACAACAGTGACAACAAATAATACGTTTCTCAAACACATTAAATCTACATGTACAGGTTGGAATAGAAATACATTAATAAACATAAAGGGGGGAGGGGGGAGCCAATCACCTTCTCTCCCTTTGACCTGATGACAGTGATGCAGGTGAGTTTTCAGACCCTTTTTAAAGGAAACCAGTGATCTGCTTGTTTTGAGGGAAGGGGGCAGGGCATTCCACACTTGAGTGGCAGTGCTGTGAAATGTGAATTTACCCATATTGGTTCTGAAAATGGGTGGCACCAGATCATTATTTACGCTCCCTCTAGTATTATGGCTGTGGGAGTTGCTCACCAGGTGAAACAGGCGCTGTCTCCGCTGTCCCCCTTTTTGTCTTTGTTTTCCTCCCATATTATTATTGTTATTGTTATTATCCGCACGTCAGGCGCAGCCATGCTGTTTTACGTAATCGCGTTGGACAAAACTAAATCATGCAGCCGGACCAACGTTAATGGCTTAATGCACGTAGGACCCGTATTTTCAAACTGTCGACTCGTCGCAACAGACCCGACGGTATAAAACATGTTGTGAGTGATTCTTGCAGATCGCATGGGCTCCCTCTGTTATACACTGCGAGTGTTGAGTGTGTGCATGCATGTTGGTTGGCAATGGTTGCTGTCCCATTGGCCAGATAATGATAAATAACAAAGATAAGAGGTGCGTGTGTGCCTGGATGACATTGGCATGCCGTTGCTTGCTGTTCATTGGCCAGAGGAGGCAGACGAGGCAGCCAATCAGGCTAGGCCGTCAGTATGACTATAGGTCCTCTAAATGACTGTAGGTCATCTACATTTCATGAGCTTTCATTAGTCAGGTTTCACCTTTTCACCTTTCATAACGCTGACGAAGGCCACACAGGCCGAAACGCGTTCGTTATCAACGTCAGAGGTAAATAAAGTCATATCAAAAGGACATACAATGAGTGCTGGCATTTTCTTCATTTCAACTTGTATATTCGAGCCTTGCACCGTAAGAACTTTATTCTAACCTGGAGTGTTGCGGGTTGTCTGCTTCGGCAGTACTTTCTTGCTTAGGTTTCACCTGACAAAAAAAAAGACCATTGTGGGTCAGGTGTATGGGATCACTCTATCACTAAACTCAGGTGAAATTCACCCGAACACCTGCCTGTAGAAAAAAACAGGGATGTGGGCAGGGAAACAAACCTACCTTCTATGATGTCACTGAGCATCATGAAGTTACTGAAAGACCCGCCCACCTTAGACATCAGCAACATTGTGAAAATTCCAAAAATATAATTGTCTGTGTTTAGTGTTCTATAGGGTTAAGTCTTAAAATTGCCCAGAGGAGCTATTACTGGATTAGAACATCTCAGGTTAATCCCTCCAATACCGTTGCAGAGTCGCACGCAGATTAGTCAACTCGGTGGCAGCCTTGGGCCTGATTCTGTCAATGAACCTGTGTGTATGTGTGTGTGTGTGTGTGTGTGTGTGTGTGCGTGTGCGTGTGCGCGTGCGTGTGCGTGCGTGCGTGCGTGCGTGCGTGCGTGCGCGTGTGCGTGCGTGCGAACATCACTGTTGGGCAGAAACCTCTTTTTTGTAAATTAATTAATACTTAGGTGTCCAGAACAAACAGTCGCCGTCTGAACCTCTGTCTGCCTCATTAGCCCATTAGCCCATTAGCTCGTTAGCCTGTTAGCAGTGGTGTAAAGTAAACAAGTTACTTGAAAAATATCAATACTGTAATGTAAAAGAATACTCTGTTACAAGTGAACGTCCGGTATTCAAAATGTACTTGAGTAAAAGTACAAACCTTCTCCCCCCAGCGGGGTAGAGCCATTGTCTTTTAAATATCGAATACTTGAACAATGGGCTGTCTGGAGGTGTGAACTAAGTTTGATTGATTGATTGATTGATTGATTGAATTATTTATTAACAGTTTGCAGAATTACAGTACATTTCAAGCACAACTCAATACAAAGACTGTTAACTGTGAGTGGACGACCCAATAAAGCATTACACTTGTTTACAAGAGGGTCCACCTTCACACTTCTATATAGCCAAAGAACAGAACAGGAATTCATCATAAAGGAGGTAAAAAGGGAAAAGAAAAGTTCACTCCCGTGGGGGAGGAAGGGTGACAGGGGTCAGTTTGACCGAAAACGAACAGGCAGAGATGGTATGAGTATGCCTAAATTAATATTTAGAAAATGTTTAAAAAAGAAAATCAGAGATCATTTGAATCGAATATTTAGGAAAAGTCATGGAAGGGGAACCTTCTGAGAGCTTCACGGGCAAAGATAATCAACTTCAAAATCGTAAAATGGGTCAGAAATATCTCACAGACATTAAT
Source organism: Electrona antarctica (assembly GCF_951216825.1). Taxonomy (NCBI): domain Eukaryota; kingdom Metazoa; phylum Chordata; class Actinopteri; order Myctophiformes; family Myctophidae; genus Electrona; species Electrona antarctica. Next base: position 7,490,264 of record NC_136790.1, read on the forward strand.
GCAATGTATAAAAATACTGTACTTTTACTAAACGTATACACATAGGC
>NC_136790.1:7495310-7612810 GCF_951216825.1 Electrona antarctica
ATTAATGATGTCATAGATCAATGACATCAATCTTGTTGTAGATTGTTTTTATGATGTTATGTGTAAATTCTATGTTGTTACATATTATGTTCTAAATGTTTTTATTGTTTACAAATCATTTTCTAAATGTTTTTATTTTGTCATACATATAGCTAGAGGCTTAATTCCTCCTGGCACTTTATTTTTATATTTTGCTTTCTTTTGTATTGTTTTTATATTGTGCCAAATCAAATCAAATCAAATACTAAGCATAATCTAATTTTAGATTGACATTAGCCTCTGTCTGCCTGCCTGTTTGTTATCCTGTCATTGTCATTGTGTTGCCAGGTTGTGTGGATATCCCCCTTTCTTTGAGGAGAATGAGATTCATCCTGTCTTCGCCATTGTGTTGTTGCCAGGTTGTGTGGATATCCCCCTTTCTTTGAGGAGAATGAGACTAATCCTGTCATTGTCATTGTGCTGTTGCCAGGTTGTGTGGATATCCCCCGTTCTTTGAGGAGAATGAGACTCGGCTATTCAACAAGATCATGAGAGCCGACTACGCCTTCCATGCTCCTTACTGGGACGATATCTCTGAGTCAGGTACGCCCCCTATAGTGCATTTAAAGCGTTATTTTGGTGTGCAAAGAGCCGAGACAATTACGCTAAACTTGAAGAAGTTGAGCGGCGCAGGCAGATGATGTTATGTTTCCGGAGTCCATTTTATTTCAGAGACAGTCAAACAGAATACAGCAGCCATGGCATCAGCCATCCACTCCAGCCTAGTGACAACACAAATATATAGCCTATTCAGTATGACTAGTTAGTTTACAGAGGCGCGGTAATTTGTGGACACCTCCCTGAAGAGACATTTGTGGCAACAGAACAGCTAAATAGATATACTGTAGGTCTTAAATGTAACTAAGTAACGCCATTGTTTTGGGAAAGGTAACTATAGGTAACGGATTACTCTAATTGCAAAATAATCTGTTAGGTTACTAGCCAAAAACGTATTCCGTTACAGTAACGCTGTTATTTAATGCCGTTACCCCCAACAACACTGGTCACAACTTTAGTCAACTCTCTCCCTAACTATCTTGTGTTTCTAACTTTAGCTACCTCTCGTGTTTTTGCAGCTAAAGATTTCATCAAGAACATGATGCAGAAAAATCCAACGCAGCGTTTCACCACAGAGGAGGCGCTCGTCCACCCTTGGTGAGTGCACACACACACACACGCACACACGCACGCGCACACACGCGTGCACATGCACACACACTCGCGCGTGCACACGCATGAGAGCCCGTTGTGCGTGCGTCACAGGCCTAAGGGGGTGTTTCCAAGTCACAGCGATCCAGTGGGGAAGGGATGTCCGCTGTCCTGGTTGGTTACATCCTGTCCGCCCCCTCTCTCCTGATTGGTTGCATCCTGTCCTTCCTCTCTCCTGATCGGTTACATCCTGTCCTTGCTTTTGATTGGCTACAGGATCACTGGAAAGACAGCCAGAAGCCAGGACATCTGCCAATCGGTGTGTGAACAGTTACGGAGGAACTTCGCCAAATCCAAATGGAAGGTGAGTGACTAAAACCTCACACTGTAAAACATTACACTAGAGGCCAGTGGTGAGTGACTGTAAAACATTACAGTAGTGGGCAGTGGTGAGTGACTGTAAAACATTACACTAGAGGCCAGTGGTGAGTGACTGTAAAACATTACAGTAGTGGGCAGTGGTGACTGGTGAGTGACTGTAAAACATTACAGTAGTGGGCAGTGGTGAGTGACTGTAAAACATTACACTAGAGGCCAGTGGTGAGTGACTGTAAAACATTACACTAGAGGCCAGTGGTGAGTGACTGTAAAACATTACAGTAGTGGGCAGTGGTGAGTGACTGTAAAACATTACACTAGAGGCCAGTGGTGAGTGACTGTAAAACATTACAGTAGTGGGCAGTGGTGACTGGTGAGTGACTGTAAAACATTACAGTAGTGGGCAGTGGTGAGTGACTGTAAAACATTACACTAGAGGCCAGTGGTGAGTGACTGTAAAACATTACACTAGAGGCCAGTGGTGAGTGACTGTAAAACATTACAGTAGTGGGCAGTGGTGAGTGACTGTAAAACATTACACTAGAGGCCAGTGGTGAGTGACTGTAAAACATTACAGTAGTGGGCAGTGGTGAGTGACTGTAAAACATTACAGTAGTGGGCAGTGGTGAGTGACTGTAAAACATTACAGTAGTGGGCAGTGGTGAGTGACTGTAAAACATTACACTAGAGGCCAGTGGTGAGTGACTGTAAAACATTACAGTAGTGGGCAGTGGTGAGTGACTGTAAAACATTACACTAGAGGCCAGTGGTGAGTGACTGTAAAACATTACAGTAGTGGGCAGTGGTGAGTGACTGTAAAACATTACAGTAGTGGGCAGTGGTGAGTGACTGTAAAACATTACAGTAGTGGGCAGTGGTGAGTGACTGTAAAACATTACAGTAGTGGTGGGGGCAGCAAACCTTCAACGTAACATAAACCAGTAAGACGCCTGAGAGAAGTGACCTCGCCCTAAGGGCGAGAAGCGACCTCGCCCTCAGGCGCCTAGGTGACAGCATTGGGGGGTCAGATCAACATATGGAATGAATTCTGTACTGGCCGCATATGGAGAGTGAGGTCAGATCAACATATGGAATGTCAGAACAGGTCAGCTCCATATATGGAGATCTAAGGTTGACAGCGGGGGCAGTGTCTTGAGTGTTTGAGTGTACAGGGTGTGTGTGATGAGGTAACCTGACTCCGCCAGATGGGGCAGCAGAGAGTACACTGGCATACACAGTGCTGCCTTGATCCCGCCTCTAGCTTCCGCTGATTGGCCAGGCCGTTTGGTGGCCGGAGCATCAAGTCTGCCTGAGAGTTCCCAGATGGGAGCAGGAGGGGGGAACCCATTGTACTCTCTGCTGCCCCATCTGGCGGAGTCAGGTTAGTGATGAGGGCCACAGGTAGGGCCAGGCATTAATTTTCGGGCCTGTTGAGAACGTAAATATTGATGACATCAGGGATCGTCATCACTGATGATGTCACGTGATGTCACGAGACCTGGGCACCATGGGCTTTCTCATGTATGGGGATTTTGACACTGACACTGACTGACGGAAATGCACGATTCCATAGTTAACAATGAACGCGACGGCGGCCATCAGCCACATGAAGAAGTTGTCCAGCAGTGACATGGCGGGGCCCGCCGGCCTCCACGTTCCCGACATCGTGGTGGAGTCCGACTGTACGCTGGAAGATGTGGAGGACAATGAGGAGGAGAAACTTGAAGGCGATGAAGACGAGGCCTGCGGCGGAGGAGGAGGAGGAGGAGGAGATGTCCTGGACCCCAACGGGAACCGCCTGATGCTCCCGCCCCACGTGGAGCACGACCCGGGGCTGTGCCCCAAGCTAAGATCCTCCCACAGCGAACCCATCAATCACGCCCCCGGCATGGTGGAGAGCGGAGGGCGCGAGTACAACTCAGAGTGCAGGTATTGATTGGTTGGTTGATTGGTTGATTGATTGATTGATTGAACACTTCATTAGTCAGACATGTAAACGGTGCGAGGTATAGACATTAAAGATGTAGTTCACCCAAAAGGTGACTTATTTTCTTTTTTATTTATTTATTATACTTATCACTTACACATGAAGCCGTGAATTATTCTGAAGATTATTGAATGATGCAGACAAAACCAGAAAATAAAGCATTTCCAAACCCAAAGAAATCAGACATTTTTTATGCAAAGCCCTGTGTCACCGTGCTAAAATAGTGGCATATCATGTTAGTTTTTCAGAAACCTGGAAAAAAATGGAAAATAAATTCACATATGTTGTGTTGTGTAACAGCTTTGACACCATAGACAGAGGGATTAAACATGTGTACATGTTATGTTGCGTTACAGTGTTGACACCATAGACAGAGGGATTAAACATGTGTACATGTTATGTTGCGTTACAGTGTTGACACCATAGACAGAGAGGGATTAAACATGTTATGTTATGATGTGTTACAGTGTTGACACCATAGACAGAGGGATTAAACATGTTATGTTATGATGTGTTACAGTGTTGACACCATAGACAGAGAGGGATTAAACATGTTATGTTATGATGTGTTACAGTGTTGACACCATAGACAGAGGGATTAAACATGTTGTGTTATGATGTGTTACAGCTTTGACACCATAGACAGAGGGAAGACCAGTAAAGGCCACACCCTTCAGACAGGGGTGTGTTCTGTCATGTGATTGGCTGGCTAAAATGTAAGTAATCGTTTCAAGGCAAAGCCAAAATGTCTGCTGTAGCAGAAAATATATATTCATGTATAACAGTAAATATATACCCAGTATTAATATCGGCTATACCAGCACTATGCAAATGTGGATCTGCAAAATGTGTTATAAAGGACAACTCCAGACTTTAATAACATATAGGCTCATTTTCCTACTTATATTGATCCAGTGGGACAACCGAGGCATGGATGTGTTTGAAATGACAACTAATAACACATTCCTAAAGAAATGATGGTAAAAAACCCACTTTTGACCTCAACAAATAGCATAAGAGTGATATGCTTATGGTCTCCGCTCTTTGCTATGAGGTCTGCTGGGGAAACTGGACGACAGGGACATTTCTCCTAAATAGACCCTATAGACCCTAGTTATTCTGGAGCAATATTATAATAAGTACGAAAATGTGCTTATATGTTATTTAGTCTGGAGTTGTCCTTTCATACAGCGTCACAATGATCTTAACCACTTCATACATTTATCATCACATTTTCAGAAGGGAACATATCAATTTGGGTGTCTTTGACACGAAAACCACTCAACTAACCCAGTTAAACATTTATTTCTGCTCTCTCTCTCTCTCTCTCTCTCTCTCTCTCTCTCTCCCTAGTGTTCATTTGTCTCCAGTGGGACAGTGTCTGTTATGAGGTCTTGAAGTCCACTGCCATAGCTGCCTGATCTTTTTTATTACTTTTTTTTTGTTTTACTAGACACACATTTATTGGTAAGGAATTCATTCTCAGATTTCTATTTTAAATGTCCCCTGACTGACAGTTTTGTTTTACCATCTTATGTACAGTATAAAAGCACCATGTCTCAGTCTGTCTGTCTGTGTGTACGGTTGTAAGGCTGTACACACAACACTCCATATTTGGGCATGCCTGACACACGTACCTCTGCCCGGGCTCTGGACAGGGCCCCTGACTCCATATATGGACTGGTCTGTTCTGCCCGGGCTCTGGACAGGGCCCCTGACTCCATATATGGACTGGCCTGTTCTGCCCGGGCTCTGGACAGGGCCCCTGACTCCATATATGGACTGGCCTGTTCTGCCCGGGCTCTGGACAGGGCCCCTGACTCCATATATGGACTGGCCTGTTCTGCCCGGGCTCTGGACAGGGCCCCTGACTCCATATATGGACTGGCCTGTTCTGCCCGGGCTCTGGACAGGGCCCCTGACTCCATATATGGACTGGCCTGTTCTGCCCGGGCTCTGGACAGGGCCCCTGACTCCATATATGGACTGGCCTGTTCTGCCCGGGCTCTGGACAGGGCCCCTGACTCCATATATGGACTGGCCTGTTCTGACATCACAATGCTCCATATTTTGGCATGCCTGACACAGAACTCCATATATAGGAATAAAGGACACAATGAGACAGATACAGAAATGTCCATACATGGGCATAAAAGGGACACAGACAGATGGTCTGACACGGGTACTCTGACAAGGGTACAACAGGTATTGAATTCTCCGGGTGGGGCATGGATCTCCAACTTCCATCGTTACTGGCTCGTTGAACTACAGCCGGGCACCGGTCTAATACTCATAATGTCATATTGGTTCAAAATAATGTTTTGCTCTCGATATCAATTCATGGATTGGGGCTTTAATCCATTTGGAAAGCATATGAATCCCGAGAGGGAGGGATTCTCACGTCACATGCGCACAACGTTACAAAGTAACAGCTAGATAGATAATTCTGTGAAATCAGGGGTCTTCAACAGGGGGTTCCGGGACCCCTAGGGGGGGGTCCTCAGAGTTACCCTGCTTCATCTCTCTCTCAGCTCTAAGGTGTCCTTGCCCGTTGAAGACCCCTGAATGTGAATGTTATTTAATGAAATCAACTATAACTGTACACGTTCTGGTTTTGAAAGCCATCGTTTTGTCATGCTGTGTGTGTGTGTGTGTGTGTGTGTGTGTGTGTGTGTGTGTGTGTGTGTGTGTGTGTGTGTGTGTGTGTGTGTGTGTGTGTGTGTGTGTTCTATATGACACTGACATATCCATGGATTTTCTTCTTGTGCTCTATATTTTTTGTACATACCTTTTGTTTGGTTTTTGTCTGTATAATCTGTATAATCCTGAACTTTGATTTGAAACCTTGCCGACAGATTATGAATGTCTTTTTAAAGCATATCACGTATTATTATAAACTCTCACATCAGTTATATTTTCTAATGGTGAGGAGGAAAGAGATTATCTACTCGTACTGCTTTACTTTGTGGTAACAGTACAATGACAAGATGTTGATTGTTGTGTGTTTTTATCATGTACAAGTACCCAGTGTTGAATTTAACATCTGTACTGTATAGCCTTCATGGCTACGCTGTCTCACCCCAGAGAGTCTTAACGCTGCGTTCACACGGGCAGATGCAAAGATACAGTCTACCATTCATTCTCAATGGAAGCCAGCGACATAAAGATGCATCCCACGTTTTGAAGCTGCTGCAAAAGCTACAAAGCCACATACAAATTGAAGCTGTGCTGGGTTCACCTTCCAAGCTGCAAAGATACAACTGACACACAATGACGGACGCTTGATGATGTCAACGACTGCGTGAGCAACAGATTTTACAAACCGATGTTGTTGCTGTGATCTTCGCATCTTTGCATCTGCCGTGTGAACGCAGCATATCACCTCATCTATTCTACACTGCCAGCGATGCGAGCGAGCGAGCGGTGAATTCTCATTAGAATACATGTTTTTCAATGAGACTGTCCTGACGTACCGCGAGTGACAGCGCGCCGTGCTGCGACGTCGCCCTCCCCTCCTATATTCGCTCGCTGTTATTTCAGCGAGGTTTCGCGGCCCCAAACACTGTTATAGGCCTATCTCACAGCCCGTTTTTCACGCCCACTTCCGGTAAATAGTGGTGACTTTAACATGAGCATTTACACGTTTTTTTCTCTGGAGAATCTAAGTACATTTTCTAATGTAAAAATGTGACAGACCAATATTATTATGAAGCAAACAAGATGGTAAATCAGGTCGAACAGATAGAACAAACCTTACCTTGAGAAAACAAAAGTTGTAGACTTCTTAAATTACCTCTGTTAACATGAAGCGTCTATGGAGTGACGTCACGCTATCACCACTAACCCCGAAAGGGGGCGTATTAAGGGGGGCGGGGAAATTCTGTGAGATAGGCTTATTGGTTGAGATCTACACACTACTATTTACTGGTGGTTTGATTGGTTCAGGCTTGGGGAGTGAGACAGTGTTGTACATGTGACATGTATGTACATAATTGTACAGTACAGTACATGTACATACATGTACTGTATACTGTACAGTACATTGTGTACTCACTGAAGCATCTCATTACATATAATTACATTATTTTTTAAGAACATTGTAAAACATGTAAAGTCTTTGTCATGGTCCTTCAAAAGTGAGTGTATTAAAAGGTTTTAACAGAAGAATCCAGGATTTCATGCCTTTTTCTGTCTGTGTTCTAAAGCTTCTCAGATGCAATGCAAAACACATTATTTTAGCCAGCAGAGGGCACCAACTTGCCTGTCAATCATCGCAACCTGCTGATATATTCTGCTGCTCCCACTGTAAACAAACACACCACATGTTCTTCTTTATACAACGTTATGGACGCTTTTAAAAGCACTAATGGCTAAGTTATATGAAATGATAGGCTATGATGAATATTAATATTTACATTTAGCATGTTTACTCTTACACTGTTTATATATTGTGTGTGTGTGTGTGTGTGCGTGTGCGTGTGTGTGTGCGTGTGCGTGTGCGTGTGTGTGTGTGTGTGTGTGTGTTTTACCATGTGCATTGAACATTGGGAATGTCACAATTTGTATTTCTGTTTGCCTTTTAGGCTTCGTAATCACAAATTGCACAGGGCAGATAATTGTGACAAATAACTTAAATATACAAAGAAATCACTGACACATTGAATCATTTTTTATATCGTTTTCCTTCCCAAAAATACAAAATAGTGGAAATAGTAGATCTACAAACTTGTAGATCTGCTATTTCTGAAAATGTATGGACATACCGGTATGTCAACATGGAAACGATTGACGATTAGGCAAAAATAATTGTGATTATCTCAAATAATTGCATGCAATTAGATGATTATGTAATAATTATGACAGGTCTAGTCTATAGTCTAATATCAAACTGGAGGTCTATGGAATTATAAAGGTTAAAAATCACTGCTACAGACAACGGCAAGTTTCATTTCCATGCTGACACCGCAGTGTCCATGCGGCGCATGGACACTGCGGTGTCAGCATGGAAATGAAACTTGCCATGCGCGCACACGGACACATGTGCCTGTGTGCGTGCATGTGTGTGTGTGTGTGCGTGCATGTGTGTGTGTGCGTGCATGTGTGTGTGTGCGTGCGCGGGAGTGTTCCGTTTCACCAAAGACGATCAAGACAGGATATTTCATCTGTCAAGTATTTGCTGAAAGACATTCTGGTGAGTGAAATCTCTAATAATGCCACAATTAATTGGGAGCGTTAATGATCAGTTTAACGATGTTTGGCCTCCATGGAGAATACATGTTATGTTCATTGTGTTGTTTGTATAGTTTAGGTATTGTACATTATTTTATTGTGTTAAAGATCTGGAGAGAGACAGTGAGACTACTGAACAAACCCTATTCTGATGAATTCTGATTAATTGAAAATGGAGGACCCATATTGTAAACAAGTGTAATGCTTTATGGTGTCATCCACAGTGTATTGAGTTGTGCTTTTGTTTGAAATGTACCCATTCCGCATACTGTTAATAAATACTTCAATCAATCAATCAATGCTTAGCCTATACTATCAAAATATAGTGATTTAACCTTTTAACAAAAAACTTGTTTTAACCAAAAACATGACGTGCCCTACTACCTTGGCTTTTATAGATTGTAAATGTGTTTATAGGTATTGTACATTCATTTATTTTATTGTGTTAATAGATTGTTCTGGCCTGTTATCACCTCCTTAACTGAGTTGACCGTCTGGTCAGGTTGGCCTCACGTTTATCCCCGGCTGGTCACAAGTGTTGTCAGTTGCTTGATTGATTGGACACGGCAGTTATCACTTCACACCGAGTGAGTACCGTCCTACTGGGGGATGCACCTCCCCTCCATCACTCTGCTAAGGGTCACAGTGTACCCAAACAGTAGCGTCAAGAGGCGTCAAGATGCCACCTAGAGCAGGTGTCTATTCCGGGTTTTAAACAGCTGGTGGATGGAAATGGCGCTCGCGCATGGCTGCAACTTGACGCGTAGGCCAGAAAACCGGAAATTTGTCGACACGTCAAGTTGCAGCCACGCGCGAGCACCATTTCCATCCACCAGCTGTTTATAAACAGAATTGGCTCACAAATGAACAGCCTAGACCAGATTATTAAGAAACAGGTGCTTAACAAAGCCCTGTGTATCCGATCTGATGCTGCTCACCCAATACACGGAGAGTACATCCTTCTCCCATCCGGCCTTCGCTCGCGGGCCCCCTGTGCCACAATAAAACAGGCACAAACATTCCTTTGTCCCTATCTCTATTTGCACACTAAATGCTGCTGTGGGTAGATCTAGGAGATAACCTTATGATAAGCACTTTTTACTTTTTACTGTATTGGTCTATTGGTAATGTCTATATGCACACACACTTTTTATGACCTATCGCATAGCACTTTAACGCCTGCACTTTAATGGTTATGTGCACCTTTGTACTTTGGTATCTGCTATGTGAACTGTTTGTTTATTTGTACTGTTTCATTGTTTAATGTACTGTCTATGCTGCGACCCAATTTGCCCTTTGGGGACACTAAATAAACTTGAACCTTGAACCTGAACCTGAACCTGGCTCTATAGGCGGCATCTTGTCGCTTCTTGCCGCTACTGTTTGGGTACACTATCAGAGAGCTCCCCCTACCTCTGGGAGGATGGATTGTCAGGGCGACGTCATTGGTTGTACTGTCAGTATGACTAGACCTTATTGGTTGTAATATCAGAGTATGACTAAACGTGATTGGTTGTATTGGCGGTGTTACAGGTCATGCCAGGACGTCATTGGTCTGCTGGGCTGGTGGTGGGCGTGGCTTTGCTCCTGTCAGCCGGCCAATCACAGAACACGTGCGGAGGACAAGATGGCCGCCCGGGAGAGGTGGGAGTGGCGGGGAGAAACGGATGGCCGGGTCCCAAAGGAGAGAAAGGAGAGCCAGGTACAACTCACCCCCTGCTCTCTCACCCAGTGGTAGCAGATCTACAAGCTCACAACGTGTTGCATTGCAGCACGTTGTGAGCTTGTAGATCGAGATTTGAGTGATTTTTACTTTGGTAATGTAAGTACATTTACTTTGGTAATGTAAGTACATTTTGTAGTCAATACTTTTGTAAAAAACAAAATACATTGTATAGTAATTATACTTTTACTAAAAGAGGCAGGTGTTCGGGTGAATTTCACTCGTGTTTAGTGATAGAGAATCATCCCATACACCCACAATGGTCTTTTTCTTTCTTTCACAGGGAATATCTTTAAAATAATACCCATGTTTAGTGTTCTAGGGTTAAGTAAATGTGCATTAAATTCACTTCCTCCATCAGCCCCAGTGCATGCTGGTCAGACAGCGGTGGATCCCAGCGTTCTCCTCAGACTGAAGGGGGAGCGCGGGAGCCGAGGCTTTCCTGGAGAGACCGGTCTGAAGGGTCTTTCGGGGGAGGTAGGACCTGAAGGATCCCATGGTCTGTCTGGACCCCCAGGACCCTCAGGAGCGGGGGGACGACCGGCCAGACAAAGTGGGTGGATGGGTGGATGGGTGGTTGGATGGATGGATGGATAAATGGATGGGGGGATGGGTGGGTGGGTGGATGGATGGATGGATGTATGGATGGATGGGTGGGTGGATGGGTGGGTGGGGAGATGGGTGGATGGATGGGTGGGTGGGTGGGGAGATGGGTGGGTGGGTGGGTGAGTGGATGTCTCACTGTATCGCGTCATAAAAAATAAATAATAATAAATAAATAATAATAATCTGTGCAATGCCAAACAAAAAAACCTGTCCATTGGTCAGTGTAAAAAGATCAAAACGAAATTCATATATTTAGTCTCAGTCGAAGAACATCGTTCGTCATCCTTTGAGTTGATGAAATTAACACTGATTTGTTGACGGGTTGGCCATTGGCTCTTATATTTTGTTGTCATGTTCCCATTGGCTCTTATATATATTTTGTCAACACGTTCCCATTGGCTCTTATATTCATTGCCATGTTCCCATTGGCTCAGGTCCTTCTCGGCCGTCGGCCTTCTCTGTGGTTCGGACACTACACTCCTACCCCGAATACAACCGGCCAATCATCTTCCAGACTGAAGCCGTCAACAGGCCAGGAGACATGGACCTCAGCACGGGATACTTCACCTGCACAGTGCCTGGACTCTATTACTTTGTCTTCCACGCCATGTCCAAGGTATAAGGATACTGTTACTGTGTCTCTGATTAATTGAAAATGGAGGACCTTCAACACAAGTCTTAGTATTTTTTCTGGTTTTATCCTCGTAGCAGTTTTTGTATTGACTTGTGCTTCCGTTTGAAATGAGTGTCCACCTTGAGACTGGGAGGTCGGGGTTCGATCCCCGGCCGGGTCACACCAAAGACTGAAAAATGGGACCCAGTGCCTCCCTGCTTGGCACTCAGCATCAAAGGTCAGATTGGGGGTAAGTCCCTGCGACATACTAGTGCCATGTCCAGGGGGTGTACGACATACTAGTGCCATGTCCAGGGGGTGTACGACATACTAGTGCCATGTCCAGGGGGTGTACTAGTGCCATGTCCAGGGGGTGTACTAGTGCCATGTCCAGGGGGTGTACGACATACTAGTGCCATGTCCAGGGGGTGTACGACATACTAGTGCCATGTCCAGGGGGTGTACGACATACTAGTGCCATGTCCAGGGGGTGTACTTGTGTTGGAGTTTGGAAGCGCTCACTTTCAGTAAAGCAACGTCCTGCTTGCCTCCTGCATTATTTGCACATTGAAAACAGGTGGTACGCAATAAGCCTATCTCACAGAATTTCCCCGCCCCCCTTAATACGCCCCCTTTCGGGGTTAGTGGTGATAGCGTGACGTCACTCCATAGACGCTTCATGTTAACAGAGGTAATTTAAGAAGTCTACAACTTTTGTTTTCTCAAGGTAAGGTTTGTTCTATCTGTTCGAGCTGATTTACCATATTGTTTGCTTCCTAATAATATTGGTCTGTCACATTTTTACATTAGAAAATGTACTTAGATTCTCCAGAGAAAAAAACGTGTAAATGCTCATGTTAAAGTCACCACTATTTACCGGAAGTGGGCGTGAAAAACGGGCTGTGAGATAGGCCTATCGCAGGACCATTGAGTGATATCCAACGAGCATTTCCAAACTCCAACACTTAATACAAAACAAAAATAATCACCTGCAAGGAATGTCTTGACAGAAAGTAGCTCATAACATCTCTACGGTGGATTATTATGAAGCAAACACTTTGCAGATAGAAAACAGATTCAAGCTTTCCGTACAGCTGCAATGTTGGTGAGTTTGACGTTGTTTAATACAATCAGACGTATGGGCTGACAATGGCAAATTGCGGCTAGTTGCCACCCTGCCATTGGCAAGATGGCCGCGGTGTGCATATGGTCTATGGGCAGGCTTACTTTGGTGCATATGGTCTATGGGCAGGCTTACTTTGGTGCATATGGTCTATGGGCAGGCTTACTTTGGTGCATATGGTCTATGGGCAGGCTTACTTTGGTGCATATGGTCTATGGGCAGGCTTACTTTGGTGCATATGGTCTATGGGCAGGCTTACTTTGGTGCATATGGTCTATGGGCAGGCTTACCTTGGTGCATATGGTCTATGGGCAGGCTTACTTTGGTGCATATGGTCTATGGGCAGGCTTACTTTGGTGCATATGGTCTATGGGCAGGCTTACTTTGGTGCATATGGTCTATGGGCAGGCTTACTTTGGTGCATATGGTCTATGGGCAGGCTTACTTTGGTGCATATGGTCTATGGGCAGGCTTACCTTGGTGCATATGGTCTATGGGCAGGCTTACTTTGGTGCATATGGTCTATGGGCAGGCTTACCTTGGTGCATATGGTCTATGGGCAGGCTTACTTTGGTGCATATGGTCTATGGGCAGGCTTACCTTGGTGCATATGGTCTATGGGCAGGCTTACTTTGGTGCATATGGTCTATGGGCAGGCTTACTTTGGTGCATATGGTCTATGGGCAGGCTTACTTTGGTGCATATGGTCTATGGGCAGGCTTACTTTGGTGCATATGGTCTATGGGCAGGCTTACTTTGGTGCATATGGTCTATGGGCAGGCTTACTTTGGTGCATATGGTCTATGGGCAGGCTTACTTTGGTGCATATGGTCTATGGGCAGGCTTACTTTGGTGCATATGGTCTATGGGCAGGCTTACTTTACTTGTAAACTGCCACAGATTGTCCAGAGCCAGAAAAAGCCTTTAAAAGTATAGCGAATACCCATAGATTACTAACATGATCATTACTGTGTGTGTGTGTGTGTGTGTGTGTGTGTGTGTGTGTGTGCGTGCGTGCGTGCGTGCGTGCGTGCGTGCGTGCGTGCGTGCGTGCGTGCGTGCGTGGGTGCGTGGGTGCGTGCGTGTAGGTGACCATGTGTTTACGTCTGAAGAGTGAGGCTCTGGGAGTTCAGGACCTTGGCTTCTGTGACTACAACACCAGAAGACGAGCACAGGTCAGAGATCATCGCACGCACGCACGCACGCACGCACGCACGCACGCACGCACGCACGCACGCACACAGGACAGGAGATGCAGTCAGCCCTGAATATATGGCCCCATTTGAAAAAAGTGTGGACGCCCCAGGGTGCTCTAACACATTAGATCTAATGGGTTAGGGTCTAACACATTAGATCAGGTTTATAAAGACTTACTTCTTTCACTTTTGATTTGAATCACGTGAATTGAGATTTAATATATTTCATTGTTATGTGTTTATGAACTGTGTCAAGTGCGTAATTGCGTGATTTGATTTGATTTGATATAATAATAAATAAAATAATAATTTACTAAAAAGGCCTTAACTTATGCTTAATATTGTATGGAATGTGACTGGCTCTCCGACTATTATGATGATGTCATTGTAGGTGCTTTCAGGGGGTCTTGCAGTGATAATGATGTCATAATGATGTCATTGCAGGTGCTGTCAGGGGGCGTGGTCTTACAGTTGACCCAGAATCAGAGGGTGTGGCTAGAAGCTTTCAAAGACGGCCAATTGGATTCACACAAAGCAGACACCCAGGAAAAAGAGATTGTCTTCAATGGGTTCCTCATCGTCTGAAACCCACCAATCAATGGGTTCCTCATCTTCTGAAACCCACCAATCAATGAGTTCCTCATCTTCTGAAACCAACCAATCAATGAGTTCCTATTATATTCTGTTATATTAACCCTTGAGTGTCTGTGGGGTCTTTCTGACCCATTTTGAGAAATATTTCATTCAGTTATCTCTGTTTTTTTTGTTTTTGTTTTTTTCATCTGAAACATACCATCCCTGTCTGTTAATTTTCGCTACTTGTCGGCTAAACTGACCGTTCTCACTAGTCACTTCTCACCCTTTCTCCCCTAATCACTGAAGTTGCAACAGTTAATGGGGTATTTGCATTTCACTGTCAGCTCTGAACCTGGCGAACATACCTACCAACATCACAAAGTACTTTTTGTGTTTCTGTGTTTATAGTTCTCCAACCCGAACTTGTAGCCTAACCTTAAATGTTGTATGCTGAAAATATCCCGGACAGCGGACACTGGGACACAGCTACCTGACGCTAAATTACGACATGTAAACCTTTGATTGCCTTTCAACAAAAACATATGAATATACATAAGTGTTACCAACAGCAACATGTACTGATTATAGAGAATGCTGAAATGTTTGTAATCCATGTTTTATTTACTGTGCAAGACTCCTGACATTTCCTTGGTGAGAATGTGTGCCATTGCGATTCCAAATAAAAATGACAGTGTTTGGACCTACCTATTAACCTCTACATTGTGTCAGTCAGTGTAAACTTTGTGCGAGTGAAGCAGTGGACAACAACTTGTCTCTCTCTCTTTTTCTCTCTCCCTCTCTCACAGACACACTGGGCTATATCTTGCACCACCCCTTACACCTTACTATTTTGAAAAACCTTTCAAAATAGTTCAAATATCCGATCTACTAGCTCACAACGTGTCGATGTACTGTAGATCGTCTAGTTGAACTATTTTAAAATGTTTTTCAAAATAGTAAAACACGCCAAATAAGTGTAGGGATAAGGGTGGTGCAAGATAGGACCCACAGTCTCAGCAATGTTCATGAATCCAAGTAATGGACCATGACGTATGCAGAAGTACCTTTTAGATCATGCTGTAGGTCTATTTGTGGTGGTGATGATGCGTCACATACTTGACCTATCCCATGGTATATGAACCGTGCTACAGTGAGCAGCTGTTTGAATGAGATGCGTCTCTAAATATCATACAGCATGGAAGCAGAGGGTTGTGGTTCATACTTTACCTCCAGTAAAAAGTAGTTCAACTTCAGCCTGACAGCCTCCCAAGCAGCTCCAACCTGGACAGAAGAAAAGCACAGATCTACAAGCCAAGGAATACATATTTTATTATTTACACATACAGTAGTACCTGAGATAAGATATAAAGTTATAAATATATGATCTAGGTTACACATAGTACCTGAGATAATATACAAAGTTATGAATATATAAATTATGTACATATTTTAGTACCTGAGATAAATTGTAAAGTTATAAATATATAAAATAATGATCTACCTATTTACATATGGTACCTGAGCTAAGATATAAAGTTATAAATAATATATAAATGATGTACATATTTACATATGGTAGCTAAGATAAGCTATAAATGGCCATAGGCCATAGCCTATAGGAGCACAAAAACATAATATAAAACAAGGATAGACAAGATAAACAAAGAAAAATAAAACATAAATTTAAATTCAAAAGTATAGCTTACACGACCAAACACGCAGCATCATCAACCGTATCATATCAAAAGGGCATTTAGTCTAGGATCTGGCTAAGATATGTATGCACTTCATTTAGGAGAGAATATCTAAATTGTTCTTGGCTAATATGACCCCCGCGAACAACTTGGGAACTGTGAAAAATGCTCTATCCGGGGCGAAATACCCGAAAATGACCACACCCTTTTTAAAATGACCGCTAGTTCAAACATGGCTCTATTTTCTAAACTGTTGGAGCTACAGATTTTCTGAGGTGCTCAAAATGTTCAGAAAACTCATGTTTGTTGAATCCGTGCCCGAGCCAGCAACCCTCCAGGTCATCATTGTGGCCAAATCCAATATGACCGCCAGTCCGCCACCTGAAACAGGTTTTGTCTACAACTTTTGAACCAGATGAGCTATGAATGCAAACTTCGTGTCTAAATCATGTTTTTTGACATTTAGAAATATTTTTGAATGCTTATCTGTATGACTGGGTGTGGCTGAACCTCTATTTTACCAGAGGTGGACAGAGTACTCGACCCCAGTACTTGAGTACAAATACGACCTGTTCAGATTTACTCCACTACAAGTAAAAGTAGCTCAGTCAAAATGTTACTTGAGTAAGAGTGAAAAAGTATGTGCTATTAAATGTACTTAAGTATTCAAGAGTAAAAGTAAATCCAGGCCTGGACTGGCCACTTGACGTACAGGGCATATGCTGGTGGGCCACCCAATGAATGGGCCGCTCCATACATTTCTTTCCTTTTCTCCATTCCATTTCCTTTTTGACCCTGTCCAGCCCTGCGCGTGCGCACGCACGCACGCACGCACGCACGCACGCACGCACGCACGCACGCACGCACGCACGCACGCACGCACGCACGCACGCGCGCACGCGCGCACGCACGCACACGCACACACACACAGAGAGAGGTAGCTCACATCATATGTAGGCTACTTAAGAAAAGTATCTGGTGTTAAGATGTATTTAAGTATCAAAAGTATGTCTACTTCTCTTTCCTTTCAGAATAATGCAGCTTTCAAGTACCGGTACTTCAGCTGTTTTTGTAGCTATTTCTGAGTTCAAGGTTCAAGGTTCAAGGTTCTTTATTATTTGTCTCCCGAGGAAGACATTTGTCTTAGACAAAGGGCCCGCATCAAGCGTAGCCCTTATGCCCATGTCGCCGCAGAGCAGCGCCAATACATCTTTCTTGCAACATCAAAGAAAACCGCCCTCTTCAAGTGGCTGCTGTCCATTACACCAAAGAAAGAATTCTCCGTCTACATCCATTAATTAGTTTTGTCGTCCAATGGTTTCATCTGTCCTTCAGTGTCCTGGGCTGAATGAAGGTCTAAAAGCACATCATAGGAGCTTGTGCTCTTATAAGCCGGATGCTTATGGGGAAGAAAGGGAAAAAAATACCATTCCTTAATACGAATATGTATACAGCACTTCACCATGCTAGTCTGCCTCCAATATTTCAATTCAATTCAATTCAATTCAATTCAATTCAATTCAATTCAATTCAATTCAATTCAATTCAATTCAATTCAATTCAATTCAATTCAATTCAATTCAATTCAATTCAATTCAATTCAATTCAAAGGGCTGTATTGAAAGGGCTCTTTCACTACATCCATACATCTTATCTTTGATCTTCCTCTAGGCCTCCTGCCTGGCAGTTCCAACCTCAGCGTCCTTCTACCGATATACTTACTATCCCTCCTCTGTATGTGTCCAAACCATCTCAGTCTGGCCTCTCTGGCTTTATCTCCAAAACATCTGACATGTGCTGTCCCTCTGATGTACTCATTCATGATCCTATCCATCCTTGTTACTCCCAGAGAGAACCTCAACATTATATAGGCAATTCACACTGAGAGGGACTGAATCCGTTTCATTGGAACCGTTTCCGAATACGGTTGCCTGGTCCCCGATGGCCATGATTCACATTGCCCGAGATTCAACAGCGCACCCAGGTACACTTGCATAACACACTTTGATCCTCCAGATGGTGGTGTGCTTGATGACTGGTGCGCACGGACACTGACCATCAACTCTGCGACATTGTCTCCAATAAATCCAGACACTGCATTGCATTGCCTCTTTTGGCTCTTTGCTGTTATACTACGTCACTGTCAGCCTGCCTGCTATTCACTGTGTCAGTCAGTTCTGTGCTCCAGTGTCGTGTTTGATATTAGTTTAATGGATTCTACTTTAGCATTATTATTATTTTGTTTTACTTTGAAAACTATGCCAAGCAAAGCCCAAGAGCCACGTGTAGTCCAAGATCAGCGCGTACTGCGGTTCTGCGTGTATAGCAGATTCAACATAGCAGATCTGCACGCGCGCTGCGACGCGTTGTGAAATGAGCTGGTGTTACACTTCGTGCAGCGTCTGTGTTTTTTTTTGTTGACGCTTGGCTCGTCGACTAGAGATCATTGCTGCTTGTCTGGCTGACATCTCGGCGTGGATGTCGACAAACCACCTGAAGCTCAACCTGGACAAGACCGAGCTGATGTTCCTCCCGGGGAAGGGCTGTCCGCACCGAGACATGGCCATCACCATTGATAATGCTGTGGTGACCTCAACTCGGACTGCGAAAAATCTGGGTGTGACCCTGGACGATCAACTGACGTTCTCGGCAAACATCGCATCAGTGACAAGGTCCTGCAGATTCCTCCTCTACAACATCAGGAGGATTCGCCCCTTCCTCACGGAGAAGGCAGCCCAGGTGCTCATCCAGGCTCTCGTCATCTCCCGCCTGGACTACTGCAACTCCCTCCTTGCTGGTGCTCCGGCATCTGCCATCAGACCTCTGGAGCTTGTTCAGAAAGCTGCGGCTCGTCTGGTGTTCAACCGCCCCAAGTTCTCCCACACAACCATCCTTCTCCGTTCTCTACACTGGCTCCCCGTAGCGGCCCGCATCCAGTTCAAAACCCTGGTGTTAGCCTATAGGGCAGTGAAAGGAACAGCTCCTTCCTATCTCCGGGCTATGGTCGATGCCTACACCCCTGCCCGACCACTTCGGTCTGCCACCTCGGGGCGACTGATTGCCTCGTCACTCAAGGGTCCTTCTGGCCGATCCACACGGTCACGACTCTTTTCTGTTCTGGCCCCACAGTGGTGGAATGAACTCCCCACTGATGTTAGGACAGCAGAGTCACTGCCCATATTTCGCCGCAGGTTGAAAACCCACCTCTTCAGGAAACACTACCCTTCCTCTCTGCCTGACCTACTTGTTGTTAACTAGTTGTACGAACGTTTGTTTTCTATTGTTGTATTGTTTATTGGATCTTGTTTAGTCGATACACTTAATTGTTTTAGCTCATGCTCATTTGATTTAGCTATTTTGTCTCATCCGGTTAAGGAAATAGGTAGCTGATATATTGCACTTTTACCTTAGCGCTAGGTATACTCTTGGTTGCTTGTTTTTGCAGAAAATGCACTAAAGACTTCTGGTGATTAGTAGTTTTTGTTCCCTACCTATGTTGAATACACTTATTGTAAGTCGCTTTGGATAAAAGCGTCTGCTAAATGACTGTAATGTAATGTAATGTCAGGTTCTAAAAATAAACAGTCCACTTCCTTCTTTACGTACGCATGCATTCACATTGGAACGATCCGTTGTGAAATGACGCGTTGTGAAATGACGCGTTGTGAAATGAGCTGGTGTTACACTTCGTGCAGCGTCTGTGTTTTTTTTTGTTGACGCTTGGCTCGTCGACTAGAGATCATGTCAGGTTCTAAAAAAAAACAGTCCACTTCCTTCTTTAGGTACGCATGCATTCACATTGGAACGATCCGCATCTGAATACACTTCAACGGTCCAGAGACCCGCCCCCCATGCGGTCTCGGGGACAGTTGGGAGATCCGCTCCCGGGAACGGTACGCATCATTCACATTACCACAACATCTGACAAGTGGTCCCGAGTCCGAACCCGGGACCATAGTGTGCTACCTCCAGCTCTGCTTCCTGTCTTTCTGACTATCTCTAAAACATAAATGTGTAAACTACAGATGTAATTTTATTGAAACAAGACAATAATAGCATAAGAGCTAAGAGCATAATAGCTAAATAATTTATGCTGAGCATTAGTCAAAGGTATCACATTTTAACAGTATGTTTAAATTGGAAACACGTGCGAGCAAACACACACACACACACACACACACACACACACACACACACACACACACACACACACACACACACACACACACACACACACACACACGCTCCGTCCTTTAGATTCCTCACGGAGAAGACTTTTTTTTGTCCTGATCATACAACTATATTTCGAGGTGCAAAGGATTCCAGCTTTGCATAATTCCAATGTGTTTCTAATGCTCAAAAAGCACAAAATAGGAACCAAGTTTGCAAAAAAGGACAAAGTTAAAATAAGTAAAACAAATTGTCAGATAGTCGCCATCTTTGAAATATGCAAAATAGAGGTTCAGCCACACCCACTCATAAAGATGATAATTCCAAAATGTTGTCAAAAAACATGATTTAGACACCAAGTTTGCATTCATAGCTCATGTGGTTCAAAAGTTCTAGATAAAACCTTTTTCAGGTGGCAGACTGGCGGCCATATTGGATTTGGCCACTATGATGACCTGGAGGGTTGCTGGCTTGGGCACGGATTCAACAAACATGAGTATTCTGAACATTTTGAGCACCTCAGAAAATGTGTAGCTCGGTTTAGAATATAGTCATTTTCGAAGTAGTGGTCATTTTAAAAAGGGCGTGGTCATTTTTGGGTATTTCGCCCCGGATAGAGAATTTTTCATAGTTCCCAAGTTAGTGAGATATTCTCTCCTAAATGAAGTGCATACATATCTTAGCTAGGTCCTCTACTAATTGCCTGACCATGGATCACATCAAGGACCTGCAACATGACTGAGGAACACGTTCCACTTCGAATCATATTTATCTAACTGATTATTCATCTAAAAAGATAACTTCTCCAAAGCAGCCACAGTACCAAGCTGGGGGAACCATACATGTGCTGGAGGCAAATCCTCAGACTTCCATTCCTTAACAATGGTTTTCCTGCCCACCATTAATGCTGTATGAATCCAGTCAGCTAGAGGTGCGGGGAGGTGTTTTAATGCTGTATGAATCCAGTCAGCTAGAGGTGCGGGGAGATGTTTTAATGGCGATGGATCACCCAGAATAAACAGAGCAGGTGTGTAAGGAATATCCTGGTTCGTGATTTGCATTATATTCTCATGAATAGCACACCAATGGAGTTTGTACCCTAGGGCACTCCCACAATACATGAATAAGTGTACCGGGGTCCTCACCACACCTCCAGCAAATCGGACTCTCTCTGAGTTTACCCCTGAACAATCTTGTCGGAGTCCAGTAGACTCTATTAATTATTTGTATTCACAGGACATCTTCTTTGAGTTCCGTAGAATCATTTACCATTCACTGTCAGTAAAGGATTGATTTAAATCAGCCTCCCAAATCCTCTTTAGGCTTGAGGGCTGACCTTGGTGCAGTGCTATCATAATTTGAATAATATGTTCATGCCTCATGTCAAGCATCATTTGTTTTTTATTATTAGCTTTTGCCTGTGTAGCATTGCGCGGAAGCGGGGATTGAACCCGGGGCTCCCACTCGCTAGACCAACGCACAACCCACCGTACCAATAGGGCTGAGCCCGATTGGCTGCAGGGCTGTTGCGGGCTGCATGGGTCTTGGCTGCAGGGGGCTACACCTGCATAGAGGTTGTTAATGGGCTGCATGGGTCTTGGCTGCAGGGGGCTACACCTGCATAGAGGTTGTTAATGGCTGCATGGGTCTTGGCTGCAGGGGGCTACACCTGCATAGAGGTTGTTAATGGGCTGCATGGGTCTTGGCTGCAGGGGGCTACACCTGCATAGAGGTTGTTAATGGCTGCATGGGTCTTGGCTGCAGGGGGCTACACCTGCATAGAGGTTGTTAATGGGCTGCATGGGTCTTGGCTGCAGGGGGCTACACCTGCATAGAGGTTGTTAATGGCTGCATGGGTCTTGGCTGCAGGGGGCTACACCTCATAGAGGTTGTTAATGGCTGCATGGGTCTTGGCTGCAGGGGACTACACCTCATAGAGGTTGTTAATGGCTGCATGGGTCTTGGCTGCAGGGGACTACACCTCATAGAGGTTGTTAATGGCTGCATGGGTCTTGGCTGCAGGGGGCTACACCTGCATAGAGGTTGTTAATGGCTGCATGGGTCTTGGCTGCAGGGGGCTACACCTCATAGAGGTTGTTAATGGCTGCATGGGTCTTGGCTGCAGGGGGCTACACCTCATAGAGGTTGTTAATGGCTGCATGGGTCTTGGCTGCAGGGGACTACACCTCATAGAGGTTGTTAATGGCTGCATGGGTCTTGGCTGCAGGGGGCTACACCTGCATAGAGGTTGTTAATGGCTGCATGGGTCTTGGCTGCAGGGGGCTACACCTGCATAGAGGTTGTTAATGGCTGCATGGGTCTTGGCTGCAGGGGGCTACACCTCATAGAGGTTGTTAATGGCTGCATGGGTCTTGGCTGCAGGGGGCTACACCTTCATAGAGGTTGTTAATGGCTGCATGGGTCTTGGCTGCAGGGGACTACACCTGCATAGAGGTTGTTAATGGCTGCATGGGTCTTGGCTGCAGGGGGCTACACCTGCATAGAGGTTGTTAATGGCTGCATGGGTCTTGGCTGCAGGGGGCTACACCTGCATAGAGGTTGTTAATGGCTGCATGGGTCTTGGCTGCAGGGGGCTACACCTGCATAGAGGTTGTTAATGGCTGCATGGGTCTTGGCTGCAGGGGGCTACACCTGCATAGAGGTTGTTAATGGCTGCATGGGTCTTGGCTGCAGGGGGCTACACCTGCATAGAGGTTGTTAATGGCTGCATGGGTCTTGGCTGCAAGGGGCTACACCTGCATAGAGGTTGTTAATGGCTATATTCACAGGACATCTTCTTTGAGTTCCGTAGAATCATTTACCATTCACTGTCAGTAAAGGATTGATTTAAATCAGCCTCCCAAATCCTCTTTACGCTTGAGGGCTGACCTTGGTGCAGTGCTATCATAATTTGAATAATATGTTCATGCCTCATGTCAAGCATCATTTGTTTTTTATTATTAGCTTTTGCCTGTGTAGCATTGCGCGGAAGCGGGGATTGAACCCGGGGCTCCCACTCGCTAGACCAACGCACAACCCACCGTACCAATAGGGCTGAGCCCGATTGGCTGCAGGGCTGTTGCGGGCTGCATGGGTCTTGGCTGCAGGGGGCTACACCTTCATAGAGGTTGTTAATGGCTGCATGGGTCTTGGCTGCAGGGGGCTACACCTCATAGAGGTTGTTAATGGGCTGCATGGGTCTTGGCTGCAGGGGGCTACACCTCATAGAGGTTGTTAATGGCTGCATGGGTCTTGGCTGCAGGGGGCTACACCTGCATAGAGGTTGTTAATGGGCTGCATGGGTCTTGGCTGCAGGGGGCTACACCTGCATAGAGGTTGTTAATGGCTGCATGGGTCTTGGCTGCAGGGGGCTACACCTGCATAGAGGTTGTTAATGGGCTGCATGGGTCTTGGCTGCAGGGGGCTACACCTGCATAGAGGTTGTTAATGGCTGCATGGGTCTTGGCTGCAGGGGGCTACACCTGCATAGAGGTTGTTAATGGGCTGCATGGGTCTTGGCTGCAGGGGGCTACACCTGCATAGAGGTTGTTAATGGCTGCATGGGTCTTGGCTGCAGGGGGCTACACCTTCATAGAGGTTGTTAATGGCTGCATGGGTCTTGGCTGCAGGGGGCTACACCTGCATAGAGGTTGTTAATGGCTGCATGGGTCTTGGCTGCAGGGGGCTACACCTCATAGAGGTTGTTAATGGCTGCATGGGTCTTGGCTGCAGGGGGCTACACCTGCATAGAGGTTGTTAATGGCTGCATGGGTCTTGGCTGCAGGGGGCTACACCTCATAGAGGTTGTTAATGGCTGCATGGGTCTTGGCTGCAGGGGGCTACACCTGCATAGAGGTTGTTAATGGCTGCATGGGTCTTGGCTGCAGGGGACTACACCTCATAGAGGTTGTTAATGGCTGCATGGGTCTTGGCTGCAGGGGGCTACACCTGCATAGAGGTTGTTAATGGCTGCATGGGTCTTGGCTGCAGGGGGCTACACCTGCATAGAGGTTGTTAATGGCTGCATGGGTCTTGGCTGCAGGGGGCTACACCTGCATAGAGGTTGTTAATGGCTGCATGGGTCTTGGCTGCAGGGGGCTACACCTGCATAGAGGTTGTTAATGGCTGCATGGGTCTTGGCTGCAGGGGGCTACACCTGCATAGAGGTTGTTAATGGCTGCATGGGTCTTGGCTGCAGGGGGCTACACCTCATAGAGGTTGTTAATGGCTGCATGGGTCTTGGCTGCAGGGGGCTACACCTGCATAGAGGTTGTTAATGGCTGCATGGGTCTTGGCTGCAGGGGGCTACACCTCATAGAGGTTGTTAATGGCTGCATGGGTCTTGGCTGCAGGGGGCTACACCTGCATAGAGGTTGTTAATGGCTGCATGGGTCTTGGCTGCAGGGGGCTACACCTGCATAGAGGTTGTTAATGGCTGCATGGGTCTTGGCTGCAGGGGGCTACACCTCATAGAGGTTGTTAATGGCTGCATGGGTCTTGGCTGCAGGGGGCTACACCTGCATAGAGGTTGTTAATGGCTGCATGGGTCTTGGCTGCAGGGGGCTACACCTGCATAGAGGTTGTTAATGGCTGCATGGGTCTTGGCTGCAGGGGGCTACACCTGCATAGAGGTTGTTAATGGCTGCATGGGTCTTGGCTGCAGGGGGCTACACCTGCATAGAGGTTGTTAATGGCTGCATGGGTCTTGGCTGCAGGGGGCTACACCTGCATAGAGGTTGTTAATGGCTGCATGGGTCTTGGCTGCAGGGGGCTACACCTGCATAGAGGTTGTTAATGGCTGCATGGGTCTTGGCTGCAGGGGGCTACACCTGCATAGAGGTTGTTAATGGCTGCATGGGTCTTGGCTGCAGGGGGCTACACCTGCATAGAGGTTGTTAATGGCTGCATGGGTCTTGGCTGCAGGGGGCTACACCTGCATAGAGGTTGTTAATGGCTGCATGGGTCTTGGCTGCAGGGGGCTACACCTGCATAGATGTTGTTAATGGTACCCCAACTTTCAGCACAGATTCTCCTTTTAGGGAAACAACATTTCAACCAATGTGAGATGTGTTACTAGACTTGTTACAAACACATTGGCAAATACATTTCTTGGTAAGAAGTGTATTCCCATGCAGCTATAGGTTGGACATTTCTTCTGATAATATTCCCTGTAGAACTTCCTCAATATGCCACAGCTCCAAACAATCTGAACTTCCTCAATACGCCATCACAGCTCCAAACTATTTGCTGATTCTGCACATTGATACTTCTGCCTTCTATCTACCCTCCCCCATCTCTCTCTCTCTCTCTCTCTCTCTCTCTCTCTCTCTCTCTCTCTCTCTCTCTCCCTCTCTCTCTCCCTCTCTCTCTCTCTCTCTCTCTCTACTTCAGTTCTGTTGAAAATCTGCTAATTGTTCCAACTCTCATTGTTCTTACAGGTATGTTGTAAACATTTCAGGTATATGTTTATGTATATTTATACATTACACATGTTAATGTACATGTACACGTTGGTTCATGTATTTCCTATCAGCTGTTGCTGATTGATAGGTAGCAGAGTGAGTTAAAGGAAAACTTAAAGGTTCATGTTTTAGATTGTTTTTAGAGATTGTAAAAGTGTAAAAGATGAGTGTATATGTTTTGTTTTATTTTATTCTCATTTGCTTAATTTTATTAATTTGATCCTAATGTTATTCTCATTTGAATATTGTATATTGTATTCTATATTTTATATAGGCTACTATTGAAACCTAGTATTTTATAATTCTATATTCTATTGTATATTTTATAATGGAGACTATTTTCTTCTCTCTCAGGTAACCATGACGACCATGGCTGTGGTGTTAATGGGTGCTTTGATCTCATTGGCTGCTTCTTCGGCAGTCACCATGGAGACCTGCCCCTCTGCGGGAACACCTGGACTGCCAGGTGTGTGTGTGTGTGTGTGTGTGTGTGTGTGTGTGTGTGTGTGCGCGTGCGTGTGTGTGTGTGTGCGTGCGTGCGTGCGTGTGTGCGTGCGTGTGTGTGTGCGTGTGTGTGCGTGCGTGTGTGCGTGCGTGTGTGTGCGCGGTGCTTGTTGCAGTTACAATACTATACAATACTAAAATTCTGTCTGTCTGTCTGTCTGTCTGTCTGTCTGTCTGTCTGTCTGTCTGTCTGCAGGTATCCCAGGGATACCAGGGAGAGATGGACGTGATGGAGTGAATGGAGATAGAGGAGATCCAGGTACCCCCCCCCCCCCCCCCCCCCAACGCACACACACACACACACACACACACACACACACACACACACACACACACACACACACACACACACACACACACACACACACGTCTCTTCAATACCTTTCAGCTGTAGTTTGTCCTCCTGACCAGGGGTGGCAGCGCAGCCCGGCCTGGCTCCACAGAGAGGACCTAAAGGGGGACAGGGACTTCCTGGAGGAGCAGGTAAACAGGGTCAGAGCGGACCGCGAGGACCCCAAGGACCCCTCGGAGTGACCGGCCCACCCGGTGAACCGGCACGTGTCGGGTAATGTTTGCCCTCGGGCAAGGCACTTGATTGATTGAATACTTTAGTCATAAATGTAAACAGCACACATAGGGACGGGGGGTTGCCCGTGTGTGTAAGACCTTGGTATTTATGAAGAGTTTGCGAGTGATTGTGTGTGTGTGTGTGCGTGCAATGTGCATGTGTGTGTGCGTGTGTGCGTTTGTGTGTGTGCGCGTGTGTCTGTGCCTGTGCGTGCATGTGTGCCTGTGTGACTGTGTGTGTGTGTGTGTGTGCGTGCGTGCGTGTGCGTGTCCGTTCGTGCGGGCATATGTGCGCATACGTGCATGTGTGTGTGTTGCAGTGCACAGCAGCAGTCTGCCTTCAGCGTTGCCCGGGCGACCACAGAGAACCCCCTCCGAGCCACGCCCATCCGCTTCCTTTCTGTCATCACCAACGTCAACGATGATTATGACCTGAACACTGGGAAATACAGGTGTCTGTCTGTCTGTCTGTCTGTAAATGATAAATGGTGCATTTATATAGCACCTTTATCCAAGGTGCTTTACATAGATTGTGCATTACATTCACCCATTCACACACACATTCATACACTGATGGCGGCAGAAACCATGCAGGGCACCAACCAGCACATCAGGAGCAATTAGGGGTTCAGTGTCTTGCTCAAGGACACTTCGACACTAACTCTGGGGGAGCCCGGGTTCGAAACTGGCGACCTTGCGGTTACCATCCGGAAACTCTACCCCTGAGCCACCGCCGCCTCTGTCTGTCTGTCTGTCTGTCTGTCTGTCTGTCTGTCTGTCTGTCTGTCTGTCTGTCTGTCTGTCTGTCTGTCTGTCTGTCTGTCTGTCTGTCTGTCTGTCTGTCTGTCCGTCCGTCCGTCCGTCCGTCCGTCCGTCCGTCCGTCCGTCCGTCCGTCCGTCCGTCCGTCCGTCCGTCCGTCCGTCCGTCCGTCCGTCCGTCCGTCCGTCCGTCCGTCCGTCCGTCCGTCCGTCCGTCCGTCCGTCCATAGTGTTAGACTTCTCCTTAACGCTACGGACCAGAGCTATAGCCGGATCTGCTTGGCTCTGAGTTTGTAGGCGGCATACACACAGGCTGCCTACCGGGGTACAGGCTTCAATTAGATACATACACACAGGCTACCTACCGGGGTACAGGCTTCAATTAGATACATACACACAGATACCTACAGGGGTACAGGCTTCAATTAGATACATACACACAGGCTGCCTACCGGGGTACAGGCTTCAATTAGATACATACACACAGGCTGCCTACCGGGGTACAGGCTTCAATTAGATACATACACACAGATACCTACAGGGGTACAGGCTTCAATTAGATACATACACACAGGCTGCCTACCGGGGTACAGGCTTCAATTAGATACATACACACAGGCTGCCTACCGGGGTACAGGCTTCAATTAGATACATACACACAGGCTGCCTACCGGGGTAGAGGCTTCAATTAGATACATACACACAGGCTGCCTACCGGGGTACAGGCTTCAATTAGATACATACACACAGGCTACCTACCGGGGTACAGGCTTCAATTAGATACATACACACAGGCTGCCTACCGGGGTACAGGCTTCAATTAGATACATACACACAGGCTGCCTACCGGGGTACAGGCTTCAATTAGATACATACACACAGGCTGCCTACCAGGGTACAGGCTTCAATTAGATACATACACACAGGCTACCTACCGGGGTACAGGCTTCAATTAGATACATACACACAGGCTGCCTACCGGGGTACAGGCTTCAATTAGATACATACACACAGGCTACCTACCGGGGTACAGGCTTCAATTAGATACATACACACAGGCTACCTACCGGGGTACAGGCTTCAATTAGATACATACACACAGGCTGCCTACCGGGGTATAGGCTTCAATTAGATACATACACACAGGCTACCTACCGGGGTACAGGCTTCAATTAGATACATACACACAGGCTACCTACCGGGGTACAGGCTTCAATTAGGCAGCAAGATATAATATCACGTCATATTATACTCTGTGTGTTACAGATGCATATACAATTGACCAGGTACATTACTTTATGTTTTATTATGATAGTATTTGCTTTACAGATGTACTATTCCAGTGACATATACTGTTTTGATTTAATATAGCCTAATAGACTATATTATATATTTTACAGATGCAGTATTCCAGGGACATACTACTTTGTATTCCATGCGTCTGCAGGTAATATTAATTTAATATGAATGTGTATTAGTATTATACAATATGTATTTATTATATTTTATTATGTATTCATGTGTCTGCAGTCAACAGGTTGTGTCTGCTGTTGAAGGTCGACGGCCTGGTCAGCACGTCCTTCTGTGACCAACTGGACGTAGGCAACGCTCGACAGGTAAATCCTGTAGGATAATAATACTATATGTTAAGGTTACCCAAGGGACATTTGTCCCACATGTCATGCTTTTATGAGATTCTTCGTGTGTCTTTTCATCTGCCAACACTGTAGGCGGCCATTTTCAATTTGGTCAATAATTCACTTCCTGTTTAAGATGTTTTCTGACACGGTGGCACCTCTTCTAGGAAGGGTGACCTAAAGCAGGGGTTCTCAACGTTTTTGGCTGGGGACCCCGGAAATGCTTTGGCAATGTCTCGGGACCCACGCCCCGCCCCCTCCCGACCCCCAATATAAATTGACTGCTACAATAACCTTTGGGAACCCCTTTTGGTGTTTTAAGCATTGTTATAATTTAGCTATTGAAAAATAGCAGATCTACAAGCTCATAGGTCGAGCTTGTAGGCTTGCTATTTTTGAAAAATCGTGAAAATATATATATATATATATTTTTTTTTTAATAATTTGGGGACCCCCTAAAATAATTTGGCGACCCCCCGAGGGGTCGCGACCCACGGGTTGAGAACCCATGACCTAAAGGACATGCGTGCCAAATGTTATGTTTTTTTGGAGATTCTTTTGCTGTCTTTTGAGTCAACAGTTTAGGTGGCCATTCTGAATGTTGTCCATAACTCACTTCCTATTTACGATTTTTGGGCACCCCTTCTGGGATGTTTTAGGATGAA
This sequence comes from Electrona antarctica, assembly GCF_951216825.1. Classification (NCBI taxonomy): domain Eukaryota; kingdom Metazoa; phylum Chordata; class Actinopteri; order Myctophiformes; family Myctophidae; genus Electrona; species Electrona antarctica. The sequence goes on from NC_136790.1 coordinate 7,525,388, forward strand.
CCAATTAAGGGTATCAAATGTCACGCTTAATTTTATCTGCTGCGTAACGAGTTGGCCTTTTTTTTTCTACGATAATATCCCCTACTAATAATAATATTATTCTAGGTGTTTTCAGAAGATCTTTCTCTCTCTCTCCACCTGGATGCTGTTCAGGAGGTTATAATGTTATAATGTTATCATTTTATATGAGTATATATACTCACATTATAATCATATTATTATTATTATTCCAGGTCTTTTCAGGAGGACTCTCTCTCCACCTGGATGCTGGTCAGGAGGTTTGGTTGGAGACCAACGTGTTTCGAGGCATGACCGGAAGCCTGGGAGGAAACAGTGTGTTCTCTGGCTTCCTGCTGCACGCCAACTGACCCAATGACCCCTGACCTTAACCCCGCCCACGACCAGTGGTCAGGGATGGAGCTCGTTAATGTTTATTGATAACGAGCACCTTATTGTTACGAGACAGGTTTTTATCGAGACCATGAGCGTTTTCTAATATTTTGTTTAAAGACAGGAGAGATGACAATAAATTCTGAACAGAACATTATTTTTTATTGGCCAGTTGTTGTGAGAGTTTGTCTTTGCCAATGAACAATTGGATCTGGTCACCCCAGAATGAAGTGTCCATGACAAAGAAAATATATGATGTGGAGACAATAATTATTTTATTGAAGGTCGTACCAGTCCATTTGCTCAGTACAATATCTCGGGGGGCATATTTAGAATGTGTGCAGGGTTGAGTATGTTGAATCTAGTTTGCATTAATGAGGATTTAGTTGACACAATGAAATCAAATTGCGATAGTATTCAGTGTGGGGCAGACGGCCTGTCACAGCCAGATTTGGGAGACCAGTAGCTTTGTTGTTGCAAGGAAAGTGGTAAAATTAGACTTTCGTGGTTGTTTTCGTAACAGATTTAGTCCGACGGAGTGACACAGTATCCAGGCCACCATTGTGGTCTACATGCATCGATTCCATTTATGCAATCAATTCACATGACAAGAAAAAAAACACAAATAAATTAATGGAGAAACGTGAACCTTGAGAAAAGAGAAGTGTCCGAGAATGTTTCATATAAATAGATCTGAATGTGATGATGTTTGATATTTCATGTCGATGTCCTTCACATGGTGTTGCCTGACTTCCTGTTTTGAGATATTTTTTGGTTTCTATTCCTGTTTTCGTGAAACTGTTCACTGTTTTTTGTGGAGGCTGCATTTACAAAGCAAACGTGTACATAATTATCGTCTCTGTAGGGGGGGAACTAAACTGTTACTTTTCAGGATTCAAATTCAAAAATAGCAGATCTACAAGCTGGAAGCTTTTGTGTGACGTTAATTTAATCATAATAACAACAATGATGATGATGAATGCAATTTATGTAGAGCTTAGATATGCAAAGATGTACACAGCATGTGATCTATCGTAGTCACACCAAAGATGGTTTATGTATGAAGATGGGCCAACTTCATTGGAGCCACTAGAGGCGAAATGGTACACAAAGCCTACAAATGGTCTCCTAAATATAGTAGGCGTGGTTTGCTTCTCCCCGACCTCCACCCTCCCCCCTGACAACAACACTGTTTCCACACTCAGTCTAGTAGGTGGCGGTAATGCACCATTTAGGTTTGCCGACCGCCATGAAACCCGATAGAAGAAGACGACAACAACACTGACAAGTCATTTAACAAAGTACATTGAAAACAACTGACAAGGTGTACCTTTGAAATAGTCGTTTTAGTTTCTCGAAGTCCTCCAACCATATAAATTCATGATTTGGATCTATCTCATTAAAAAGTCTCTCCCTAATAGAGTTGTAGAATGGACAATAAAAATGTCCTTTAGATCACACAGACTACATAATCTATCCTCCTCAACCGTGCCTACATATCTGCCTGTCTCAATATGCAGACCAAGTATGCCAGCTCTAATTTGGGCACAAAAGGATAATTTCTAATCGTTTTAAATATGTCCATTCATTTCACATTATAATATTCACATATTATCATCTTAAATATGGGGTCAGAGCCCCCTATGTGTTGTCCGTGAAATTGCAGATGGACAGAGAGAGGCTTCCGGACTCATCTCAAATCTCGCGAGAGTTTGTTGCTGGGATAAAGAAATGTCATTAACAAAGTAGATTTTCTCCTGGTTTGTCTCGCTAAAAGAAGCCATTTTACTATGAATATCTTGTAAATATTGTGTGCCTTGTGATGATTTGGTCCAGTATTTAGTTCAGTGACCATGGAGTTAAGGAATGGTTCAGAAGCTGTGTTCATGTTCACTCTCCCATTGGAAATGAATAGACTCCAACATTCTTCCTGTCTCCTAATAATGTTACCGCCCACCTCACGCAGATACAGGAAGTAAGCAAAGTTGGCCTCTCTTGCTAATTCTCCTCTTGGGTCACACACACAGACACACGCACACACGGCCGCACGCCAGCACGCGCACAAACACACGCACACACACACACACACACACACACACACACACACAGAGAGAGAGAGAGAGAGAGAGAGCAAGCAGGGACACTCCTTTCTGTATTCTTTTTATTATTTTCGTTTGTCATTGTGTGTCTGAGAGACAGACAGACAGACAGACAGACAGACAGACAGACAGACAGACAGACAGACAGACAGACAGACAGACAGACAGACAGACAGACAGACAGACAGACATTCTGCAGGACGTGGTGCTAGAGGAACAGAATGGTGAGACTATTATTATTATTATTTGTATTATTATCAAACTGCTCCATGTGGTCAGAAAGCACTTTAATTGTGATCAGTAAGAGATTACATTTTACTACAGATTACTTTCTAAGCATTTTGTGCTTCGTCTGAGAATGTGGTGGAATTACAATTTACATTTTAGGTATTTATCAGATGCTCATAGTCCAGAGCGATTTACAGTAAGCAAGAACAACACATGGTAATACATCAAATACATAGAAATAGTATAGGATCATAAGCAAGCTAAGAACTTATATGAAACTATGAGTATACACTATAGAGTGCTATGTCTACATACAATGCTATAAGTTGAGCCTTTGCAATTCATACGCCTGTAAAGTTGATGAGTGCCATGCAGGGTGTTGTGCCAGAGACCCCCTCTGTTGTATCAGGAGCCCCCAGAAGAGAAGATGTATGTCAAAGAAAAAACATTATTCAAAATGTTCCAAAAATGATTTGATATCTTTCATACACTTTCAAAAATAGCAGATGTACAAGCTCTATGGGAGCTGTTTTTGAATAGCCAACACATTATAAATGGATGGATAACGTGGTCACAATGATTGTGATAATATGGTAGTACTTTTACTGGGGACCCCATCCTAACTGAACAAAGTGTGTGTGTGTGTGTGTGTGTGTGTGTGTGTGTGTGTGTGTGTGTGTGTGTGTGTGTGTGTGTGTGTGTGTGTGTGTGTGTGTGTGTGTGTGTGTGTGTGTGTGTGTGTGTGTGTGTGTGTGCGTGCGTGCGTGCGTGCGTGCGTGCGTGCGTGCGTGCGCAGGCCCTCCAGTGGGTCACATGGGCTTGTGCAGCCATTGCCCTGTCATCCCTCCTCCTTCAGCCAATCAGCACGGAGCCCAGCTGTGATGCGTCCAGAGGGGCGCGGCCTGGTATTCCCGGAATACCGGGCTCCCACGGTTCCCACGGCAACGATGGAGCCAAGGGAGAGAAGGGAGATGCAGGTCTCACTCCCTAGCACTCACCTGTTTAACCCCACCCCCTAGCACTCACCTCTTCATACTCAACCCCCTAGCACTCACCTCTTCATACTCCACCCCCTAGCACTCACCTCTCCACCCCTAGCACTCACCTCTCCACCCATAGCACTCACCTCTCCACCCCCTAGCACTAGTCTTCAGGTGAAAGTGGACATGTCTTTATGTTAATTGTCTTCAGGTGAAAGTGGACATGTCTTTATGTTAATTATCTTCAGGTGAAAGTGGACATGTCTTTATGTTAATTGTCTTCAGGTGAAAGTGGACATGTCTTAAAGGGACAGAGCGGAGACGTGGGTTCGTCTGGACCCCCAGGACGCCCAGGTGTGCGTGGAGACCCGGGGTCACCCGGTCCCTCGGGTCCCCAGGGACCCCCCGGACGCCCGGGGACCAGAGGGGGCGGGGCTTCCATGGCCCGCGGCGGTGACGCCCATCAGAGACCCTGCTTCTCAAACAAACGGACCGACCCCCAGCACCCCCCTACTGACAGGCCAATGAACTTCAACAAGTAAGACACGCCCACCTCACAGTCTGTCTGTCTGTCTGTCTGTCTGTCTGTCTGTCTGTCACTGACTGACTGATACCGAAAATATTAATTCATATTCATAACAATAATCCATTCATTGTAACTATTAGTTTTACTTCACATCCATTAATTGAAAGCATGAACAAATTAAATGAATGAAAGTAGTTTGGTAGTGAATTAATTAATCTATTCATGTATTTATTTCAACAGAAATATTGCTTTCTTCATCATCAGTAACACCATAATATCAATTTATTATGTTATCAAACACACTTAAAAATGTAATTAAAGACACGTTGAGTTTAAATGATATTCTGTGCCATAATGATGTTTAAGAACATAATTATCAACATTTGCAATAGTTATTGGTTCTTATTAGTAAACGGTGGTAGGATTTACAGTTATATTTGAATGTGTGACTGACCACCAGTAGCATTGTAGCCTCCCGTTGTCACCACAAGGTGGCAGCAAAGCCTACATCTTTCTTACCAGAACCCCAGGCCAGCAAAATGTATTAACAATCATTTTAACCACTTTAATCATAATTATATATTCAAGAACTAGTTTCCACGTTTATTTGGACGTGACAGCATGCCACATGCCCACATCTAATATTGGAGTCACTGCAAACATGCCACATCTTTATGAGTTCCTTTTAGGATTGTATAAGTATTGTAATGTAGACCATTACCATTGTGTGTGTGTGTGTGTGTGTGTGTGTGTGTGTGTGTGTGTGTGTGTGTGTGTGTGTGTGTGTGTGTGTGTGTGTGTGTGTGTGTGTGTGTGTGTGTGTGTGTGTGTGTGTGTGAATTCTGAGTGATCAAATTTGTGTTCTCTTCACTTTCTTCTTTATTCTTTTTTCTATCTTTTTTCCTGTATTTAGTTTGTTTGTATTTTCTTTTTTCCTCCCCCCCCCCCCCTTGTGCGTTAGATGTATTGTAGCCTATATATTATTATTTCTGTTGGTGTAAATAGGATAGGCAAAATAAGCCACTGGCTTCAGCCTATACCTTTTTGGTCTAAATACTAATTTATAATGAAATGTAATCAATGTATTCAATGTTCAATTCTTTGACCAAAATAAACTAAACTGAACTGAACTGAACTAAACTGTGTGTGTGTGTGTGTGTGTGTGTGTGTGTGTGTGTGTGTGTGTGTGTGTGTGTGTGTGTGTGTGTGTGTGTGTGTGTGTGTGTGTGTGTGTGCGTGCGTGCGTGTGTGCAGGGTGCTATTGGAGCATACTTCAGGAGGAGTCAATCTGACTCAAGGAGTTTTCACGTGCACCGTTAAAGGACTGTATTACTTCTCCTTCTACATATCTGCCAGGAGCCAGGTCTGTCTGTCTGTCTGTCTGTCTGTCTGTCTGTCTGTCTGTCTGTCTGTCTGTCTGTCCTGTAAAAAGGGGTGCAGTACTTAGTTTAGACAGTTTTTGGTTTAGACTAGTCATTGGTTAGACCAGTTATTAGTCCTACAACTACAACCTATCTCAAACCCTCACCCTAAACCTAACCCCCCACGGGGCAGCACACCTAAACCTAACCGTAACCCATGTCTAACCAATGACTAGTCTAAACTAAGTATGCACCCCGTAAAAAGGGGATTGCCGTTTACAATTTCGGCATTTAGCAGACGCTCTTAATCCAGAGTGACTTACAAAACAAGAACAACACAAAGTAATACATCAAATACATCTAGGATCTAAAGTAAACCAAGGACCCATCATCAGTTTAACAGATATCCAAAGAAAATCAATAATGTGTACATTGAAACTACTAGAGAATGTCAGATCAATAATGACCTGGCATCTACATGCTATCTAAATGACATAGTTAGCCTTTGCATACGCCTGTAAGTTAGTTGAGGCTAGGACAAGTGCTACGGGCAAAGATGGAGTCTGAAGAGGTGCTCTGCAGTTCTGACTGCAATGGAGAGTTCATTTCATAGTTTGGGAGCCATAAGGTGCCAGGTTCTTAGCAGATATGTTGTAGGTACAGTAGGTGATAAGTACGCTATTTGAAGTTTAAACTACTAATATCTTAGATACATTATAAACATCTTTATCTTGTAGTAGGTTAATTATAATTATAAATTCTATGTCATGTATAGGTGAATTATAAACTCTTAATGTTGTAGTTAGGTGAATTATAAGCTATATATTTTGTTTAGGTGAATTATAAACCTTGTAGATACAGTAGATGTATAAACTCCCAATCTTCCTTCATAGTCTGAAAACTCACCTTTACCTCTTCGGACTACACCTCAGCCCATAGCACTTGCCCTAGACTCGACGACCTTAGGCGTATGCAAAGGCTAAAATATGTAATTTAGATAGCATGTTATGTAGACAGATGTCAGGTCATTATTGATCTGGCATTCTATAGTGTTTATAGTTTCATTGCACAGATATTCTACTGTTTGATATTCTATTTGATTGATTTGTATTACTGCAGGCTATAGGGTGCTGCGTTGCTGCTTGCCTATCGGGCCATGGCTCTTTAGCCGACTGGTATCGTAACCATAGGATTTATAGGTCCCGGGTTCGATTAAGAGCGTGTGCTAAAATGCCCAAATTGTAATTGCAAATTGTAAATTGTAAACTCCTCCACCAGTGCGTGCGAGCGTGTGCATGCAATGTGCATGTGTCTGTCATTAACTTGGCACCGTGGTGTGTGTGCGTGCGTACCTCTGTCGTTAACTCGTCACCGTCACCACACAGGTGTGCCTGAAGCTGATGAAGGGGGACGAGTCGAAGCTGTCCGTGTGTGATTGGTCGGATAACTTCCTGGTGTCGTCGGGCTCGGCGCTCATGGATCTGGAGGAAGGAGACAGCGTCTCCTTGTGGCTGAACGGAGAAGACAGCCAGGTGCTGGCAGGCAGCGGACGAGCCGACAATACCTTCAATGGATTCCTGCTGTTCACCACATGAAGACAGTCTGCGTGTGTGCGTGCGTACCTGCGTGTGTGCGTGTGTACGTGCATGTTAACAGCAGCTGCTAACATCTTATCTCAAATTTCAAGCGCAGTTTTTAACATATTTTCTAGCTTTTCCTTTGCACGATTGCTTGCATCCTTTGCACGATTATTTTTCTATTGTTTATGTTCCAAAGCCCTCGGCCAGACATGGTCAACTCTTTACAACGTTTAGCACCATAGAATGTTTACCACATTCATGGAGATTTATTTTGTTTGTGTTGCATTCCTAAGCCAATCATTTGACGACGAGACAGTTGATTCATCAAAGTGCCACACACTCCTCACATTCCTAGTCCCCCCACTGGGACACATCACAGAGCAAGGGCCTGGCGTGACGGCGTCTCCCTCAGGCTTCGTACACACATAAAGAACAACTGTGCTGTGCTCTGCCTGTGTTTCATGGCCGCCCCAATGCTTTTCCAATGGAAGTCATGTGGTTTGACCAAACACTTGTGTTTGATTCCCCCCCCCCCCCCCCCCCCACGTGACTTCCATTGGAAAAGCATTGAGGCGGCCTTGAAACACGGACAGCACAGAGCATGTTCGTCTGATATGTGTGTACGAAGCCTCAGCCAGCAGCCAGCACAGGTGTGACTGATTCCAATCAGCCCAGCTGCTCCACAATCAACAGAGGCTGCCAATATAAACTGCTGAGAGCCGGCGCCTGGATGTTGACTACTGTGGTTAGTGTAACTGGCAGTTTAGAACACTCTGTTCTGTGTGACAGGGTTGGGCCAATCTACCTTGAATGTCAACTATAACAAACAGCCCTTTATTCAGCACTGATGCATCCTGAGGCTGCGTACACACCTAAAGAACAAATGTTTGGTCCGTGTGCGATGCCTGATTGCTATTTGATTGCTGCTCCAATTCATTTTCAATGGGAGTCACGTCGTTTGATCGGACAAACCTGTCCGATGTGGGGGCGGAGGGCACAACAAACACATCGGACACCTTGTAGTCAAAACAGCCAACGAACAGGGTGGGACTTCAGATCGGACAGAAGGGTGTTTTTTAACCGCCAACTAATAGGAGAGAACTTCCGTTCTTGACAGCACTGGGTGGGGTTTAGGCTGTAGTCTTCTGAGTTACGTGACACAGACTATTATATCGCTTGTTTGTATGTCTTCTTTTGGCTACGTCCGTGCGTAACTTGGAGAGTCCAAGTTGCGCACGGCTGTCTCCAGTGAGTGAGTCCAGAAATACAGGACGATAGCCAAAATAGCCGTCGGGCCTCGGCAGTTGTGAGGCTGCATTAATAATTAGTTCTAAAAGCATGTATTTTTTACGGGGATCACTATTGATTTTAATAGTAGGCCTAGACGCATATATGTCTATGAGTAGCCTAGAGTAGAAATGTAATGGCAGCGTACGAGGTTCACATGCGCAAATATAACAGATGTACAAGTTATCGACACGAATGGTACTTACGGTATGGTACACGATGTAAGCTTGTAGATCTGTTTATTTTAAGCATGCGCCGCCGCCACCACGAAAAGTTATGACGCGCGCACATGTGGGGGGAGAGACCCGATATATTTTATAGCTCTATGGGAGAGACGCAGACAGAGAAATATTTAAAATCATCCTGTCTCGCTCTAGCGCACGGCCGCACGCATAAAGAGCCAATGGAGCAAATGTTAAATAAGCTACACAGGTGGTCCTAAATGATTAATTAATTACATCACTATAGCAAAAGACGTGATATAGGTCAACTGCAGCGGAGGTGCACACATGGAAGAAAAGTCCTTTTTATCGGGATTCGGGGATACTTTGTTGTAGGCTATACGTCTCCGGTGAATTGTATGCAGCCGCAGCAAGCACATTATTGTTCAAACACCTGTTCCTCTGTTCATCTGTTGTCTTATTTGGCTAATAAAATTATTAAGAATTAATGCAATTTCAAGTTGTTGCTGCAATCATGATTCATGTTGCTGTTCTCTTCTCTCTGTGTGACTGAAGGTTGCGCCCAAAAAATTTAGACAGTGATTTCCCGCACCCCCTCATGTTATTTTTCCCTCGTAAAATGACCTCTTTTCTTTCTTTTCACTATTTGGTTCGCTTAACGTGTCCACGTGTCATTTGTTTACATATTTGGTACGCTTTACAGTCCAGTGTGAACACCAAACGGACCAAAATCAAAATGCAAATATGTGGTCCTTGGTCCTTGATCCGGACCTTCTAAGTGAACTTTGAGTGTGAAAAACGGCCTCGACAAACTATCGCTAGCTGCTGCTGCAGTCAAGAAAACTACACTGAACATATGTGCATCTATTTCCGCGTGTCGTAGCACCGCCCAAATCGCGCAAAGCATTGTGGGACATGGAGGCATCAAATCATAAAAATGTAATCAGTGGTCGGTCGGACAGATCTGTGTGTCCGAAAGGTGTGTACGAAGCCTGAGGCCTCATTCCCACATACCAAACACCAATCAAGCAAATGTTTGGTCGTTTTTTGGGCCACACTTTTCCAATGGGAGTCACATGGTTTGACCAAACATTTTTGTTTGCCTCAGGCCTCAGGCTTCGTACACACCTACACAACAAATGTTCGGTCCGTGTGCGATGTCTGATTGCTGTTTGATTGCTGCTCCAATTCATTTTCAATGGGAGTCACATGGTTTGACCAAACATTTTTGTTTGATGAAGGGGGAGCAATCAGCAATCAAACACAAATGTTTGATCAAACCATGTGAATCCCATTGGAAAAGCATTGTGGTGGCCCAAAAAAACGACCAAACATTGCTTGATTGGTGTTTGGTACGTGTGAATGAGGCCTCATTCACACATACCAAACACCAATTGCCCCCTATACCCCCATCACACACAACTGTTTGGTCAAACCACGTGACTTCCATGAGGCTTTGTACTAACTTTGTTCCTCTGTTTTGTTCCTCAAACCCAGTGTCTCGCAGTACAGCTCCACCGCTTCTTCAACCCTTTCCCTGGATTTCTCAAACCCTCTCTCCACTTCCAGGTTTCCCCAAACATAACGTTTTGTTTGAATTATATTTCCTTTTTGCATATATACTCCTGTCTCAGTGTCTTTGCCTTTGTGGTCCCTGGCACATTTGACTACGTAATACCGGTTGAGCGTAACAGTGTATCCGGTAGGAGACTCAAAGGAGACACTTTGAGTCTCCTACCGAACACACTCATCAAATGGTTGGCTTTAAAGGAAAGTGACAAAAACAATCGACCCACCAGGTTACAATGTTATACTATACTGTATCCATACAACTGTCATAATTAATATAAAGAACATACTGTCACACTGCATGTATCCATATAACTGTCATTATGCATGTCAATCATTGTATTAATATAAATAACATAACTCATAATTAATATAAAGAACATACAACTGTCTTTGGTTTGAAAACCTTTTAATGCAGTTCCACATTTCCCCAGGATGCAACTGGGTTTCACCAGCACAGACAGACAGGGTGTCAGACAGACAGGGAGTCAGACAGACAGGGTGTCAGACAGACAGTGTCAGACAGACAGAGTGTCAGACAGACAGACAGACAGACAGACAGACAGACTGTCAGACAGGCTGTCAGACAGACAGGCTGTCAGTAGCAGATGGAAGGTTGAAGATTCCATTCTTGGCGTAGAACGTGTTTTTCACCACGGACGACTTTCCACTCGCTGGAGATCTGTAGCTAACACCGTATTCACCTACACGCGCACACACACGCACACACACGCACACACACACACACACACACACACACACACACACACACACACACACACACAGATAAGCAGTTGAAGATGGATAGAGTGATACTGTAGCATAGTACATACTTGGGGTTTCTACAGGAGCATATTTTACCAGGATCTTAGTGGTAAGTGTACATTGAATTGTTACAACATTATGGATGATAATAAAATTCCCTGTGGTCTAAATTAATGGGGAATTTACTTCTGGAGCCTCACTGCGACGCCCTAATATGCAGCTATTGTCCCCACTGATTAATTGGCCATTCATATTTCCCATAGAGATTTACAAAAATATTTATATCAATTACTACATTTACACGGCTTAACGTCGGGAAAGTTACACGACCCAGGTGATGGCAATAATACTAATGAGAAATGACCGTAGTCTTACCGTGCAACATGAAAACTCCTGTCGGGCCGTCATTAAAAGTTGATTTCCCCCTCTGTAATTTCCTCGTATTTCTAGTTTATTTAAATAATATGTCATGCACATTTGCAGGGTTGACTAGATTTAGAAGACATTTTGAAGGTTTTGCTTCTGAAATGATCCATTATTTATATGGAGAAATTATTTCTCAGAAATCCCGTCAAGGACAGCTTGACCTGTCTCTTCACTGCTAACGTGCCTATTGGACAAGGACGGGTTGGGGAGGGACTTAGCGAAGGGCTAATTGTGTTAAGCCTAGAATCAAGAAATCCTGCACAAACGCTAAACAAATGGTATTTATTAAATGTAGTACATCATATAATTAAATATTCGCGCTATATGCTGCATGCACCATTTAGCATGCAGCAGAGCATAGAGAAGACCGACCTGCAGGTCAGAGCTTGAGCCTTGAAACACATCTTACCCACTTGGAAGCATTTTAGATGCAATGTCGTTGTGCTGGTGAATCCAGTTATTGTAACTTTCTGTGATGTTTCGTGAATGTTTATTTGGAAGTTTGGAATTCTTTAAACAATGTTTGCTGCTGTCTGCAGAGCAGACTGGTGTATGTCATCTTGCTAATTACACTGCAGCGTAATGTGGTTTAGCCACAGTGTGATTTTGCTAATTGCCTGGGTGTGCAATGCTGTCACTTAAGAACAGACACTGAATGTTTGTATTGTTTTATTATTTTACAGTTTTCACCATCATGTCATCGAAGAAGTATGCAAGTAAACGGTCAATTCCAACCTTGATTCTGTCTTCATTGGCTGTGGTTTAGCACTGCTTGAGAACACTATAGTCATGATTCACCAGGATCCTGGATGGCTAGATTCGAGACTTAGAATAATTGATATGAATAAATCTCTATGGGAAAAATATTTTTTTTAGTGCGTCCAGAAAAACCGCACGCCCACTGCTATGCTCTATTCAGTGTCTACCCTGCAATCACACACCTGTCTCTCAACTGAGGCTGTCACAGCTGTAGCTCATTCTTGATTAGGGCCTTGGCCATAAAGAGGAGCTGTTTTGCTAGTTTCACTATCTCCCTAAACAAAACACCTGTGGTTTTCGAGGCTACTAGCTCCCCAGCACCCCAGCAGAGAACACTTGAGTTATGTGATTCCACTTGGTTAAGTTGGTTTGCATGCTAGGTGAACGTTGGAGAAAAGGTGTTGAATTCTAGACAGGGCAACCTGTCTGATATCCTCCAACTTCACAACCACTGGCAGCAGTGTAGCATCGATCAGTTAAAAATTAAAAGTTTTTCATGTGTTTACGAGGTGACAGTACCCTTGGTGTGGTTATGTGTGTGGTTATGTGCAATGATGTCTTCCCTGCATACGTTACGACGGCGATATATCACACGAAAAACTGTCGGCCATTGCATTGCGACCTAGCCTGAACCTGTTACGTATTATCCTAGTCTAATAATAACAATATTAACAAGGCAGAGGGTGAGGTTATGTTCAATTTACTCAAGAAGCCAGCATACTCATCACATGACATGATACACTGGTCTGGTGTTCTGTATAACATGCTTTCTCATAGGCTCTTTATTGTCAAGGTGTTAACCCTTTAACCAATAGTAGATCTTAGCCAATAAAAGTGTTTGGGGCCGCTAAACCTTGCTCAAATAGACTAGTGAATATGCAAGTGAATATGGGAGGGGTGGACAACGTCGCTGCACGCACGTGGTACGTCAGGACAGTCTCATTGGCCAAATTCCAATCCCCCCCCCCCCCCCCCCCCCGAGGTAGGTAGGTAGGTAGGTAGGTAGGTAGGCAGGCAGGTAGATGGATTGGACATACCTAGTTTCCATCCATACTCCCAGGAAGAGATCAAAGGGAAGTCGTATTTCTCCTCGGGTTGTTTCTGGTCCCGCCTCCGGAGGTATAGGCTCCGCCCCTTCCCCTGCGAGCCAATGGGAGATTAACAGACAGACAGACAGACATTGTACAATGATGTACGTGATGTTTACATGATTGCTATGGTGATATTTACATGGTTGCTATGGTGATATATTTACATGGTACAGGAGGTGCTTGCTAAGGGGAGACACTGGTCTCATCAGTGGAACCTCTGTTTCCGCAACAGCAGTCAGGTGGTCTCTGTGCTTCTTTGTTGCCTTGGTAACAAGAGGCAGGTTCTCTGTTGCCTTGGTAACAAGAGGCAGGTTCTCTGTTGCCTTGGTAACGGGAGGCAGGACACTCCTTAAAGGGGTGGGGCAGATTAGTAGGTCTGGTAAAAGTATTCAATCAATCAATCGGGTCCCTGAACCCCACTTTGAGAACCATGCTCTAACCATCGAAAAACAAGGCTCCTACCAGGAGTTAGCAGGGGGTCTGGGGGGCAGCAGTCTGGTCCCTCTGGGGGTCTGGGGTTCTCTGGAGGTCTGGGGGTCTCTGGAGTTCTGGGGGTCTGTGGTCCCTCTGGAGGTCTGGTGGTCTGTGGAGGTCTGGTGGTCTGTGGAGGTCTGGTGGTCTGTGGAGGTCTGGGGGTCTGTGGTCCCTCTGGAGGTCTGGTGGTCTGTGGAGGTCTGGTGGTCTGTGGAGGTCTTGTGGTCCGTGGAGGTCTTGTGGTCTGTGGAGGTCTGGTGGTCTGTGGAGGTCTTGTGGTCCGTGGAGGTCTTGTGGTGTCTGGGGATGAAGCAGGTAGTCTGGTGGTCTGTGGAGGTCTTGTGGTGTCTGGGGATGAAGCAGGTAGGATATTCTTTGGAATATCTGCTCTTCCACAGCAGACGACTCATCATCTCCTTGTGGATCTGCTCTCTGTAGCAGTTCTGGTTCTGGGTGGTCATCAGAGTACGCATCTGCATGGAAATACATTCATACATACATATTTACACATGTAAATATACATATATACAGTATACATATACGTGTATATTCGTATCCTCAGTTATGTACCCCAAGGTCATCGGGGTTTCGGGTCTCGCGAACATCATACTCCCCACTCGGGTGATCAAGTCCCGACTTACGTCCCAGTAGCTACCCTCGATCAGACCCACTAGGGAAACGTTGGAACCACTCCGGAACTACTCTGCTGGGAGGCACAATTCTGGCATGTGGAGGGCTCTGTGGGTTGACTCCTGTCAGGGCCCCTCCTACGTCTCACCAGGTCCACTCCTGCTCTCACCAGGTGCAGCCCAGCCCCTGTGCGTTGCACCGGACTCCCAGCACCAGACACTTCATTCAGGAGTGGTGGATTCTTGAGCCACAATGGTTCTGCAGGCCACACCTGGGCAACGGTGGTACTGCAGTCTCCGCTTGCGGCTCGAATGGCCTTCCTAAAGGCCTCACCAAAGGTTTTTTGGGCTTCCTCCTCACGGAGGATGCAGGCTGGGGCGCCAACCCATACTGCTCCCGGGGTGCCGTCTACATTCCGGCTGTCACGCGTCTCTCCGGTGGTCACCAGACTATACCTGGTTGTCACATAGTCTATTCCTATGAGTCACTATAAATACATCGCATGGATGTACCTGGGACGTATCCTCAGTGATGTATCCCAAGGTCATCAGGGTTTCGGATCTCGCGAACATCATACCCCTCACTCGGGTGACCCAGCCGGGGTGAGTCCCAACTTACGTCCCAGTAGCTATATACCCTCAATCAGACGCACTAGGGAAAGACCAGGGCCACACAATCCATTGAAACTACATACATACATACATACATACATGTATACATACATACATACATACATACATACATACATACATACATACATACATACATACATACATACATACATACATACATAAGAAGCTGACTATCAAACACCCACATAGTACACTCACACCTCATTCATTTTTATGTTCATCTTTCTGTTCAATTAAATAAATTGTATCCAGGCCTTGCTGTGAACTTTTACTCTTTTAGGTTGTTTTATTAATGTCCATTTTTTACCAAGTATATCCATTTTACCATTGTGTTTTAGAGGATGGGTTCGGACCATGGTTTAGGTATGCGGTCTAGTCTAACTTGGACTCAGGGGGGTGGACGCCTCTGCCTTGCATAGTCCCCAGTGAATAGGCAGGTTGCCCTTCACTGGTAACCTTACTTTGGATTTTAAATATATGAAGGTATTGTAGGCTGGGATTTTACAAAAAAGCCCCCCTTTTAAATACATACAAACATACAGACCTACATACATACATACTTATAAGGTATGCCATCTGGTGGCTAATGAACCAAACACATTCTCAGAAGTTTAAGTAGTTTTAGAGGACCCACTTTTAGGCCAGTGCAACAGAGCATGCTTTTGCCTTTTTTAAAACCTTACCCATTTTACATACATACATACATACATACATACATACATACATACATACATACATACATACATACATACATACATACATACATACATAACGAAAATACATCACATGGATGCACCTGCGACGTATCCTCAGTGATGTACCCCAAGGTCATCGGGGTTTCGGGTCTCGCGAACATCATACCCCTCACTCGGGTGACCCAGCCGGGGTGATCAAGTCCCGACTTATGTCCCAGTAGCTACCCTCGATCAGACCCACTAGGGAAAGACCAGGGCCACACAATCCGTTGGAACCACTCCGGAACTACTCTGCTGGGAGACACAATTCTGGCATGTGGAGGGCTCTGTGGGTTGACTCCTGTCAGGGCCCCTCCTACGTCTCACCAGGTCCACTCCTGCTCTCACCAGGTGCAGCCCAGCCCCTGTGCGTTGCACCAGACTCCCAGCACCAGACACTTCATTCAGGAGTGGTGGATTCTTGAGCCGCAATGGTTCTGCAGGCTCCACCTGGGCAACGGTGGTACTGCAGTCTCCGCTTGCGGCTCGAATGGCCTTCCTAAAGGCCTCACCGAAGGTTTTACATCCTCACGGAGGATGCAGGCTGGGGCGCCAACCCACACTGCTCCCGGGGTGCCGTCTACATTCCGGCTGTCACCCGTCTCTCCGGTGGTCACCAGATTATACCTGGTTGTCACCATAGTCTATTCTATTCCCATTTATGGAAGTTCCTGTGTTTTGTTAAGACATCCTTCTAAGTTTACTTGTTCTGCCTGCTGTCGCTTTTAGGTCCAACATACTCATTCGTAACAGATAAAGCCCTTTGAATTGAGGTGTGTGTGTGTGTGTGTGTGTGTGTGTGTGTGTGTGTGTGTGTGTGTGTGTGTGTGTGTGTGTGTGTGTGTGTGCGTGTGCGTGTGCGTGTGCGTGTGCGTGCGCACGTTAGTTTTCCATATTTCTCCTTACCTTAATTCTCTTCTCTTCTCTTCTCTTCTCTTCTCTTCTCTTCTCTTCTCTTCTCTTCTCTTCTCTTCTCTTCTCTTCTCTTCTCTTCTCTTCTGTGAAAATGAACGGTAGATCAAATAACCAAATGCACAACAACACTGAGAAACATGAGCCTCTCTCTCTCTCTCTCTCTCTCTCTCTCTCTCACTCACTCACTCACTCACTCACTCACACATGCACACACACACACACACACACACACACACACACACACACACACACACACACACACACACACACACACACACACACACACACACACACACACACACACGCATACATAGAAGTGTATATTTGTACGACTTTAAATGTTCTGATTAATTGAAAATGGAGGACCCTGGTGTTAGTGGTGTAAACAAGTTTTTCTATTGAAATGTACCCATTCTCTATCAATCAATCAAACTGTTCCCTTAAGGATTTAATCTTTACTGATCACAGCTGGAACTAATTTCACATTACACAACGTATTGATTGAATCTTTACTGATCACAATGTGGAGCTAACTTTACATTACACATCCCTGTGAAAACTATCTGGCAGCGTGTCTTCTCTCCACACGACCTGTTATAGCACCACCTGCATGAGGCAGATTTTTAAAAAACATTTTTAAATGTATTTCTCCTAAACAGAGTTTATCCATACTGATACTGTACACAACGCAAATCGGTACACACTATCTCTATAGTCATGTGATCAACACAGACCTGTCCCATTGTCCATATTCCATCCGGTTGGCTAAGATTGCAGGAGTGCTCTGTTTTTAACAAAATGCCTCAATTTCCCTCAAATCATTAACAGTGTGTGATTTCTGTGAAATTGCACGCACATTCCCACTAGGCTGAGGAGGAAATGCCACTTCTTTTTATAAATGTTATCCCACGATTTGTGCAACCCATTCTTTGCCAGTGTCAATTATCTAATGTAATCCTGGGTGCTACACTTCCTCTGCCAACCTGGGGGGGCAGCGGACTGACCTCATGCTTCCTTCTATGCATGAGGAGTCCAACTCACTTCTTTTCACCTGACAGGGTGAGTTTCCCCGGCCGGCCGTAGCACGTGGAAGGAACACGTTATTCCGACCAGTTCCTTTCCCCTCCATCAGGCACCCCGGCTGGCCAGGGGGAGGTAGTTTAGAGACCAGGATTACTGTTTTTTGTGAGGGTACCTACCTACCCTATAGGGACACGGGGAGAACATGCAAATTCCACACAGAAAGGCCCTTTCGCCAACCCCGCCTCGGGTATGGGCACTGATGACGCGGAGGAGAGAAGACGCCCCCGAGCGCCCACAGCGTCCCCAGCGAGAATTGAACCCAGGGCCTTCTAGCTGTGAGGCGACAGCACTACCGACTCTGCCACCGTGCCCCCGACTGTGCCACTTAAACATGTTCAAATCAGCCTCATGGTGGCGCTATAACAGGCCGATTCGTGTTTTTTACCTATAACTGCACTGATTTGTGTAAAACTTTGTATGAGCACCACCTAGAGGCCAAGGAAAAACCTTTGACCTGCATTTTTCACATCTACCTTCTATAGTGCCACCAGGAGTCTGACTTAAACGCAAATCATGAATGCAGCGTCCAATTGCGGTGAAACTGTTCACGCACATTCCCACTAGGCTGAGGAAGAAATGCCACCTGACATTTTCCAAATCAACCTCATGGTGGCGCTTTAACATGCCCAATCACGTCTTTACCTATAACCATACGGTCCATACCGATCTGCATAAAAAGTCTGACTGCACAGTGCACACTCCACAGCACAGTGCACACTCCACATACTCCAGGACCTGGCTAATATCCACTTCATTTAGCGGAGAATATCTCAACTGTTCTTGGCTAATATGACCACTGCAAACAGCTTAGGAACTGTGAAAAATTCTCTATCCGGGGCGAAATGCCCGGAAATGACCACACCCTTTTTTAAATGACAGCTACTTCAAACATGGCTCTATCTTCTAAACTGATTTCCTGAGGTTCTCAAAATGTTCAGAATACTCATGTTTGAATACTCAATAGACCATATGCACACGGCGGTCATCTTTCCACAAGTTAATGTGGAATTGTGTACAAAGGTAATTCAAAAGTTTATGTGGCTTCTTCTAATCTTACTATTATCTTCTTCTGATCCACTCCTTTTTTCTCCTTTCCTCCCTCCTTCCCTCCTTCCCTCCTTCCCTCCCTCCCTCCTTCCCTCCTTAACTCCTTCTGTCCCTCCTTAACTCCTTCTGTCCCTCCTTAACTCCTACTCCTCTGAAGCGGGAGCTGATTGTCAGTGGACCACCCAATGAGTGGGCACCGCCCGGGAAGCGCACGCACGCACGCACGCACGCACGCACGCACGCACGCACGCACGCACGCGCGGAAACACACACTCCCACTGAACATGTACAAACACAGATAATCCTCTTCAGTTTAGCGTGGTTTGGACAAGAACCAAAAGGACCCTCACATGTATGTCACGCTACCAACTTTGATGAGGCTGTATTGTGTTGTTTTGTTTTGAAAACTTGTTTTGTTTTTCTTTTCATTTCCTGAAAAGACATAGTTGGTTTTTGTTATAATAATAATAATTGCGACCATAGGTCCCAGATTACTATGAAAACCTGCAAAACCTCCCAGTGACTCCATCACGCCACCATATATGGTCGTCAGTCCGCCACGCCTCGTGACACGTCACGCCACCATATACTGTATGGTCATCAGTTGGTCACGTCTCCGTGACACACTCCATATATGGCCATGAAGATTACGACACTGACTTCATCAAACCCTTGATAGCCAATGCCCTACATGGAGAAGACTGGATCATCACCTAGATCTGCATAGGGCCCTCATCAAACCCTGCTGTACACTCAAGACACAGCCCCCACTGCCACCCTTAGATCTCCATATATGGAGCTGACCTGTTCTGACATTCCATTGTTGATCTGTCCTCATCAAACCCTGTACACTCAAAACACGCTCCATATGGCCAGACCTCATCAAACCCTGCACACTCAAGACACTGCCCCCGCTGCCACCCTTAGATCTCTATATATGGAGCTGACCTGTTCTGACATATCAATATGTTGATCTGACCTCATCAAACCCTGTACACTCAAGACACGCTCCATATATGGCCAGTACAGAATTCATATATGATTTACCTGACCCCCCATTCCAAAGCGCCAGTGCTCGCCTGCTGCTGCTGTCACCCAGGCGGATACATGCACGCATCCTCGCCCTTTAGGTCGCTTCTCTCCTTCAGGGCGTCTTACTGGTAATATTTACTATATGAAATTGACTGTTTAAATGAGAAGTGACTTATCACTATGGATGCCATAAATAACCATATGGCGTGCGTGCGTGTGTGTGTGCGTGCGTGCGTGCGTGCGTGCGTGCGTGCGTGCGTGCGTGTGTGTGTACGAGTGTACGAGTGATAAGTGTCTCTGTGGTTCTGTCAGTCATTCATGCATTCCGATGAGATAAAGGGTCAGTTTACACTAAATTGCAGGTACACACACGCATGCAGGGACACACATACCTGCCTTATCCTCACACATGCAGTCGCACGCGCACACACACACACACACACACACACACACACACACACACACACACACACACACACACACACACACACACACACACACACACACACACACACAGCCAGCAGTCTGGGGGAGGCGGGGTTTACCCTCATCCTCTCCCAAGAGGAGAATTAGCAAGAGAGACCACTTTGCTTTACTTCCTGTATCTGCGTGAGGTGGGCGGTAACATTATTAGGAGACAGGAAGAATGTTGGAGTCTATTCATTTCCAATGGGAGAGTGAACGTGAACACAGCTTCTGAACCATTCCTTAACTCCATGGTCACTGCACTAAATACTGGACTCAATCATCACAAGGCACACAATATTTACAAAATATTCATAGTAAAATGGCTTCTTTTAGCGAGACAAATCAGGAGAAAATCTACTTTGTTAATGAGATTTCTTTATCCCAGTAACAAACTCTCGCGAGATTTGAGATGAGTCCGGAAGCCTCTCTCTGTCCATCTGCAATTTCACGGACAACACATAGGGGGCTCTGACCCCATATTTAAGATGATAATATGTGAATATTATAATGTGAAATGAATGGACATATTTAAAAGGATTAGAAATGATCCTTATGTGCCCAAATTAGAGCTGGCATACTTGGTCTGCATATTGAGACAGGCAGATATGTAGGCACGGTTGAGGAGGATAGATTATGTGTAGTCTGTGTGATCTAAAGGAAATTAAAAATGAAAAGCATTTAGTTTTTTATTGTCCATTCTACAACTCTATTAGGGAGAGACTTTTTAATGAATCATGAATTTATATGGTTGGAGGTTTCGAGAAACTAAAACGACTATTTCAAAAGTACACCTTGTCAGTTGTTTTCAATGTACTTTGTTAAATGACTTGTCAGTGTTGTTGTCTTCTTCTTCTATCGGGTTTCATGGCGGTTGGCAAACCTAAATGGTGCATTACCGCCACCTACTAGACTGAGTGTGGAAACAGTGTTGTTGTCAGGGGGGGGAGGGTGGGGGTCGGGGAGAAGCAAACCACGCCTACTATATTTAGGAGACCATTTGTAGGCTTTGTGTACCATTTAGCCTCTAGTGGATCCAATGAAGATGGCCCATCTTCATACATAAACCATCTTTGTCCTCTCTCATCACCGGCTCTCCTATTGGCTCACGGCCCAGTGTCACCCACCAATCACCTCTCAGCAGGTGTTTCTCAGGCCGTCCCCCTGATGACAAGCAGCTCAGAGCTCACAGTTTGGTGAAGGAGGTACAGAGACAACACAGTTTAGGATACAAGTCAACATATATAGGAGACAAGACACACAGCTTGGTGTAGTGAACAGACAAGACAACACTGTTAATGTTTAGGAGTGAACAACAGAAATCAACACAGCTTGGTGTAGGAGACAACAAGACAAGTCAACACTTTATTTAGGAGTGAGAAAACAAGTCTTCCTTTGCTTCTGGTGAGTAAAACAACCTCAATGTTGTTCTGCTTGTTGTTTATCTCTTTATCACTTGCACGCATGCACGCACACACACACACCACACACATGCACGCACACATGCACGCACACACACACACACACACACACACACACACACACACACACACACACTGCTGTCTGAAAGGAAGTGAGAGTCTGTCAGTTAAAGGATGTTGGTCAGAGAGAGAGAGAGAGAGAGAGAGAGAGAGAGACTACAACTACACCAACCAAAAACACAGAATATAAGCATGGCTTTCCATTAGAAATAAAGCACCAACACAACAGCCCATGCAGATGTAATCAAAACCTTCCTCAACTTATAGTAGACATGCATGGTTCATGTATACGTCTGGATTTCATTTGTGTGTGTGTGCGTGCGTGTGTGCGTGCGTGCGTGTGCGCGGATAGGGGGTTGCTAATCGCTACCAGACCTGTTTGCTGAGGGTCTGCTCGTTAAAATGCTTCAAAATCTTCATACATTTGCTTTGACATGCAAATGAAAACCTCTCCTCCTCTATTCTCCTAGCCTTCTCTCCTCTACCCTCCTCTCCTCTCCTCCCTGTATGAATACATACAGTTGGGTGCCACCGATATTGTCCCTTATCATTTGACCCATTTAGGCCTGACCTCAACATTTTTAAAAATCCTTCTAAATCCTCCAGTTTTCTGAAATAAATATTTTCACGATTTTTCAAAAAAATAGCAGATCTACAAGATCATAGATCTACGAGCTTGTAGGTCTGCTATTTTTCAAAACACCAAAAGGGGTTCCCGCCCAAAATGGGTTAACTGTCCTTTTGCGCAGATCACGCAAACCTCAGCAAAAAGAAAAGGACAATATCGATGGCCTCCAACTGTAGTTCTAATAAACTGGCCATGTAGG
Source organism: Electrona antarctica (assembly GCF_951216825.1). Taxonomy (NCBI): domain Eukaryota; kingdom Metazoa; phylum Chordata; class Actinopteri; order Myctophiformes; family Myctophidae; genus Electrona; species Electrona antarctica. Next base: position 7,547,951 of record NC_136790.1, read on the forward strand.
ATTGAGAAAGTCTGCTTAGAGCTTTATAGGTCAGGAGGAGCACCTTGAAGTGGGTTCTGGCCTGTATCAGCAGCCAGTGTATAGTGTGACGTTGTTAGGGTGGGTGGTGTATAAATACAAGCAGAACTCAGAACCAGGTTTTCAAGCAAAGGTTATGTATTCAACCTTAATAAAAATATCACACCCGTGTGAAGTGAGGGGCGCTCTTATCATCGTACACCATCATACATCATCTTATTCCGGCCAGTGAGAATTTGAGTCCTCACCTTCGTCTTCAATATTTATGTTTGTTTACGCAATGTTTGTGTTTACACAAACACTCAAAAGTGGCCATTCATTGTCAATGGCATTCAATGTTTGTGTCAGGACAATGTTTGTGTTTACACAAACCCTCAAAGCCGCATATATAGGAGGGGCTGGCGCCCCTCAAAAACAAACAAAACACAAAAATTCGGATTGGGTTGGTTGTCAGGCAGGCTGCAGGCGTGGAAGCACTGGGGACACAGGGAGACAAGGAATTAGAAATACTAATTCTACTAAGTAGGCCAGTTGGGCACTGGCCTACTTAGAACGATGCAAGTTGGAAATGTATGCCCCACCCACTTATTATCTCTGTGTCCCTTTTATGCCCATATATGGAGTTCTTTGCCAGACATGCCCAAATATGAAGTCTATGCAGATGTCAGAACATTATTGTGATGTCAGAACAGGGGCAGAGGCTTTAGTGCTGGTTCCGGACAACCGGCGATCCGACGGTCTTGACACCGAGCACTGCACTCCCTGTGGGGGTGTGGAACGCGTGTATCAAATTTGAAGTTGGTGGGGCACGGCATACAGAGACATACAGAGATGTGGCGCATTTATTATAAGACATTGATCACAAGCAAAAAACTGAGAGCTCGGAGGCACAGTATAGCTTTACCGGTCGGCAACTGACAAATTGGCAAGAGCTGGAGAGAAGAGCCAGGGCTTTATAGCTGGGCTTGATGCGATGATCACTCTCAGGCATGCAGACAGCTCCGCAGCATAATGAGATGATTGGAATGTCACGCCCATTGGCAGCCAGTCACACGCCCACACGCCAGCCAGACCATATAGGGAAAAACAGAAAGACAGCCAGCCCACAACAGATGTGTAGCCTATAGTGGTCACTGTAGTGGTAAATAGTAAATGGTGCATTTATATAGCACTTTCATCCAAAGCGCACTTTATATAGAAGCCATGTGTTGATGGTAACATTTTGGACTAGTCTAAGACCATGTGTTGATGGTAACATTTTGGTCTAGTAGTCTAAGGCGGGCGGCAGTGGCTCAGGGGTAGAGTGGCTGGATGGTAACCGCAAGGTTGCCTGTTCGAACCCGGGCCCCCCCAGAGTTAGTATCGAAGTGTCCTTGAGCAAGACACTGAACCCCAATTTGCTCCTGATGTGCTGGCTAGTGCCTTGCATGGTTTCTGCCGCCATCGGTGTATTAATGTGTGTGTGAATGGGTGAACAATGTAAAGCGCCTTGGATAAAGGCGCTATATAAATGCACCATTTACCATTTACCATTTACCATTAAGGCCATGTGTTGATGGTAACATTTTGGACTAGTCCAAGGCCATGTGTTGATGGTAACATTTTGGACTAGTCTAAGGCCATGTGTTGATGGTAACATTTTGGACTAGTCTAAGGCCATGTGTTGAAGGTAACATTTTGGACTAGTCTAAGGCCATGTGTTGATGGTAACATTTTGGACTAGTCTAAGGCCATGTGTTGATGGTAACATTTTGGACTAGTCTAAGGCCATGTGTTGATGGTAACATTTTGGACTAGTCTAAGGCCATGTGTTGATGGTAACATTTTGGACTAGTCTAAGGCCATGTGTTGATGGTAACATTTTGGACTAGTCTAAGGCCATGTGTTGATGGTAACATTTTGGACTAGTCTAAGGCCATGTGTTGATGGTAACATTTTGGACTAGTGAAAAGGAAGGAGGTCCGCACACTGTTCTACAGCTCCCAGAGTGTAGTTTATTTGAAATTAACCAAACATTTTGGACTATAGGTAGAGTTCTCAACGGGCCTGGAAATTAAGGCCCGGCCCTACTGTACCCTAACTGGGTCGGCCCAACCCTAACAATGACCATAATGTTAGGCCCGAAAACCCGAAAAAGCCAGAGTGAAAAAAAAGGCACTAGATGGCTCCGGCGCCGTGGTTCAATATACCAAGTGAGTGTGTGAGAGAACTTACTTATCGCCGAAATAAAGGATTTATGTAACTCACGTTGGCTGTTGTTCCACCATTCTAATGGATTCCAGGGGTGAGTAAACATCACTGAAGTGAAGTAGCAGCTCCCTTTAGTTTCCTCTGACATGACGCAGTCATGTCCAAGTATTGTCCCCGTTCGCAAAGTGAACTTTTCCACCATGCACCGTTGTGCAACAGTCCCGGACAGAGCTACAATAGTATTATCAATATTATTATCAACTGCCAACTTGGCTAGAATCTAGTAGTTTACATCAATCATTGTCTCTTAACCCAGATACATAGCACGCGTAATGTGCGTCACAGCCGGTGACCAAAAGAACAAACATACACACCATCCACGCACGGCTAATGGCGTGTCTCGACAGCTTACAGATCTGTTATTTTTGGAACATATAATATAACAATGTGGCGTGCCGTGCGACGACGGCTACAATATTAAGCATTTTGGAAACCAAATAGCCAGTACAGTGGACTGTAACATTGCGTGATCATCCTGTAACTTGCTTGTAGCTTACGTGTAGCGTTTACATACATAGAGTTATATGGAGCGTTTGGTGATTAGGTTATTCACCGCACCTGGGTTTAACGAGATAGCAGTGCAACATGACAAAAACCAGACGCTTACAAAACGAGCTATCGTGCGATGATCTGATGATCTTATAATACATTTGAGCATATATGGCAAGTTAACTGGTAACTGATGCTGAGAAGCTCATTTGGTAAGCAAACCAGAGGCCAGCCAGTGGTAGCAACAACGGTAGCAACAACCACCACCGTTCTATTCTCTCTATATCTGACTGACTGCTGCCTGCGTGTTGCTGCTCTTGTCAGTGCAATGCTCCACGCCTCCAGTCACATGAAAAAGTGATTCACCAGCGCAGCCCTATTCATAATAAATAAATAAATACACATTACATAAACAACAATATTGGTATTTTTATCATAATAAAATGCTTTAAAAACAAATCACGGGAAACCACGGAACCCGAGGCTCAGCCCGGCCCGACTAATTGGCATAATGTTTGGGCCCGGCTCTGCCCGAAAACGTCGGGTCGGGCCAGGTCGGGTTCGGGCAGAGTTTGAGAACTCTGGTCTAAGGCCATGTGTTGATGGTAACATTTTGGACTGGACAGATGAGTTGCCAGCCTTACTCAGAAAAGCCTGATCACAACCTGTAAGGCAGAGCTGTAAGTGTCGGGTCGGAACATCCGTCAGCTGTATTTCCCCGCGATTCCCCGTATTTCAGTTAGTTTGTTGCTTCTTGTAAAGTGTCAACGTCATTATTTGAGCGGTACTTCCGCCCAAATTTACAGAACTTCCGCTTATCCATTTGTTGACCTCGGTTAAACAGGTTTCCCCTGCAGACTTCCTTTAGTTTAGTTTAGTTTAGTTTAGTTAAACAGGTTTCCCCTGCAGACTTCCTTTAGTTTAGTTTAGTTTAGTTTAGTTAAACAGGTTTCCCCTGCAGACTTCCTTTAGTTTAGTTTAGTTTAGTTAAACAGGTTTAGTTTCAGTCTGTAGACAGTTGACCTTCAGTTGACCTTCATCTAGGTTGTTTTTTCATCTTTGTGTGTGTGTGTGTGTGTGTGTGTACTTATTGAACATATCGTGTGTGTGTGTGTGTGTGTGTGTGTGTGTGTGTGTGTGTGTGTGTGTGTGTGTGTGTGTGTGTGTGTGTGTGTGTGTGTGTGTGTGTGTGTGTGTGTGTGTGTGTGTGTGTGTGTGTGTGTGTGTGTGTGTGTGTGTGTGTTGAGGGGTCCGAGATTAATGGTCTGACGACTGACGGTGAATTTACTGTAAGTCTGTAAATTATATAAGTAACGTGTGCGTGTGCGTGCATGCTCAGCTTACAACACATCATGCTAGCTCATGTCACCCTGATTTGAATTTCTAATGATTGTAATTGTGTATCGAGACATTAAAACCAGTTATAGAACTGGTTTTAATGTCTCTATACACAATTACAATTTAGGCATTTAGCTGACGCTCTTAATCCAGAGTGATTTAACAACTAAGTAAGCAAGAACAACACATAGTAATTTAATTCATCAAATTCATAGAAATAGCTGATCTAGGATCATAAGCAAACTAAGAACCTAACATTGTCTAATAGAGTGCTACGTGCTACGTCTACATAAAATGCTAACTTATACATCTAATAACTGGGGCGGCAGCGGAGGTAGAGCAGCCAGATGGAGGTTCCCAGTTCGATCCCGGGTGTCCTTGAGCAAGACTCTGAACTATAGGGCTTTCACCAACTAGTGGACTTACAGTTGTGTTGTGGGTGTCTGAGTTCTTCTGTGTTTGTAACGAGATGGTTGTGTGACTGAAGCAGGGGGCATGGCTGTGTGTGACCCCAGTGGCGTGCACAGACATTTAGAGCTGCTCAAGTGAAAAAAGGGCACCTTGTGCAGCACGAGGAACCGGCCGGTTGCCTTAATAGTGTGAGATTTATAGATTTTGGGGCATAATTAATATTAGAAGATTTTTTTTTATCAAGAATTGATCAATGTCACCATGGTCCACATACTGTACACTGTATACAACATTTTTTTTCAAAAGGGCACATTGCTGTCCAGGGGGCAAGGGCAGGTGGTGCTCTAGCACCCTCTAGTGTCTATCTGTGCACGCCACTGTGTGACCCTAACACACACACACGCACACACACACACACACACACACACACACACACACACACACACACACACACAGAATGCCCCTCTCAGGTATGCAAGGGGCCCCTCGCCTCGAGGGGTCCGAGATTAAGGGTCTGACGACTGACGGTGAATTTACTGTAAGTCTGTAAGTTATATAAGTAACACCTGTGTGTGTGTGTGTGTGTGTGTGTGTGTGTGTGTGTGTGTGTGTGTGTGTGTGTGTGTGTGTGTGTGTGTGTGTGTGTGTGTGTGTGTGTGTGTGTGTGTGTGTGTGTGTGTGTGTGTGTGTGTGTGTGTGTGTGTGTGTGTGTGTGTGTGTGTGTGTGTGTGTGTGTGTGTGTGCGTGTGCGAGCATAAGGACTCCCCTTTCCCCCCGACCCTCAGTGAAACCATGCCTAAACCTGACCTTATTACTAACCTTAACCTCAGTAAAACTATGTATAAACCTAACCTTATTCCTAACCTTAACCTCAGTAAAACTACGTCTAAACCTAACCTTATTCCTAACCTTAGTTATAACCTCAGTAAAACTATGTCTAAACCTAACCTCATTCCGAACCTCAGTAAATGTCTCAGCTATGTCAGCTATGTCTAATCCTAAACCATAGGCCGTAAAAAATATGGACCATGTCACACCATTGTTTTCTACAGACTGTAAATTAAGCCTTGTTTTATAGTACAAAACGAGTCTTTCAGATTCGTTTGGGAAAAAATGCCTCAAATCATGAATACAGCGTGTGATTTTGTGAAATGTAGCACATACTAGGCTGAGGTTCGTCCGTCCGTCCATTCATTCATTCATTCATTCATTCATTCATTCATTCATTCTTTCAGACACTATGAAGGTATCTTCATTCAACATCCAGAAGTTTGGATTACAAAAGGTTTCTGACCCAGATATTCTGAGTATCTTGGTCAAGGTAAGCCACACCCCCATCCCTAAGCCACACCCCCATCCCTCCATCCCTCCATCCATCATCCATCCTCCATCCATTGACATGCTTTATTTGTTTTGATTGGTTGGTGATGAAAGTTATATCTAAAGTTATAATTAGGGATGTCCCGATCACGTTTTTTTGCTCCCGATCCGATTCCGATCATTTGATTTTGAGACCGATTTTCATATAACACTTATGCCATATCACAATAGCAAATATCCTAATGTATGTCACTCTAGTGTAGTCTGTTGTGTTGCCTTTCAATTATTGAAAAGCAAAATGTGACTTTTATTAGAATGACTGTCATTGTGGGTTTTCTTTTTTTCTTTTTTATGAAAGTTTTTAGAAAATATCATTGCCTATACATCTTTCTTTGAGATTTACATTAGACTTTTGCTATAAGGGCCTTACCCCTTATCCCTGAAATTCTTTATTTTTTACTAGTTTGAAATAGTTCAAAAAGCCGATCTACAAACTCACAACATGTCGATGTTGTCTAGTTGAACAATTTTAAAATGTTTTTTCAAAATAGTAAAAAAAAAGAGGCAAAGATGTTTAAGAATAAGAGGTTAGGCATTGACGAAAATCCACTCTGTCATCCAATCAGATTATTAGTCGTTATGACATCATAGTAATCCTGGAGGTTGTGGACATCAGTGGAGAGTCCGTCAAAACCCTGCTGGACGCTCTGAACAAGTGAGTCTGTCTGTCTGTCTGTCTGTCTGTCTGTCTGTCTGTCTGTCTGTCTGTCTGTCTGTCTGTCTGTCTGTCTGTCTGTCTGTCTGTCTGTCTGTCTGTCTGTCTGTCCGTCCGTCCGTCCGTCCGTCTCGATGTTATTGTCAGGGAGGTGTCTCTGTATCGTTTGCGACAGTCAGTCACTCATATATGATACAGTCTGTTTCTAGCGAAAATGTAACTAATTCAGTAGCAGTAACAATAGTGTTTTCTCCATATGAGTGAAACGGCCGGGATGACATGTTTATTTTTCAAACACAGTTCTTACGTATATGAGGTGATCTAAAATCCGATTACAATGCAAATTAAAAGTACATGAACCTGTGGATTTGCTCCCTCTACTGATATTGACGTCAGACTTCGGTGCTCTATACTGTATTTATATACATATACCAGGTTATAGTTATTGTCTCCACCAGGCCGAAGGCATGGGGAGAGAGTATGTTTTGCACTCCGTCCGCGCGTGTGTGTGTGTGTCCGTGTGTGTGTGTTTGTCCGTCCGTCCGTCCGTCTGTTACCAGCTAATCTCCGGCACCGTTAACCCGGTCGATGCCAAACTTTGCACACACACTCCCTGGATGCCAACGATGAACCTCTGCCCCACATTTTCCAGAACGGCCTGTTATAGCGCCACCAGGAGGCCGACTTTTGTAAAACACATTTTTTTATATTACTCCTCCATATTTTGTCCAAAAATCCTGCAAATCGTTACACAGTATATCTATAGTCATGTGCTCAACACAGATGTGTCCGATATTTCATATTCCATCCTGATTAGCTAACATTGGCGTTTTGAACAAAAAGCCTCAGATCATGAACGCAGCGTGCAATTTACGTGAAATCTTTCACAGACGTTCCTACTTGGCTGAGGAATATATCCCACCCTTTTCACATTGGCCTGTTATAACGCCACCAGGAGGCCGACTTTTGTAAAACACATTTTTTGATATTACTCCTCCATATTTTGTCCAAAAATCCTGCAAATCGTTACACAGTATCAAAGGCATAAGAAGAAATGACACCTGTTTCACATTGACTTATTATAGCGACACCAGAAGGCCACAACCTGACCTGCCCTGGTGGAGACCTGTGCCCCGAGGGGCACTTTTTCTACTGAAGTGTAATAATTTGAATCTATTTGTCTGTCTGTCAGAGCCAATAGGAATCATCACTACACTCTAAAGATCTCGTCTCGTCTGGGCAGGACCAGATACAAGGAGCAGTTCATGTTCCTGTACAGGTAAATATTACTGTGGTTCCGGTTCGATGATTCGTCCTTTTCGGCGCTGCTTTGTTTTGGTTCCCCCAATCCCCATTTAAATGCTTTGTTTTGGTTCCCCCAATCCCCATTTAAATGCTTTGTTTTGGTTCCCCCAATCCCCATTTAAATGCTGAACCGAGTATAACTAGTTTAGTCTCACCAGTAAGACATTAATAATAAATCCGACCGGATCTGGTATGGGTCCCAGCCAGGCTAGGTTGTGTGAATGGTAAATGGTATGGGTCCCAGACTAGGTTGTGTGAATGGTAAATGGTATGGGTCCCAGACTAGGTTGTGTGAATGGTAAATGGTATGGGTCCCAGACTAGGTTGTGTGAATGGTAAATGGTATGGGTCCCAGACTAGGTTGTGTGAATGGTAAATGGTATGGGTCCCAGACTAGGTTGTGTGAATGGTAAATGGTATGGGTCCCAGACTAGGTTGTGTGAATGGTAAATGGTATGGGTCCCAGACTAGGTTGTGTGAATGGTAAATGGTATGGGTCCCAGACTAGGTTGTGTGAATGGTAAATGGTATGGGTCCCAGCCAGACTAGGATGTGTGAATGGTAAATGGTATGGGTCCCAGACTAGGCTAGGTTGTGTGAATGGTAAATGGTATGGGTCCCAGACTAGGCTAGGTTGTGTGAATGGTAAATGGTATGGGTCCCAGACTAGGTTGTGTGAATGGTAAATGGTATGGGTCCCAGCTAGGCTAGGTAGTGTGAATGGTAAATGGTATGAAATGAAATGAAATGATTACTATATTTACCGAGGGTATCTGGGCTAAGCTCAAGAACTTGTTTCCAGCCAGGCCCTGTTCATAGAACATTTCATCGTAGTGGTTCAATGCCTTGTTCAAGGGCACTTCAGCGGTGGTAATTTTAACGTGTCGGACCGCTGATTCGAACTGGCGACCTTCCGGTATCAAGACCGCTCCGCAATCCGTTCGGCCACCGCTGCCACAATGGGTCCCAGCTAGGCTAGGTAGTGTGAATGGTAAATGGTATGGGTCCCAGGCTCTAAGTTGTGTAAAGCAGGATCCCATCTTGGTTATAATTGATGGGTATTAACTATAATTGCTATAGGCCGGGCATAGCAGTGGGCGTGGTTTTCTGGCACCACTGAAAAAATCTGCCATTCATTTTTCCCATAGAGGTTTACAAACATCAGGTATTTTAAGCCTAGACTCAAGCCATCCAGGATCCTGGTGAATCATTGCCATAAAGCCCTTTGGTATTATAAAAGTAAATAAAAGTAACAAAATGCTAAACAAAGGATTTTTTATTAAATGTAGTATAGGCCCGCCTAGTTCTACAATAAGAAACAAAGGTTTTATGGTCATGAATCACCAGGATCCTGAATGACTTGATTCTAACCCACTGCATAATATAATATGGACAGTGTTTGTTTTTTATGATTTGTACTTTTTTGTAATTTTCTTTTGTATATGAAACATTGACATAGACAAAACGCAACAAAATAAATGCATAACGAAACAAACACATAACAAAACAATATAACAGAGATGCACAGAAATATCCCGCAGTCCACCCCAGCCCCAATTCCAGACATATTCCTTCAGTGTATTTTTCTAAAGTTGCAGCCCGTTCAGAGCTCACTCAGAGCCAGAAACTAATCAGAGTCCTGATACGTGCATATGGTAAAAGCCCCATTTTAAGTCATAGTCGTCCATCCTATTGAGCAGCCTGTATGACAGTCGCTCGTAAGCGGCCAATAGTCCCATCGAGGCATCCCAGAGGGATGGAGCAGGTGCAGATGGAGCCTTCCAGTCCTTGACCAACATCCTCCTACCTGACATAATGGCCGTTTGTATCCATTCAGCTAAAGGAGGAGCAACATGCTTCAATGTGGCAGGATCCCCCAGAATGAACAGACTGGGTGAAAAAGGAATGTGTATGCCCGTTATTCTCTCCAGTCTTTCATGTATAGCAGTCCAATATTCCTGAATTTTGGGACAGCCCCAAAGCATGTGTAAAAGTGTACCGTCTCTATCCTGACACCTCCAGCATTCAGGACCATCAGTCAAGCCGACCCTAAACAATCTTGATGGTGTCCAATATATTCTATTTATAATTTTGAATTGAATCAACCTTGTACGTAGTTCTCTTGACATTTTCCATCCATTCCTAAGAATTCTAACCCAATCACCATCTGATATTGTAAGTCCTAAATCCCTTTCCCATGGTAACTTGGATGTGAATTTACACTGGTCAGAGGCATCTAGGAACATGGCATAGTATAGTAGCCTCATGACCCAGTCCAAATATTTTAAAAATATTTTGAACTGTGTCAATTTTAGGGGGGGGTGATGTGAGAGAACCAAAGGTTTTTACCAATAGGTGTCTCAGTTGTAAGTACTGCCAGAAGAGAGATTGTGTGGTAGGCCAAATTCTGTTCTTAATTCTTCAAATGATTTCAAATTGTTTTCTTGGTATAGATCTCCCAAAATCTTTACACCCCGTTGATACCATGGGTCCCAGAGGAAGGGCTTTTTACCTATACAAAGTTTGGGATTTTGCCAGATGCAGCTGACCAATGGAGAAGGGGATTGAACTTAAACATACAAGCTATTTTCCTCCAAACCCAGTGAATGTGAGACATAATTGGGTGTGATATGGACAGTGTTATTATATTATAAGAATCTTTATATTATAATAGCACAGAATGTGACATTTTGTTTAACAGTATTTTGTAATTTGTTGCATCACTAATACAATAAAACAAATATGTATATTTGTGTGTGTGTGTGTGTGTGTGTGTGTGTGTGTGTGTGTGTGTGTGTGTGTGTGTGTGTGTGTGTGTGTGTGTGTGTGTGTGTGTGTGTGTGTGTGTGTGTGTGTGTGTGTGTGTGTGTGTGTGTGTGTGTGTGTGTGTGTAGGGATGACCTGGTGGATCTGATTGGCTCCTATCAGTTTGATGATGAAAAAACGTGCAAAGAGGACGTGTTCGCTCGAGACCCGTACATCCTGCGATTCAAATGTCACAACACGAGTGCGTGTGTGTGTGTGCGTGTGTGTGTGTGTGCGCAGCATGCACAGGATGTGTGCTTTCAAATGCCACAACAAACTATGGTCATAGGCATCAAGTACATCCTTCTTTTTTTGTCCTACGATATTGTAACCCTTTTTTTCACCCGGTGCCAACTGCCTAAAATGTAATCCTGGGCACTACTCTCCCTCTGCCAACCTGGGGAGAGCAATGGACTGTGGCTCTCTGACTAGTTTGCGGTGGCATTTGAAAAGCATGCGTACAATGTCTGTCTGTCTGTCTGTCTGTCTGTCTGTCTGTCTGTTCAGTCTTAAAATACCTGGTATTACAGGTGTGGTAATGTTAATGTAAGGTGTTTTTATGTTACAGTATTAAAGGACCTGGTCCTAATCCCGGTCCACACTAAACCAGATGACTCAGAGAAGGAGTTGGACGAGCTTTTCGACGTCTTCATGGACATCAAGAAGAAATGGAAGACCGACGTAAGACACCGTTAATATTAATAGATACTGTTTTCAGATGGGGGTCAAATACATCATCTATTTTGGAGTTCTTCACATATTGTTTTAGAATATAAATGATGTTCTACTGCCCAAAGCACATTTTTTGAGTGGTGCAACCACTCCTATACGGATCTTTGTGTGTCTCTGGCTGGCTGTGTCCCTGTGTCCCTGTGTCCCTGGCTGTGTCCCTGTGTCCCTGTGTCCCCGGCTGTGTCCCTGGCTGTGTCCCTGGCTGTGTCCCCGGCTGTGTCCGAGCACCAAAATAGTGGTTGGTTGGTTTCCATCACCAAGTGTCACTGTTGTGCAGCCTAATACACACACATATTAACTGTATATATGATGATTTTGGGTGTGACATGTACAGTACAGTACAGTACAGTACAGTACAGTACAGTACAGTACAGTACAGGGACCCCCACACGGTAACTGTCATTTCTCAACCGTTTTGGACGCAGGGCGACGCAGGGACCCCCACACAGAGTTGCACCAATCACTTCACACGGGTGTGATTTTTTTTGGTGCTATTAAAAAGTGTTTGACTGTACTCTGTCAATGTGGTTCTGTGATGTAGAACGTGATGTGGTTCTATGTGATGTGCTTCTGTGTTCCAGAACGTGATGATTCTGGGGGATTTCAACGCAGATGGGGCGTACGTCTCTCAGAGAGACATGAAGGACATTCGTATCCGCAGCGACAAGAACTTCCACTGGCTGATCGCTGACGACGTGGACACTACGGCCAGCGCCAAGAACGACCACACATACGACAGGTAACGCACGCACGCACGCACGCACGCACGCACGCACGCACGCACGCACGCACGCACGCACGCACGCACGCACGCAAGCACGCACGCACGCACGCACACACACACACACACACACACACACACACACACACACACACACACACACACACACACACACACACACAGGATGACCACACCTACGACAGGTAACGCACGTACGTACGCACACACACACACACACACACACACACACACACACACACACACCACTGCTACACTACCACTGCCGCCCTATTATATTCTATTTGGTCGCATCTCTCTCTCTGACATGTTTAGACTCTATTTGATCTCATTCTAGGATAGTGGTCTATGGTGATGACATGCTGGAAGCCATCGTTCCAAACTCCGCCAAACCGTTCAACTTCCAGCAAGCTTACAGACTGACTCTGGAGCAGGTGTGTAAGATGATAATAATTATAATAACCAGTAAGACTCCCTGAGGGCGAGAAGCGACCTCGACCTACAGGGCGAGGTTGCGTGCACGGCTGCACGCATCCGCCTGGGTGACAGCAGACTGCTGGGCGAGCACTGGCTCTTTGGCCAGCACTCGCCGGATCAACAGATCAACATGTGGAATGAATTCTGTACGGGCCATATATGGAGTGTGTCTTGAGTGTACAGGGTTTGATGAGGTCAGATCAACACATGGAATGTCAGAACAGGTCAGCTCCATATATGGAGATCTAAGGGTGGCAGCGGGGGCAGGGTCTTGAGTGTACAGGGTTTGATGATGGCCCAGGTAGGGCCGGGCCTTAATTTTGTTGATTGGACAGGTATCAGTCAAAAGGGAGACATCGAAGAGGAAGGACGGGTGGGGTAGGATCAATTATGTCAGAACAGGATATGGAATGTCAGAACAGGTCAGCTCCATATATGCAGATCGAAGGGTTTGAGGTCAGATGTAGAGTTGCTGGCCGGCTCCATTTATGCAGATCTAGGTGATGATCCAGCTTTCTCCATGTTGGCTATCCAGGGTTTGATGATGTCAGTGTCGTGATCTTCATATATGGATACGGCCATGTATGACCTTGGTGACCTTACAGGCATATGCAAAGGCTAAAACTATGTAATTTAGAAAAGTATGTAATGTCAGGTCATTATTGATCTGGCATCCTAAAGTGTGTATAGTTTCAATGTACTGATTATAGAATTTTTGGATATTCTATACGTTAGACTGATGGTATACTTATGATCCTAGATTTCTATGTATCTGATCACCTTGTGTTGTTCGTGCTTATTGAATCAATTAATATTAAGTGATCAATCACCCATCCATCCATCCACCAGGCACTGAAGGTGAGCGACCATTACCCAGTGGAGGTGGAGCTGAAATCCACAAAAGAAAACGCCAACGAAGATGACGGTAATGAACAGCATCACTTACAAGCTTGATGTGTCCAATTACTTAAATATCTTCTTTAATGTCAACGAAGTCCACAATCCCAACACCAGAGGGAGTAAACAAGGCAAGTTCAACCCACATTCGGCTCAAACAAGGCTGGGTTACAGTAAATTAATTTTGCTCCTATGCCACTAAAATGTGGAACTACCAACAGCCATTAAGAAATGTAAATCCCTAAACTCCTTCAAAAACGCTCTCAAAGAGCACTTACGGGCGGCTGCAATTCGAAACTGGCCCCTGTAAAAAAGTATCCTTGTTTCAATATAAGTGTATATGTGTATGTCTTTAAATGTTCAGATGAAGTAAAAATGGAGGACCCTGATGTAAACAAGTCTCAGTGCTTTTTCTGGTTTTATCCTCGTAGCAGTTTTTGTATTGACCTATACATGTGTTTGAACTGTTCAATGAATCAATGAATCAATCATTGTCAATATCATCAATATGTTCAACATCTTCAACAGAACCAGAGGTCCAGGTGGGCCGCTCTGTGATGGTTCCAGAAGAACTGGTGGCGCTGAAGAAAGGAAACCTTCTGTTGGAGAGAGAGAAGCTCAACCTAGAGATCCAGATGTTGAAGTTGAAGGTGGCCAAGCTGGGTCACAAGTAGATGTAGAACCCCTGACCCTAATAATAACCCTAACCCGCCAGGCTGGGTCACAAGTAGTAGTTAACTAGTACTATTAAATGTCTGGTGGAGTAGTTAACTAGTACTGAATCACAGCTGACTAACTATAGTTAACCACTGTCTGTAGAGTATAGTTAACTAGTACTAACTAAATAACTAGTACTAGTAGCTACTAAATAACTAGTAGGCCTATATTAAACATGGTAGAGTAGTTAACTAGTACTAGTACTAACTAACTAGTACTGTTAAAGTAGTTAACTAGTTAACCACTGTCTGTAGTTAACGGTAGTTAACTAGCTGGATCACCACTGTAGAAGCCCTGACCCTTAAAGCTGAATGTGTTGATGAGTTGAAACTAAACAATATTATACTAGTATAGTAGTACAGTACTGCTAGAGTACTACTTCTTATTATATTAGTATAATACTACTAGAGTACTACTTCTTATTATATTAGTATAATACTACTAGAGTACTACTTCTTACTAAATGTTTTCTACCTTTTTTAAATGGTGTGGTGGAAAAAAAGGTTCAACTTCAGTTGGTGACAAAACCCTCAGGCATTAAAATGCACTAGAGCTTAACTCTAAATGAATCAGGGAAGCAAAACATAATTAATTGTATTTTCATGTATCTACTGCATTCTTAAAAATAAATAAATGAATAGACTGAGAGTTTGTTCTGTAGTTACAAATATATAATATAAAGTAGTCGTTGTGAAGACATCATTGGTTGTTGTTTTTATTTTTTTATTTTTCTCACCCAGTGTCAATTATCTAATCATGTAATCCTGGGCTGCTACACCCCCTCTGCCAACCATGTTTCCTTCTATGCATGAGGTGTCCAATCCGCTTCTTTTCACCTGACAGGGGGGGGGTTACCCCTGTAGGACGTAGCGCGTGGAAGGAACACGTTATTCCAACCAGTTCATTTCCCCTCCATCACGTGCCCCAGCTGGCCAGTGGGAGGTGTCACCCATCACATCATCACCGTTGAGACCCGTCAGCGGAGACAACCTCAGTCACGCGTGACGCGTCGTAGCAAGACACACACCCGTGTTCTGCTCCAATTGTATACAACGTACTGCTAGCTATACGTTGAGCTATACGTTCCATTTGTATGCAACATGCTGCTAGTGCTAACATTGAGCACAAACCTGTAAATGGTAAATGGTGCATTTATATAGCGCCTTTATCCAAGGCACTTTACATAGATTGTGCATTACATTCACCCATTCACACACACATTCATAAACCGATTGCGGCGGAAGCCATGCAAGGTACCAACCAGCACATCGGGAGCAATTTGGGGTTCAGTTCAGTGTCTTGCCCAAGGACACTTCGACATGTAGACAGGAGGAGCCGGGATTCGAACCGCCGACCCATGGATCATTGGACGACCTGCTCTACCTCTTGAGCCACAGTCGCCCCTGTGTTCTACTCCATTTGTATGCAACAAGCTGCTAGAGCTATACGTTGAGCTAATAATACTCTGGGTTTTTTGGAGTAGTTGTAAGAGTGCGATAGAGAGTGAGTGAAAAAGATGTCGTCCTATTGCTATCAATGCTTTTCTGTGGTGTAGTGAAGCAAAAGTGACACACACACACACACACACACACACACACACTACCACACACACACTACATTAAAGTCACAGGGTGATCGAAGGATGCTGCCATCTGGGTTTGTTGACTGATAGGGCGCCTTGCTTGTGCCAGAGGGTCGTTGTCCAGCTAGCTAGAATATACGGCAACCTTCCCCGTGTTTCTTCACTAGTCCGATCCAGAAGAACACAGTTTGCCGGCCACTGCTACAGAGCTGACAATGAGGTTATATCTTCCCTTCTTCTCTGGAGTCCTGCCTCAAAACAGACCAGAGGTAGAAAACTGTCGTTCCCTGATGTCATCGCTAGGGACACATGCATCAGTAAGCAGGAACTGGGGATGGCAATGAAGGACCGGAAAGTATGGCGTGGCATTGTGAAATCCATGATCTCGACCACGGTTGAAAAATGATGATGATGAGAACGCAGGAGGGGGTTCACTGAAGTCTGGGCATTTGCTGATCTCCACAGGTCATAAAATGACTTAGCCCACAGTCTCCCAGTTTGCTCCCTGTGCTCTGCTGCAGAGAGATGTCCCTTTGGTATCTACCCATTTGTATTTAAAAAATGCATTTTCCTATAAAGATACATTTTTAGGGAGGCCCGATATTGACACGGCCTTATTGTCACTACAGACTTGTAGTGGTAAAATGCAATATTTGCCTCTGAGATGTAGTGGAGTAGAATTACTGGCAATAGGCCTATCTCACAGCCCCCTTTCCACGCCCCCTTCCGGTAGCTAGTGGTGTCATTTAACATTAGGCATTTACACTTTTTTCTCTGGAGAATCTAAGTACATTTCCAAATGTTAAAATGTCAAAGACCGATAATAATATGAAGAAAACACAATGGTATAACAACTCAAATAAGTAGAATAAACCTTACCTTTACAAAACGGTAGTTTGTGGCTTGTGAAAATACCTCTTTTAACATGGAAGTCTATGGACCGCAGAAGAAATAACACCATTAGCTCCAAAAGGGGGCGTGGAAAGGGGGCAGGGAAATGCTGTGAGATAGGCCTATTGTAACTACTCAAGTAAAGTACAAGAACCTCAAAATTGTACTTAAGTAGGCCTACAGGACTTAAGAAAATGTGTCCACCAATGCTTATTGATTATCATTATAATCACCAGTAGATTACATTATTTTGTTAAACAAATGACTAATTAAATAAATGTCAATGTCAAGATGTTATTGTATTCTGCAATTGTCCGTTGTCACCAGAAGGTGGCAGCAAAGCCTTCATGAATGAATGCTTTGCCTTCATTACTCTGGGAATAGTTACTTTACACAAACTAGCAAATACTTGTGAACTTGTAGACTGAGTCCGACTATCAATGTTGTCACATCCACTATCACACATTCTGGTGGTGCAGGTGGTGCAGATACTTGTGCAAGCAGAGTGCGCACGTAGCCTACTGCGATCGGCTGGGTATGTATGTCGGTGTCCTCTTGTTTAAGACCGTAGCCCAATCAGGGACCAGCATCTCTGGCAACGTCATTATGTCGTCATTACAATATTATAATATATCAGGCTGTGATGCCAGCGTTTGCGCACAAGTAAGTAGGCCACATGGCCTATACTTAATTGTTGGCAGCTCGACAGAGTGCATTTCTAGTTACTTGCGCAAGCAGAGCGTGCAAGTAATAGTTTTCGTCCAGTGCTTCGATGCGTATGTCGCCGTTTGATGTGTATGCGCCATGCCAGCGTATGACGTAATGACTACTTGTGCTTGATATGGCAGTGGTGTCAGATTACATATAGGTGTCAGATTACATACATGTATACATAGGGGCATTACCTTTAATCCTCCCGACACTAAAACATATCGTCATTACGTCACCATCGAAAATCCTTTAATCCACATCTTTATTACGTCATCATTGAGAGCTAGTTATACCAGTTATATACGTCATATGCTGCTACGATACATACGCATCAAACGGGGCATACGCAAAGTAACCACAGTATACCGCTAATCAACTTACAAATTACATAACATACATATACTGTACATATGAGGCATTTCCTTGAATCCACCCGACACTGATCGACACATACGTCACCATCGAAAGCCGTCACTCATCCGTATTAATTACAACATTATGTAATTGATTGTTGTTAATTACGTAACGAAAGAATGAATTTGAAGTGCTTAAATAGAATTACCTTCATGTTCTTCTGTTGAAGAACATGAAGGTAATTCATGTTCTTCTTTCACAGAGAAGCTGAGATTTGCGTGCTCTGCTCGCGCACTAGTAGGACATTTATGTTCTACTTGTGTGCAACAAGCAAGTAGGCACTCGACAGAGTGCAGTTCTAGTTTTATACTGCAATCGTGTTATTTGTAAATTCTATAAAATTATATTGTGTTATAATAGGTTATAATAGTAGTTCCAACCGATTGTGCGGTCCTGGTTTTGCCCTAGTGGGACTGATTGGGGGTAGCTACTTGGACGTAAATCAGGAATTGATCATCTGACATTCCATATGTTGATCTGACCTCATCAAACCCTGTACACTCAAGACACGCTCCATATATGGCCAATACAGAATTAATTCCAGCCAAAGTGCCAGTGCTCGCTCAGCAGTCTGCCATCACCCCAGGATGTGAGGTGAGAAGCGACCTCACATCCTGGGGTGATGGCAGACTGCTGAGCGTTTTAGGGCGTTTTACTTTTTTTTGGTTTTGTTTTATTTTGTGTACTTCTTTTTGGTTTTGGTTTTTTGTTTTTATGTTTTTATGTTTTTATGTTTTTTTGTATTTTTACTAAATGTATTATTACTATTATTATCAAATATTTACCCCAAAGATTCCACATTTGTCATGAATTAACAACAAAGTCTAACACTTTTCAAAATAATTTAAACAATAAAAATAAATCAGATCAAGCTCACAAAACTCTAGACCTGCATGGCTTTTCAGAGTAAAACCCTGGTTTTCAGAGAGGTGGACCAGAGGTTGCACCAGTGGGGAATCCTTGGAAAGGAGGGGGAAAAAAAAAGTCAATGATAAGATTTTTGTGCCAATTGTATAACGTCCCTATTTTTTTTTCAAATATTTGTCAAACGTTTTTGTCAATTTTGTATTTTATTTAGATTTTTTCCTTGAGAATAACAGACGTACAAATACAACACCTTTGTGAGCTTCTTGGATCAACCGTTTATTATATTTTTTTATTTTTGTTTTTACAAGACTGTTTGTAAACCTTTTTTTCCCCTTCTTTTAAACCAACATCGTGGGTCCCGGAGGGCTGAACTTAATCCACCTCTTCCATACGAGAAGAGCCGGTGTAGTCGTCATCTTCGCCCTCTAGTGGCGGGACGACGGCCGCTATGTCCTCATCCATCTCACCCTCCTCCTCCTCGTCGATGGCCAGGCCCAGGCGGATCATCCTGTGGATGCGGCTCGAGTAGGTCTGCGGGTCGTCCAGAGAGAAGCCTGAGGACAGCAGCGCCGTCTCAAACAGCATGTTGACCAGGTCTTTGACGGCCTTGTCCTGGGAGTCTGCCTCAGCCTTCCTCCTCAGGGCCTCCACGATGGGGTGGTCCGGGTTGACCTCCAGGTGCTTCTTGCCCAACATGTAGTTCATGGTGTTGTTGTCTCGCAGCGTCTCCGCCTTGACGATGCGCTCCATGTTGGCCGTCCAGCCGTGCGTTCCCGTCACGATGCAGCAGGGCGACGTCACCAGCCGGTTGGACACGGTCACCTTCTCCACCTTCTTGTCCAGGATCTGCTTCATGATCTTGCAGAGGTTTTCGAACTTGCTCCGGTCCTCCTCGCGTTTCTTCTTCTCCTCCTCATCCTCGGGGAGCTCCAGGCCCTCCTTGGTGACCGACACCAGTGTCTTGCCGTCGAAGTCCTTGAGCTGCGCAGAGCAGTACTCGTCCATGGGCTCCGTCATGTAGATCACCTCGAAGCCGCGCTTGTGCACCGACTCCACGAATGCGGAGTGGGCCACCTGGTCCTTGCTCTCGCCGGTAATGTAGTAGATCGACTTCTGGTTGGCCTTCATGCGGGAGATGTAATCCGAGAGGGAGATCATCTCTTCTCCTGACTGGGAGGTGTGGTAGCGGAGAAGCTCCGACAGCTTCGTGCGGTTCTGGGAGTCCATGTGGATGCCCAGCTTCAGGTTCTTGGAGAAGGCTTCGTAGAACTTCTTGTAGTTGTCCTTGTCCTCGGCCAACTCTGCAAAGAGCTCCAAGCACTTCTTGATGATGTTCTTGCGGATCACCTTGAGGATCTTGTTCTGCTGGAGCATCTCTCTGGAGATGTTGAGGGGCAGGTCTTCAGAGTCGACCAAGCCGCGCACAAAGTTCAGGTACTCTGGAATGATCTCCTCGCAGTTGTCCATGATGAAGACCCTCCTGACGTACAGCTTGATGTTCTTCTTCTTCTTGTTCTCAAAGAGGTCAAAGGGCGCGCGGCGGGGGATGAACAGCAGCGCCCGGAACTCCAGCTGGCCCTCAACGGAGAAGTGTTTGACCGCCAGGTGCTCCTCCCAGTCGTTGGTCAGACTCTTGTAGAACTCTCCGTACTCCTCGTTGGTGATGTCGTCTGGCTTCCTGTTCCAGAGGGGCTTGGTCTTGTTCAGCTCCTCCTGGGCGATGTATTTCTCCTTGATCTTCTTCTTCTTCTTGTCCTTGTCCTTGGACTCAGCCACCTCCTCGTCGTCAGAGCCCAAGTCCTCCACTTGGGGCTTGTCCTGGTCTTCTTCCTTCTGCGGTTGCTCGATCTCGGCCACCTTCTCTTCCTCCTCCGCCTCGTCGTCGCTGATCTCCTTGGTGCGTTCCTTCTCCACGAACAGGCTGATGGGGTAGCCGATGAACTGCGAGTGTTTCTTGACCACCTCCTTGATCCTCTTCTCCTCCGTGAACTCTGTCTGGTCCTCCTTGAGGTATAGGATCACCTTGGTCCCGCGGCCAATGGGCTCGCCGCCATCCAGCCTGACCGTGAAGGAGCCTCCGGCCCCCGACTCCCAGGCGTACTGCTCGTCGTCATTGTGCTTAGTGATCACGGTCACCTTGTCGGCCACCAGGTACGCCGAGTAGAAACCCACGCCGAACTGACCGATCATGGAGACGTCGGCGCCGGCCTGCAGGGCCTCCATGAAGGCCTTGGTGCCGGACCTGGCGATGACGCCCAGGTTGTTGATCAGGTCTGCCTTGGTCATGCCTATGCCAGTGTCGATTAGGGTCAGGGTGCGCTCGGCCGGGTTGGGGATGATGTCGATCTTCAGCTCCTTGCACTGGTCCATCTTGGAGGCGTCCGTGAGGCTTTCGTAGCGGATTTTGTCCAGAGCGTCAGACGCGTTGGAGATCAGCTCCCTGAGGAAGATCTCCTTGTTGGAATAGAAGGTGTTGATGATCAGAGACATGAGCTGAGCGATCTCTGCCTGGAAGGAGTAGGTCTCAGCCTCCTCCTCCTGCATGTTGTCTTCGGGCTGAGCAGCAACGCTCACAGCCTCCTCTTCCTGCACGTTGTGGCTCAAAGCCTCCTCCTGATGCATGTTGTCCTCGGCCATCTTGAATCTGTCAAGTTGAGTGATATCTAGAACCAAATGCTACTGATTAATAGTACTGTAATATATATTTTTAATGTTATTTGTTTTTCTGTGTCTTTTTAAATCTCAGATTAGATGCCAGTCTCTGTCTCTCCAAAGGTTACCGCAGAAATGTGACAGTTGAATCAGATTTGTCGATGCTTTATATAAACCCAGTGAGCTTTGGTCTGACGTCACACACAAAACATAGCGCATCGCCTAACGATGCTGATTTATGCAGGCATATCCTGAATTAGGCTTGTTGATCCCCATATTTGGGCAAGAGCAAAGTACAGTAATACTCCTTTTATTGGATTCATTTTTGTCTTACCTGCTGTCATAAAATATTCGCTCCAAATTTGGTGACATCAGTGTTCTCCACTGTTTTCTACCAGGGATTGGAGGAGGGGGCTAGCACTGAGTGTAAAATTAAATGTAAAAATGGCCAATATGTGTTGTTTTTTCCTCATTACTGTGGGAGAGTGCAATCATCCAATCCGCTAAGCAACTCATAACAAGGGTGAATACCAACCATTTACCATTTTGGCAACTTTTCTGGAGTGTTGGTGTTGCTCATTCCAGGATGCCCAGAATTGCTCAGAATTTTATTGAAAGGATAGCCCCTTGAGATGCAGCATCTCATTTTAGAGGGGGTCTCATACACGGGGAAAAACAATACAGTACAGTGCAGTTACACAAATAGACAGTGCACAATAGACAATACAGACATGTACAGATACAGTTAGCTTGCTCTTCCTTTCCCACCCACTCCCCCATCCCCCCAACTCTCTCTAGACAAGCAAATTACAGTACAGTACAGTGACTTGGACAGGGGTCAGAAGTAAACGGCATGTCCGATCTTTACAAGCTATACCTTATGGTAAAGGTGACTAATCACTGATCAAAAATTATATAAAAAACAATACCAATTGGTATTATTCAAATGGCCATCACAATGCGTTGTGAGCTTGTAGATCGGCTAGTTTTGGTTAATGTTCCCCCCAGAATAGGAATGCTAGGGTTTAAGTTAAACGCTGTCGCTCAGTATAAAAGTTATTTTCACTCCTATAATGGAAACAAATATTCTCTCCAGTTTTCCTCGTGACATAAACTGTATCTTAGGGGGGAAGATTTACATATTTACACACTGTTAATATGACCAAAGGTTCTATAAAGTAATGATGTAATTCAGGTGGTGCCGTGGATGAAAAGGTTATTTACAGGAGTGACATGAGACAAAGATTTTTTTTGAGAACCTCCTATAAAACTATAGGACATTCTCGATAATGAATGGCCGATATCAGATATCGGCCGTTCATTATCGAGGGTGTCCTATAGTGGCCTTAATTTTCGGGCCTGTTGAGAACTCTAGTTCTCACCGGCTGCACTAATAACTTTGGGGCAGGCCCGTCTAGCGTTTAAATGGACAGGTATCAGTCAAAGGGGAGATGGCTGGGGAAGGATCAACATCTGGAATGTCAGAACAGGTCAGCAGCTCCATATATATAGAGATCTAAGGGTTTGAGGTGAGATGTAGTTGCTGGCAAATATTGATGATATCAGGGATCTCCATATATGAGCTTAATATTGATGACCGAGACATCACATGATGTCACAACTTAAGGCATGACCATATATGGGGCGTGACCAACTGACTGACGGGAAATTGACGTCGCAATTAAAGTGTATAGCCTAGAGCCTTCTCAGAACGTGCTCAGTTGCCTACAGGCTCACACACTCACCAAATCAATGCGTAGCAGCAACAGTTGTACTCGTTTAATCCAATTTATCCAAAGTGGTGATTGTATTGTAATGGAGGAGAACAAGATATCAAATCAAAGTAATGCTTATATTTGTGTGTGTATGAGCACGGATGAGCACGGAAGTACCACGCCAATACCGCTGGATGGCACTGTTGAGCAGCGTCTCTCTCACGCACGCACGCACGCACGCACACACAGGCCAGGGAGGAGAGCAGTACAGCACCACTCAGTTCAGATGGGTCTGATTTGTTTTGTGTCTTGCCAACAAAATGAACAGTGACACATAGTAACAGGATTACTTTTTTGGAAACGTAAAAGTAACTTACTACTAAATTGCAAAACTAACTCGTTAGGTTACTCCGTTACCCCAAAATGTATTCCCGTTATGTATAACTCTGTTACACCCAACACTGTTTACAGTAGGCCTATATTAACTTTAATGTCACATCAGTTTTACAGAAGTAAAGAAGTTGGTGAAATGTGTTTGTGCATCGTTCCCATCGTATCGTTATTTCATAGAAGTATGAGGGAAGAAGAAGAGGTGGGAGGGTCATTATCAGCAAATATGTTTTTGATATGTCATCATGTCATAATCAGCAAAGATCTCGCAAAAAATAGGTGTGGCTTTATTCATTATAACGAGGAAAGTTACAAATTAATTACATTACTAAGTCATTGATAAACTACACAAGATAAACTATAGTTATGATACAATACAATTATTCTCTCTCTCTCTCTCTAGGGGTGTAACTATGTAGTAACTGCATCGAAAAATCGATTTTAATTTAAAGAATCGAAGTAGGCCCGGGCGGTTAGCTCAACCGTCTGAAGGTATATCGAAATGTAAACAGCAACGCAACATTGACTTTGTATCGTATCGTTTTGCAATGGAAATAATCTGTATCGAAATAAATAAATAATCAGTTGTATCAAAACTTGGTTCTTGTCCGTTGTATTTAGCAATTTTAAGACGACAAAAGAAAAAGAGGGGTTTAAATCCATTCCATTCCAATCCATTCAATATGTCTATAGTCTATCGATAAATGACAAAAAAATTGTGTATTCTCTATGTTCATGTCAAGGTGGTTTGTCTATATCCAATATAATGTCTATGTATTTGCCAGAGAATATACATTCTCAGTTTAAAAACTGCACTATCCACATGTTCCACACAGATTTAATGTCTTTGCTAAATATAGTTACTGTATTAATTTAAAATCATTGAATCGTATTCTATCACCCGTTTCGACTGGTATCAATGGACAAGACCGCAGTTATCAGTTAGAATCAGTACGAATTTTTCGAGCTAGTATGGGCATGCTCTGCCGACCCAACGGCTCAGTCGGTAGTTCTCCGTGATTATTTCGCTTGATAATCACTGATGTCCTGACAGAGGCGCGCCGTGTCTGGTGGCCTTGAGCCACGTGAGGCACCGCCGAGCGACGCGCGAGCCGAGCGAATCGCCGTGCGGAGCGTTGCGAAGGCCACCAGACCCGAGAGAATAGTATATATTAGTAGCCCCTAGTTTCCATGCACCGACAATAGTTGGAAATGACACGTCCACCAGGGGGAAACCTTGACCAGGCTACTATGGTGAGTAGGCCAGTATGGCCATACTGGGCCCATAAGATGCATGATAAACGGACATACTGGGCCCATAAGATCGTATGACGGTCGAATCCGCTAATTCTATCATATCACCACAATGAACCAATATTGTCCATGTATCGTGTCGTCAACCATGTATCATATCGTATCACTGTTCAAATGTATCGTTACACCCCTAGTATATATAGTGGAGGCTGGCATCTCCCTTAGAGATAGGGTGAGAAGTTCAGTCACGCGAGAGAGACTCAGAGTAGAGTCGCTGCTTCTTCGCCTGGAAAGGAGCCAGCTTAGGTGGTTCGGGCATCTGGTTAGGATACCTCTCGGGCGTCTCCCTAGGGAGGTCCTCGAGGCACGTCCCACTGGGAGGAGACCCCGGGGCAGACCAAGGCGCAGTTGGAGGAAACACATCGACTCACTGGCCTTAATTGGAACGTCTCGGGATCCCCCAGGAGGAAGTCACTATAATGTTGCTCTGGAGAGGGAAGTCTGGAGCTCTCTGGTGGAGCTGCAGCCCCCGCGACCCGACTACGGATAAGCGGTTGAAGATGGATGGATATATATATATATATAATATATATATAGCCTGTATAGACACACACACACACACAGTAACTATTTACTGAGTAAATAGTTGAGGGCTCGGTCAACTATAGCTTTTTATTGTTGTTAATATCTACAAGCTCACAACAACACACAGCAAAGGATGGTTGGCAGATCACACACACACACACACACACACACACACACACACAAACACACACACACACACACACACACACACTGCAGCAGCAGCAGCAGCATGATGCAAATGCGTTTCTGTTTTTTATTTTAAATCCACTAAATGTAACATCCGGGCAACGTTCGGAACATGATCTGCAGACTACGGTGGAAGGAATGTTTCAGCCCCGTGAATACTGCATACATAATGATGATGATGATGATGATGGAGGAGGAAAAAGCAACATGATTGGTGGATGATCCGCAGAAATAAACCCCCTCAACCCGACACTGGACCGACTGGACCCGAACCGAGCGCTGATCTGATGAGCTGCTGTTGTTTCAATGACGGCAGGACTCACTGGAGGACAAGACATTATAGACAACCCAGCCGAACCGAGCCAACCGAACGGAACCGGGTGGGAAAGGACACGTTTCCCCGCCGATCAGCCCTAGCCCTGCCTGCGGTAAGACATGAGACACACAGAGAGAGAGACTGAGAGAAAGGCTCGCTAACGGCAATGCAAACCGCTAGAACGGGGAAAAGAAGCACACGCACGCATGCACGCACGCGCGCGCGCACATACACACACACACACACACACACACACACACACACACACACACACACACACACACACAATGGATATGCGGTGGTCTCTAGTCTATATAATGAAGATAATCAAGGATTCGAGGGTGACGTCGTGTAGCGGAAGTGCTTGAGACTATTAAATAGACAGTGATGCTAAAATAACACACAGCCTAATAATAATAATAATAATAATAATAATAATATGTCCCTTTATTAGGGCCGTTTCCTCCACATGGCCAAAGCACAGGGCTGTGCCAACATTGGACTGCGAATCAGACTAGATGTAATTTCCTATGTCCTGGTGAATTTTGGGAGTTTGATACTTTTAAAAATGATGGGTACAGTTTCAGCCATTACAACGCCAGAAGTAGGGCTATGCCTACAGACATTGATTTGATGACAGAAGCAATAAGACCCATTCTTTAATAATAACCATTCATGATTATAGTATGATTCTGGGGGTCCTCCCCCAGAAACCTTTTTAACATATACTATGTAAGTTCCTGTGTTCTGGTGAATTTGGTCAGTTTGATTGATTGATTGATTGAGAATTGTATTAACAGTTTGTAGAATGGGTACAATTCAATGAAAGTAGCTACAGGTCAATACAAAGTCTGATACGAGGATAAAACCAGAAAAAAGCACTAAGACTTGTTTACATCAGGGTCCCCCATTTTCAATTCATCAGAACTGTGTGTTAGGACAAAGTTTGTATTACACACACCAAAAGCTGGACATAGGAGGGCCCTAAATCACACCCGTGTGAAGTGAGGGGCGCTAATATATTAAACTTCTAACTCATATTGATTCGGTGATGTAATGGTGATGTGAAACAAACGGTGCCAACACAAACATTAAACGCCATTAACAATAAAGAGACAATATGACGTAAATGACACATTATGACGTAAGTTTTCCCTTCATTGTCAATGCGTTTACAAAACAAACATTGAACTAAAGACAAACATTAAACCTGTGTATAAGAAAGAGTAAATCATCATATACAAGGGGGGGGGGGGGGGGGGAGACTTTAACTTTTTTACAGGGGCCAGATTCGAATTGCAGCCGCCTGCAAGTGCGTCTAGAGTCTAGAGATTCACATTTCTCTATGGCTGTTGGTAGAGTAGGACGTTCCACGTTTTAGTGGCATTAGGAGCGAAATGAGTACAACACCTTGTTTGAGCCGAATCTAGGATGGAACTATAGGTATAGGTATAATTTAATCTCTTCTTATGATAATGGCCCATAGCACTTACCCTACCCCCCTTAGACAGCACTTCTTAGACTTATATAGCATTTGAAACAGACTTATAGCATGTCATGTAGACAGCACAATAAGTGCATTGTATGTAGTCATAGCACTTCATAGTATATAGTGTATAGTAGTCATAGCACTTCATAGTATATATGTACAGCATAGTATAGCATATATGTGTAGTTTATATGTATAGTGTCATTATATAGATATGTTCTAGTTATAGTTTATATGTATAGTGTCATTATATAGATATGTTCTAGTCACGTTCTTAGCTTACGCATGTTTCGCGATAAATGCTTTTTACATATGTGATGTATTCCCATGCTTTTGTTCTTGCTTATTGTAAGTCGCTCTGGATTAAGAGCGTCTGCTAAATGCCTAAATTGTAAATTGTAAATTGATAATATTGTCACCCACTTTAAGTGAGAAGCCGTGATTGGGCTACTATTTGATCCAAAGAGAATGGATTCAGTTTTTCCCAGGTGTTGATAGTTTGTTATTAGTGAATCAGGTCTAGTGATACCAAATCCAGGAGAAGTCCACCAGTCCGCCAGGAGAGGGGGTGTGCATGCAAGGAAACACACACGCGCACGCACGCGCACACACAGGCACACAATAATTCCTTCCTATTATAATAATTCCTTTAAAACAGGCCTGAAAATCCACCTTTCAGCAGGCCAAAGGGAGAGGAAATTATCTTAGTGACCACCTCTTCATTATAAGGATTATTATAAGGAAATGATCACTCCTCCCTTAGTGACCATCTCTTTACAACCTCATTCCTTTATCCCCCCAGTACAGATTGCGGAAACAGTGCTAAGTTTATTGACTATACTCTGCACATAGGCCTATAGTGTTTTATTTTATTATTTTGTTGTTATTTTTCATGTCATGATCATGAATTGAATACCCAGGAGACAGGACCAAAATGGAAAAAACTATTACAAATATAGTCTATTAAATAGTCTACAATAGTCTATAGTTAGTTAGTTAGTTTATATATAAACAGTTTATATATGAACTAACTGAATACACAGGACAGGACAGGACCAGAATGGAAAGTTTGGAAACAGACTGTACTCTGTGCTGTTTACATCAATCAATCAAACAACATGCCTGCAACTAGACTGCACGTGACGTCACCGACGCATCCTTATGCCGCTTCCTTTCAGACGAACGCGCAGAGAAAGGGGCGGGGCCTCTCGGCCCGCCAGCCAAACGGAGCGTCCGTTGCTCCCCGGCGCGGTCCAATGGGAAACTGTCTTAGAGTCACGGCCCCGCCCCTTCCCTCCCTGCTGCTAAAAAAAACAAAAAAATAAAAGAAATCTGTTGTTTGTGTTGAGCTGCAGCCTGCAGAGGTTAGCTTAGCTGTTAGCCTTTAGCACGCGCGCACACGCGCACTCACGCACGCACTCACGCACACACACACACACACACTCTCTCACACACACACACACACACACACACACACACACACAGAGAGAGAGAGAGGTTAGCTAGCAGATACTCTCAGACTCCATTTTGGGAACAAACGGTGAGTCAACTATTTTATTTCTCCCGTAAAAAACTTTAACGTTGTGTTTCTGTCTGTGCGTGTGCGCGCGAGCAGCCGTGACGCGTGTCCTCGCGCGCGTGCGTGTGCGCGCTCGTGCACTACAGCTCTATCGCATCCATTCCATCCACTGTAAGTTCACACACACACACACACACACACACACACACACACACACACACACACACACACACACACACTGTCCTGTACTGTAGGCCTACTGTACTTTACTGTACTGTACATACTGACTGACTGAATGGAAACTCCGGACTGAAGCTTTGTGTGTAAAGACCTCTCTATTCTATTCTATTCTCCTCTCCTCTCCTCTCCTCTCCTCCTTCCTGCCTCCTTTCTCCTTTCCTCTGTTCTAGCCCCCCGCCCCCCCCACTGGCCCCAGTATCTTATTTTTCTCCCTTTCTTCTAAACTGTCATGGCGTTGTGTGTGTGTGTGTGTGTGTGTGTCCTTGGAAATAAAAAACGCAGCGCATGAGAAAGCTTCTTGATGATGATGATGCCGGGTGAGGCTGTCTGTCTGTCTCTGCCTGTCTGTCTGACTGTAGATCTACAAGCATCACTACACAGCTGCTAGCTTAAAACCAGGCAGGGCTGTATGTATGTATGTATGTATGTATGTGTGTATGTGTGTATGTGTTATCTTATATCATTGTATGTATGCATGCAGCAGAGTGTGTTCTTATGTTTATGCGAACTACATTTATTTTTGGGGCAACTTGTGGTAGTCAGGTGTGCGTGTGTGTGTGTGTGTGTGTGTGTGTGTAACATCTGTCAGTTAGGGGAGTCCCCCAGGGTTGTACTTCACTCTGCTGTCTGACATTAGGGGTGTGTGTGTGTGTGTGTGTGTGTGTGTGTGTGTGTGTGTGTGTGTGTGTGTGTGTGTGTGTGTGTGTGTGTGTGTGTGTGTGTGTGTGTGTGTGTGTGTGTGTGTGTGTGTGTGTGTGTGTGTGTGTGTGTGTGTGTGTGTGTGTAACATCTGTCAGTAAGGGGAGTCCCCCAGGGTTGTGTACTTCACTCTGCTGTCTGACATTAGGTGTGTGTGTGTGTGTGTGTGTGTGTGTGTGTGTGTGTGTGTGTGTGTGTGTGTGTGTGTGTGTGTGTGGTTGACACTAAAAGTTGCCTGCAAAAACAATCATCTTTGGGGCAGGTGGAGTTTGCTTTCAGGTATTCCTTTGAGACGACTTCATGGAGCGGTGCACTGTAGGCCAGGTGTAGGCAATCAAGGGGTAGACACAAAGGTCTCAGAGGCTGATGTTCTATACTTGCCCAAAGGTCATTTCCACCTGAAAAGTAAATTGTCCATTATAAAATGATAGGTAAAATTTGATTTACCGTTCAATTTTAAAGGACCACTTCATAATAGGTCCTCACTAATAATTATGAATGGCACCGTTTTTTTGAGTGGTACAACCACTCCTATAGGGACACACAGGGACTACAAATTTCACGCAAATGAGACAGCGGCCCCACTTCTGGTCCGTTAGAACGGTGTACTGCAGGCCAGCCCATAGAAGTCCATTGAAATTCAACTGTAGTTAGCCTACTTTTAAAATAATATGAAATTAACTGAAGACTATTGATTTGAATAAAAATATGTTTCCAAATGTATGAAGTGTCTTTGTCAACATATTGTTATTTTCTCAATAGAGGATGTATTTCACATTTAATTTACCACTTGAATGAGTTACCCATAATGTTAACAGAGCAGAGGGGAGACAGCAGACAGAGAACCTGTCGCTTTTAAGGACGTCACTGGCACTGCCTTTATGAGGCTATGAGTGCCGACTTTGAAGAATTCTCAATAATACATCCCGGCTGACTTTGTTATTCATGTCTATATTTTGAACATGTCACGGGCTTACCGGTACTTATATGTTCTACCTACCGCGGAGCTCCGACGGTGTGTTTTACCGTTGTCAACTTGTTGTATAATTAACGTGGCTGAATAGTTGCATGGGAAAATAACCCAGCTAAATGGAGGAGTGACATATCCTGACATTTTCAACTACCTAGTGAATTCTCCAGATGAGTATTAATAATTAGTCTTGCAAGATGCTGTTTAGATCATTTTCAACAAATACATAGCATATAAAACGAAATACAACAAATATATGGGTATTGAAAACCTCAAGGGATGCAACCGTGACGTATATACCGTGCGACCACTTTGACTTGAGATTTACAATGCTAGCACTTTTCACAAACTGATGGAGTATATTATAGTACATTGTGGGATGTATATTGAGATGGCAGGTATGTGACATTGAAAAGGACAAATCAAACATATGGGACACTTTATTGGAACACAAAAGAAATCGCTACAGCCTGAGCCTCAGTAATGAACCAGTGAAATTAGGGTATTTTATGATACCTCTCATAGGGATTGCATTGTCAGCTGCAGTACACCGTTGAAACGGACCAGAAGTGGGGCCGCTGTCTCATTTGGGGGCGTGAATTGTGTAGTCCTTGTGTGTCTCTATAGACAGCTGTGTGTGTCCCTTGGTCTGTCCCTGGGTCTGTCCCTGGGTCTGTCTGTCTAAGCACGAAAATAGCGTTATAGCGTTTGTTCACCACCAAGTGTCACTGTTGCACAGCCTAACACACAGACACACACAGGAAAAGATTGTGTCATTTTATCATGATTATTAGTGAGTGGTGAAGTGGTCCTTTAACCCATTTTTTGAGGCGCGCTTGCTCCTCCTATAGAGTGTATGCGCGTGACATCATCATCAAACCCGGAAGTTATGCAGGAATGCCTACTGAGTGGCAAAAAACGACTTTATTTTCTGAAATCCAAACAGAAAAGTCCTATCTGATTGCATTAAACAATGTTAAACTCACTTTGCATGTTCCTTTGCCACTCGATGTGCCATTCACTTTAAGCATGCGCATACCCTCTATAGCCAGCTTGCTGTGTCTGTGTGTACCACGGATTTGAGGATAAAAATCACACCAGTGTGAAGTGAGGGGCGCTCTCATCATCGTACATCATCATGCATCATCTCATTCCGGCCAATCACAAACACTCAGAATTCTCCATTCATTGTCAATGGCATTTAATGTTTGTTAGGACAAAATGTGGGTAACACACACCAAAAGCTGGACATGGGAAAGGCTATCACCCCTCAAAAAGCCAATTGTGATTGGCCGGAATGTGATGATGTATGATGTTAAGAGAGCCTCTCACTTCACACAAGTGTGATCTTTATTTTCCTTTGGGGGCTGTGCGATAACAAATGTCATACGTAACTTTTTATGACACATACCTACATAGTATGAATATGACTATGAGTTCACACTTGTTATTTTTAACACTTAGACCACGAGTGGTATTTAGCTTTCACGGACCGGAATTGGGGAGATTACTACTCAAGTACTTCCATGTTTCCCGCTCGCAGACCTCCATTGTAAGAAACGGCTCATGTTAGCATTAGCTCACGCTAGCTATCTTTCGACCAGAAACCTTCACATTTCAATCGCAATGCGATTGAAATCCGAGGTTCGGAAATCAGATCCGAACCTCGGGTGTCTCATCACAACGGACAGCGACGTAGTTTGAGAAAAGAGCCAGAGAAGATCCTAATTATAACAGTAGTATGTCTGCTATTTTTTGATTGGCCAACGTATAAAATACGTATGTATGCCAAGAATGTGGGATTCCGTTTTATTCTCCATCCCCGCCTGTGCCAGGATGTAAAAAACGTCTTTCTTTTTTGTCATTTAATCGAGTAAATAAAAATATTTTATTATTTTTTGCTTTTACTCACATGCCTACACACAGATCCGACGTGCACGTGCGTGCTTATTAGTCCTTTTTCTGCTCAAATTGAGCCAAAATCCAGTGTTTGAAAAGTTATGCGCTGTTCTTACATCACGCGGACGAAAACAACTATCACGGATCCAACGCTGCCTGCAGTGAAGCCACACACAGTGGGCTGGGGTTGTGCACTTCCTGGTTGCCTACAAGGACAGTCTAAGAAGGATGAGACGCGAAGACCGTACGGGCGACGCCATGTTGCTTTGGAAGGAAAGAAACATGCGCAGTTACGACCAAGGAAGCTGAACGCGGAAGTGTTGGCTGCATATAGCCCATTGCGCATGTTTCTTTCCTTCCAAAGCAACATGGCGTCGCCCGTACGGTCTTCGCGTCTCATCCTTCTTAGACTGTCCTTGGTTGCCTACAAGGAAGCCTTGAGAAGGAAAGGAAATGGTCACGTGACTGGGCTGCGCCATGACACTTTCATGGATGCTTTCATGGGAGCCAAACTACCCGGAAGTTCGGCAGAATGCATTGGAGTCGATGAGAGCTCAGTGACCAGCTCATGAACAAACATTATTTATGAATGACTGAGACCTTTTGTAAAGTAATCGCTTCTGGAAAATAACAGAAGACATGTAACACATTATTGTCTGCTGTCTGTGTTGCTTTTCGATGTGTACACTGTAATTTTATAGAGGTATGGTATCTAAAGAGCACAAAGCACCTTCCTGAACGTACCAAGTATTGCGAGACTTCCCACCGTTTCCTGTCTGTCAGTCAAATCTCGCAATACCGCGGAGCCAGAAACGATACCTGCTGCTGTTTAGATCCTCAAATAAAATGATATACTGTGCACTTTGTGCACATCGAAAAGCAAGTGATTAGAAAACAACCTGTGATATGTCTTTTATATTCCTGAACCGATTATATGACAAAGGTCTCAATTGTTTATGAATAATGTTAGTTATGAGCTGGTCCAGCCGGCTCCATTCACTGCCATGTATTCATTGAACTTCCGGTGTGAGTTTTGGCTCCCATGAAAGTGTCCATGAAAGTGGCATGGCGCAGCCCAGTCACGTGACCATTTCCTTTCCTTCTCAAAGCTTCCTTGGTTGCCTAGGATCTCTTCTTCTACTTTGGTATTTCGCCAGCATTTGACTGGCACTGGTGGACTCACGTTCCCGTCTAGTGTTTCAGATCCATATAAAGCAATATACAGTAAAACAAATGTACGTCAATCGCAGACAATAGATGCCATTTAGAGTGACTCATAGGAATAGACTATGTGACAACCAGGTATAGTCTGGTAACCACCGGAGAGATGGGTGACAGCCAGAATGTAGACGGCACCCCGGGAGCAGTATGGGTTGGTGCCCCAGCCTGCATCCTCCGTGAGGAGGAAGCCCAAAAACCTTCGATGAGGCCTTTGGAAGGGTCATTCGAGCCGCAAGCGGAGCCTGCAGTACCACCGTTGCCCAGGTGGAGCCTGCAGAACCATTGCGGCTCAAGAAACCACCACTCCTGAATGAAGTGTAGGTGGACCTGGTGAGACGTAGGAGGGGCCTGGACAGGAGTCAACCCACAGAGCCTAGTCCCTCCACATGCCAGAATTGTACCTCCCAGTCCCGGCAGAGTAGTTCCGGAGTGGATCCAACGGATTGTGTGGCCCTGGTCTTTCCCTAGTGGGTCTGATCGAGGGTAGCTACTGGGACGTAAGTCGGGACTTGATCACCCCGGCTGGGTCACCCGAGTGAGGGGTATGATGTTCGCGAGACCCGAAACACAGATGACCTTGGGATACATCACTGAGGATACGTCCCAGGTGCATCCAAGCGATGTATTTTCGTTCTGCCTATTCTAAAACGTATATATATATTCTAAAACGTGTATATATATATGTGTGTGTGTGTGTGTGTGTGTGTGTGTGTGTGTGTGTGTGTGTGTGTGTGTGTGTGTGTGTGTGTGTGTGTGTGTGTGTGTGTGTGTGTGTGTGTGTGTGTGTGTGTGTATATACTATATATATACATCAGCAGCAGACAATGTGTTAAGTGTAGCAACAGTGCAAACAGCCAATTATAGGTAAACACTGCTCTTATTTTACATTCCACAGACCAGAAGACAGTGACAGATATCTGGTGTTGTGTTTATAGGCGGTTGCATCCGCTCTCAAACGAGCACTTGCTCAGTTGGGCAACCTGAAAGCAAACTTCACCTGCCCAAATGTTTTATACAACACTAGATATCTGTCTAAACACCTCAGCTATGGCTGCACCCAGGGCATATGCATACAACACTAGATAATCTGTCTATACACCTCAGCTATGACTGCACCCAGGGCATATAACACCTCAGCTATGACTGCACCCAGGGCATATACATAAAACATTAGATATCTGTCTAAACACCTCAGCTATGACTGCACCCAGGGCATATACATAAAACACTAGATATCTGTCTAAACACCTCAGCTATGACTGCACCCAGGGCATATACATAAAACACTAGATATCTGTCTAAACACCTCAGCTATGGCTGCACCCAGGGCATATACATAAAACACTAGATATCTGTCTAAACACCTCAGCTATGGCTGCACCCAGGGCATATACATACAACACTAGATATCTGTCTATACACCTCAGCTATGACTGCACCCAGGGCATATACATACAACACTAGATATCTGTCTATACACCTCAGCTATGACTGCACCCAGGGCATATACATACAACACTAGATATCTGTCTAAACACCTCAGCTTTGACTGCACCCAGGGCATATACATAAAACACTAGATATCTGTTTAAACACCTCAGCTATGACTGCACCCAGGGCATATACATAAAACACTAGATATCTGTCTAAACACCTCAGCTATGACTGCACCCAGGGCATATACATAAAACACTAGATATCTGTCTAAACACCTCAGCTATGACTGCACCCAGGGCATATACATAAAACACTAGATATCTGTCTAAACACCTCATCTATGACTGCACCCAGGGCACATACACACAACACTAGATATCTGTCTAAACACCTCAGCTATGACTGCACCAAGGGCATATACATACAACACTAGATATCTGTCTAAACACCTCAGCTATGACTGCACCCAGGGCATATACATAAAACACTAGATTTCTGTCTAAACACCTCAGCTATGGCTGCACCCAGGGCATATACATAAAACACTAGATTTCTGTCTAAACACCTCAGCTATGACTGCACCCAGGGCATATACATACAACACTAGATATCTGTCTAAACACCTCAGCTATGACTGCACCCAGGGCATATACATACAACACTAGATATCTGTCTATACACCTCAGCTATGACTGCACCCAGGGCATATACATACAACACTAGATATCTGTCTAAACACCTCAGCTATGACTGCACCCAGGGCATATACATAAAACACTAGATATCTGTCTAAACACCTCAGCTATGACTGCACCCAGGGCATATACATAAAACACTAGATATCTGTCTAAACACCTCAGCTATGACTGCACCCAGGGCATATACATAAAACACTAGATATCTGTCTAAACACCTCATCTATGACTGCACCCAGGGCATATACACACAACACTAGATATCTGTCTAAACACCTCAGCTATGACTGCACCAAGGGCATATACACACAACACTAGATATCTGTCTAAACACCTCAGCTATGACTGCACCCAGGGCATATACATAAAACACTAGATTTCTGTCTAAACACCTCAGCTATGGCTCCACCCAGGGCATATACATAAAACACTAGATTTCTGTCTAAACACCTCAGCTATGACTGCACCCAGGGCATATACATACAACACTAGATATCTGTCTATACACCTCAGCTATGACTGCACCCAGGGCATATACATACAACACTAGATATCTGTCTAAACACCTCAGCTATGACTGCACCCAGGGCATATACATAAAACACTAGATATCTGTCTAAACACCTCAGATATGACTGCACCCAGGGCATATACATAAAACACTAGATATCTGTCTAAACACCTCATCTATGACTGCACCCAGGGCACATACACACAACACTAGATATCTGTCTAAACACCTCAGCTATGACTGCACCAAGGGCATATACATACAACACTAGATATCTGTCTAAACACCTCAGCTATGACTGCACCCAGGGCATATACATAAAACACTAGATTTCTGTCTAAACACCTCAGCTATGGCTGCACCCAGGGCATATACATAAAACACTAGATTTCTGTCTAAACACCTCAGCTATGACTGCACCCAGGGCATATACATACAACACTAGATATCTGTCTAAACACCTCAGCTATGACTGCACCCAGGGCATATACATACAACACTAGATATCTGTCTATACACCTCAGCTATGACTGCACCCAGGGCATATACATACAACACTAGATATCTGTCTAAACACCTCAGCTATGACTGCACCCAGGGCATATACATAAAACACTAGATATCTGTCTAAACACCTCAGCTATGACTGCACCCAGGGCATATACATAAAACACTAGATATCTGTCTAAACACCTCAGCTATGACTGCACCCAGGGCATATACATAAAACACTAGATATCTGTCTAAACACCTCATCTATGTCTGCACCCAGGGCATATACACACAACACTAGATATCTGTCTAAACACCTCAGCTATGACTGCACCAAGGGCATATACACACAACACTAGATATCTGTCTAAACACCTCAGCTATGACTGCACCCAGGGCATATACATAAAACACTAGATTTCTGTCTAAACACCTCAGCTATGGCTGCACCCAGGGCATATACATAAAACACTAGATTTCTGTCTAAACACCTCAGCTATGACTGCACCCAGGGCATATACATACAACACTAGATATCTGTCTATACACCTCAGCTATGACTGCACCCAGGGCATATACATACAACACTAGATATCTGTCTAAACACCTCAGCTATGACTGCACCCAGGGCATATACATAAAACACTAGATATCTGTCTAAACACCTCAGCTATGACTGCACCCAGGGCATATACATACAACACTAGATTTCTGTCTAAACACCTCAGCTATGACTGCACCCAGGGCATATACATACAACACTAGATATCTGTCTAAACACCTCAGCTATGACTGCACCCAGGGCATATACATACAACACTAGATATCTGTCTATACACCTCAGCTATGACTGCACCCAGGGCATATACATACAACACTAGATATCTGTCTAAACACCTCAGCTATGACTGCACCCAGGGCATATACATAAAACACTAGATATCTGTCTAAACACCTCAGCTATGACTGCACCCAGGGCATATACATAAAACACTAGATATCTGTCTAAACACCTCAGCTATGACTGCACCCAGGGCATATACATAAAACACTAGATATCTGTCTAAACACCTCATCTATGACTGCACCCAGGGCATATACACACAACACTAGATATCTGTCTAAACACCTCAGCTATGACTGCACCAAGGGCATATACACACAACACTAGATATCTGTCTAAACACCTCAGCTATGACTGCACCCAGGGCATATACATAAAACACTAGATTTCTGTCTAAACACCTCAGCTATGGCTGCACCCAGGGCATATACATAAAACACTAGATTTCTGTCTAAACACCTCAGCTATGACTGCACCCAGGGCATATACATACAACACTAGATATCTGTCTATACACCTCAGCTATGACTGCACCCAGGGCATATACATACAACACTAGATATCTGTCTAAACACCTCAGCTATGACTGCACCCAGGGCATATACATAAAACACTAGATATCTGTCTAAACACCTCAGCTATGACTGCACCCAGGGCATATACATACAACACTAGATATCTGTCTAAACACCTCAGCTATGACTGCACCCAGGGCATATACATAAAACACTAGATATCTGTCTAAACACCTCAGCTATGACTGCACCCAGGGCATATACATACAACCATAGATATATATAAACTCTAGATAGCTCACCCGCGCTGTTGGCCAATGGAGAGCGACGTCGTTACGTGGCGGCCATCTTACCTCGGGACACATAACATTGTGTCTATGGGGCATGTACTCTTAAATGACCATAACTTGCTCAATTTTCAACCGATTTTCAAACGGTTTGGTTTGTTATAAACGTCAGAGACGTGCGCATACGTATATGATTTTATACGACGTTCATATAAAAAACATAAATTAAGCAGATAAGCGTCCTGAATCATAGCCACGTTGACAACGTTTGTAATAAACCAACCCGTTTGTAAATCCGTCAAGATTTGAGCGAGTTATGACTGTTTCTGTTTGAGCTGCCATTGAACATACTGTACTGTAGCCCCGAAGTAAGATGGCTGCCGGGTGAACGACGTCAGAAACTCCGCCTTGAGCCATCTAGTGTTTATATATATCTATGCATACAACACTAGATATCTGTCTAAACACCTTAGCTATGACTGCACCCAGGGCATATACATACAACACTAGATATCTGTCTAAACACCTCAGCTATGACTACACCCAGGGCATATACATAAAACACTAGATTTCTGTCTAAACACCTCAGCTATGGCTGCACCCAGGGCATATACATACAACACTAGATATCTGTCTAAACACCTCAGCTATGACTGCACCCAGGGCATATACATAAAACACTAGATATCTGTCTACACACCTCAGCTATGGCTGCACCCAGGGCATATACATACAACACTAGATATCTGTTTAAACACCTCAGCTATGGCTGCACCCAGGGCATATACATAAAACACTAGATATCTGTCTACACACCTCAGCTATGGCTGCACCCAGGGCATATACATACAACACTAGATATCTGTCTACACACCTGAACGTGGCCAGAGCGCTCTGTCTTCTGGTCTGTGGAATGTGAAATAAGAGCACTGTTTACCTATAAGGTGTTGTTTTCACTGTTGCTACAACACTTATATAAAGTCACATGTGTGAACCCATATTCATATTCATAGCTATCTGTATACTGTATAGGTCAGGGTTCCCCAATTAATTTTCCTCAAGGGCCATATTTTGACTAGGGTACCAGGCTGGGGGCCGAGTCTGCACGCGCGAGGTCGAGGTCTTGCCCTGACCCCTCCCCCCCCCCCCCCCCCGCCTATTGGGGAACCCTGATGTAGGTATTTAGCATAAAAGTTGAGGCATGACTTGTTTATGCACATGACAGACAGACAGACAGACAGACAGACAGACAGACAGACAGGGGCCCAGAGACAGGTAAATACGAGACCATTTGGTTCCATTTGTACACTCTCAAAGTTACAGACCTGTAAGGGTCCATTTGGTTCTATTTGTACACTCTCAAAGTTACAGACCTGTAAGGGTCCATTTGGTTCTATTTGTACACTCTCAAAGTTACAGACCTGTAATGTAATGGTCCATTTGGTTCCATTTGTACAATCTCAAAGCTACAGACCTGTAATGGTCCATTTGGTTCCATTTGTACACTCGTCTCTCAGTTACAGACCTGTAAGGGTCCATTTGGTTCTATTTGTACACTCTCAAAGTTACAGACCTGTAAGGGTCCATTTGGTTCCATTTGTACACTCGAATATACAGACCTGTCCATTTGGAACCTCCTCAAGGAACCCTGAGGGTCCCTGGACCTCACTTTGAGGTCCAGGGACCTCATATTTTATTTTCAACTAATTTAGTGACAGCCCTACCACCGGATTCAGCGGGGACTTTTATTTTGTCAACAAGAGCAGCTGCACGGAACACGCTGCTTAAAAGTGAAACTGACCGGGTTAGCAGGTTAGCGCTTTCAAAGCAACTGCGTATATGAAAACATGGTATGGCCGCTGGCTGTCCTTCCTTCCATTAAGTTTACCAATTGTGTGTGTGTGTGTGTGTGTGTGTGTGTGTGTGTGTGTGTGTGTGTGTGTGTGTGTGTGTGTGTGTGTTCATATTATTGGACATCATGTTGACATCATCAGATCAGATGTCATCATTGTGATGAGATCACAGTTCACACATCACGAGTGTGATTTCTCTTTTACTCTAGTTGTATTTCTGTTTGGTTACTGTAGTAGCATTCGATTCCACCCTCTCTTCATCCAACAACACTGTTTAGTTACTGTAGTAGCATTCGATTCCACCCTCTCTTCATCCAACAACACTGTTTAGTTACTGTAGTAGCATCGATTCCACCCTCTCTTCATCCAACAACACTGTTTAGTTACTGTAGTAGCATTCGATTCCACCCTCTCTTCATCCAACAACACTTCTGATATTGAAGCTGTTGAATAATATTTGGAGTTTCCTCCTGTTCAAGAGGTGAGGTTAATGAGGTTAATTGTTTAATAAAGGGCAAAGTAAGCTACAAATCAGTGTCATCAATATGGTATGGGTAAGACCATTCAAACAAGACAGATACTTTAGTAGCACTAGCAAGGGAAAGTTTCCTTTCAAAATAAATCGGTAACGGCCGAACGGAGCACCCCTAGTTTCTAAAGTGCAACTTTGTTTATTCGGGCTTGTTTCTGAAGTGTAGTTGCTTATTTGGGCTCGTTTCTAAAGTGTAGTTGATTATTTGGGCTTGTTTCTAAAGTGTAGTTGATTATTTGGGCTTGTTTCTAAAGTGTAGTTGATTATTTGGGCTTGTTTCTGAAGTGTAGTTGATAATTTGGGCTTGTTTCTACAGTTTTTGATGGCTTTTACACTGTTTTACTTTATTTATTTTACTGTTCAACAGCGTTTTTTCCATAGCCACACTCTTAACTGTTTAGACTGCTGGTAGTAACTGGTTATTACATGCAACATGGCCTCTTGTCATTGGCTCATTGATAGCCCAGCCTGTATATAAAGACATGCCCAAATGCTGCCACTCTATGACTCTGATGAAGACCGCAAGGTCGAAACGTTAGTCGTTCTGTATACTTAGCACCTAATAAAAGGCTCTAAATGTCCGTGCTGCTCCGGTATAAATACTTAATTTTCTTATTGTACTGGTTAAAAACATTTTATTAAGACATGACCGTAATATGCCTGAAAAATGTGTAATACAAATATTCTCAATTAAAAATATATTAAATGGAATAAATACATGTTATTTACAAAACGGTTAGGAGGGGCAGCCCCGTTTAACCACGAAACCATGAATATCCGCACACACCCCCATTTCACGCATGACATAGGTATCTTACATCAGTTACATGGTGTCAGAAACGAGTCAAGAACATACCTAAAATGAACGGATGCTTAAACAATGAATAACTTTATTGACTGGGAGAAAAGAGCATGGCGGCAGAAAGACTTGTGTCATCTCGTCTGTTCATTTTATGACTAGCCTCGGGACAGTCACAAAGTCAACCTCGCACTACACGTGTGTTACAGGCGAATGTATACGTCGTAGGATGGGGCCGTGCGCCGAAAATAGCAGATCTACAAGCTTACAGCGCGTCAGGGGTGTGATGAGTTTTTCACTTCTGTTATTATGACTGTTCTTCAGTACTGTAGTACCACCTGGTATGGATGTTTGTCTGCAGCCCTAAAGTCACAAATGCTGCAACAACTGAACATTTGTTCAAAGATTGTTGGACAACAACTTCAGAAACTTTATACATCCACGTATGATAACAGCATCCTAAGGTTAGCAAGGAATATCACCTCTAATACTAAGCATGTGTTGTATGGAGAATATAGGTTGCTACCTTCAGGAAGGAGATATGGTGTACCAGCATACAATAAGGTCAGAATAAAGAGGTCCTTTGTCCACCAGTCGACCTTGAGGCTTAATCATGAGTCGTAGTAGCCACAGGATAATCTAAGCGGTGGATATTGCTCTTGTCTTCATATCTTTATGTATGTAAATTGTCTTGTTCTTTGTCTTATGTCAAATGTGTGTACGTATATGTGTTCTGCATACTTGGCTACTGTGTCGCAAGACACATTTCAGTGTGAACTGACAATAAAGTACTATATCATATCATATATGAGTGGTAAAGCTTGTAGATCAGCTATTTTTTGCGCACAGACCGTTGTACGGCT
Source organism: Electrona antarctica (assembly GCF_951216825.1). Taxonomy (NCBI): domain Eukaryota; kingdom Metazoa; phylum Chordata; class Actinopteri; order Myctophiformes; family Myctophidae; genus Electrona; species Electrona antarctica. The sequence goes on from NC_136790.1 coordinate 7,590,592, forward strand.
AGGTATAACTCCAGCTTGGGAACAGAGCTGGAGCTAATTTTTCATTTTCTAGTGCGATCGCCGATTCGTTTGCGTCTGACAGTGGCTGTCTGGTGAATATTTTGGCATATCACCCAACCTTTAGTAGAAACCCAATTACCCAAAGTCTTCCCATTGTGGGGGTGTCACATTACTTAGTTTTAGACTCAGTCTCCAGCTGTTATTTGACGCTGCCATTCTCTCTACTGTTTCCGTAAACAATAATCATGGGCACCCAATGTAGCGTGTCATGTGACGCGGTTTGGCCGACGAGCCAAGATTTCATAAAACTATTAACCCGTAAAACCACACAACCCTAATACAGTGCAACAGAAATATGAACATTGGTTTAAGCATTTACAGTTAAATAAATCCTTGAATCCATGAACTGCCGTGCATATGAAACTTGATGGCTGACATCAAGTAGACAGACAGAGTAGATGGAACCAAGACGAGAGTAATGTATATCTTTGACAACACAAATGTGTGTCGTTTATTATTATTTGCACACAAAAGGAGAGCTTTCGTTTGCCGGTTGTACAATTTCTATAAGACAGATGTAATGTTTTCTGTAAACGCAACATCATGGAGGTACTAGTACAGACAGCCTCTCAGTGCTCAACTGCTTCAATCCTTCTGCTACTCAGGTGGAAGAGCGCATCACCGCATGCCTGGCTGACATCTCACAGTGGATGTCTTCTCACCACCTCAAGCTGAACCCAGACAAGACTGAGCTTCTCTTCTTCCCAGCTAAGTCCTGCCCCACGCAGGATCTACAAAGCGACCAAAGGTATGGCTGCCCCATATCTCCAACCCTGTTAATGTTGTTGACTAAAGCCCTAACCACACCAAAGAGTCACCATGCAACTCCTTGGGTAGTTTAACGTTAAAACCGTCTCGACCCTTTGGTGTGGTTTGGGCCATTGAATTCCATGCGTTGAATCACTAGCGACGTGGGTCAACGTGCAACAAGACATATCACACCGCAGGGACAACGCTAAAACCGTCTTGACCCTTTGGTGCGGTTAGGGCTTAAGACTAAGACTAAAAGACTAAGGTTTTTGATATTTATACTAAACAATTTCAGAAGACTAAATAGGACTAAGACTAAATGGTGTTTTATTCAAAAGACTAAGACTAAATCAAAATCTGCTGAACACTGCTTGCAGGGGCACGCAAAGGTTGAAATGAAGAAAATGCCAGCACTCATTACATGTCCTTTTTTCATGATTTTATTTACCTCCGACGAGAGTGAACAACGTACGCGTTTCGGCCTGGTTGGCCTTCCTCAGCGTTGTGATTTTTTTCTAACCTGGAGTCAGTCATTTTTTTTCTCAGTATGCAAAGGTTAAAATGTAATTTAGATAGTATGTTATGTAGACAGATGTCATTATTGACCAGACATCCTATAGTAGTTTATAGTTTCAGTTTACATATTATTGGTTTACCTCTCCTCTCCTCTCCTCTCCTCTCCTCTCCTCTCCTCTCCTCTCCTCTCGTTGTATTAAACACTATGTATCCTCTCCTCTCCTCTCCTCTCCTCTCCTCTCCTCTCCTCTCCTCTCCTCTCCTCTCCTCTCCTCTCCTCTCCTCTCCTCTCCTCTCTCCTCTCCTCTCCTCTCCTCTCCCCTAGTTGTATTAAACACTATGTATCCTCTCCTCTCCTCTCCTCTCCTCTCCCTAGTTGTATTAAACACTATGTAACCTCTCCTCTAACAGATGCAGTGACAGATAGAAGATGAAAATTCACAAGAAGGACAAGCAGCAGGTTTGTACAGTCTGCACACACACACACACACACACACACGCACGCACACACACACACGCGCGCACGCACGCACGCGCGCGCGCGCACACACACACACACACACACACACACACACAATGGCGCTACATTGTCTGAAGAAGCCAAAGGTTATAGTTCATGAGACTGCATGGTGGCCAAGGTTAGAGTTCAAGACTCACGGTCAAGCGTAACATGATGTTTTATTAAATCATTGTAGTGTATTTTTGCATTAGCGGATTCCCTGACATGCCTTTATCTCGGCTCCTGTATCTTTCCATCATGGTATTTTCAACAGACTATAACAAGTAGGGGTGTGACGATACATTTTAACAGCGATACGATACGTCTCAGAATTGATTGATTGAATACTTTATTGGCAGAACCCGTGTGAAGTAAGTGGTGCAACTCCGTGTGGGGGTCTCCGGGGGGTCCCTGGAACTTCCAGACCCGCAGGAACGCGCCCAGGGTGCCGGCCCGCTTCCGGCGAGCCGCCCTGTGTCCGAAACAGTCGAGAAATGACAGAGTTACCGTGTGGGGGTCCCCGGGGGTCCCTCTACTGTACTGTACTGTACTGTACTGTACTGTACTGTACTGTACTGTACTGTACTGTACTGTACTGTACTGATACACCTGAAATCATCATGTATACAGTTAATATGTATGTGTGTTAGGCTGCACAACAGTTACACTTGGTTTTGAAAACCAACCAAATGCTATTTCCGTGCTCGGACACAGACAGCCAGGCAGCCAGAGACACACAAAGCTCCTTAATGAAGTAGTTGCACCACTTCTGTGCCGCCTTGTTGTGCCGCTATTGGTGAAGGGCTGCTGCCTATTCACATGGCATAGCCGACAACACATCACTGGCAACACAAGTGATATAACGTTCCATCAACATAGCTGTTACCTTTCTTATATAGTCTAGTAGCCAGAATGTGAACCCGGACATGTTGAGTACACCAACGCTTTATGTTAGAAATGTTGAGTATGGGTCCCCAGCATGTAGAAACTGCCGGATTCTAACTTGCATATGTTGAGCAATTTTCACAATTGGCATAATATCTGACCATACCATTAACAACCTATAAGGGGGAAAAAAAATCTAAATTTCATCATGCTTTATGTAGCATGTGACATGTCAAACTAGGGGGTTTTCATGATTCCATGATTCCAAGCATTAGTTTTGCACAAAAAACACTCCTTAGGCTAAAACGGCCATAGCCGTAATCACAAATGTGATGTCAGCACATTTGGGTAGCTATGGCCGTTTATAGCCCAAGGAGTGTTTTTTTTTTCAAAACTAATGCTTGGAATCATGGAACCATGAAAACCCCCTAGTTTGACATGTCACATGCTACATAAACCAAATAACCAACTTGGTTGGTTGGTTGATTGATTGATTGATTAAATTTGTATTAATGGTTAGTAATAAAAAGCACAACTCAATACAAAGACTGTTACTGTGGACGACACACTGATAAAGCATTACATGTGTTTACAACAACATGGTTCCACCATTTTCAATTCATCAGAACATTTAGAGACGAACAAATATACACTTCTATATAAAAAAAGGGAAATCATGTAAGGAGGTAAAAAAAAAAGGGAAAAGAAACATATACAGTAAGGGGGAACGGGGGTGGGGGGTGATTGTGCTGTGTAAAGCAATATGTGACATATTTCTTGCCCCCTGATGTGAGATGATCAAAACATTATAGCCTATACGAATAATGCTTGACTTGTAGCCTACTAAAGGCTATATAATGCCAGTGCTAACACTATAAATCATGTAATTCATATACTGTACATAACCTTATCAAAGCACAGTAATTACTGTCATTGCAGAAGAGCTTGCTCTTGAGTTACTGTCCATGCATGGGTCCTAGTGCTACTTCTTTCGGACAAACAGCTAATATCCCCTGGTGATTCTTTAACCGTCAGCATTCGGCAATTTCATCATTTAAGACTTAAATAGGCAACCCTTGCCTTAGAAAACAATGAATAAAATATAGGCTATTAACACATCAATCATCATCAGACTCCGAGCCATGACTTATACAAATAACTACAAATAATAATGCAACGATACCGGCAGTCCATTAACATTAAGCAATGCAATGACAACAAAAAGACAGTGAGTAAACTAATCACATTCACATTTAAAGATTGACTTCGAAGTTGCATTGAACAGCCAACTGAACTGATTGTCTTGGACGTGTGGGTCACGTTTAAAAACACAACGATCATGACATGCCAGAGAATGACAAAAGAACAAGCTGACATTGTAAGAATCAAACTTTCTTTTTATTTCTTTATTTGTCTGTCTCTGTTGCTGCGGGAGGCGGGTGGCCCCCCTCGTTTTTCTCTAACCGGCTTCGTTGTGATTCGCTTTTGGCGAGGCTGCAGCTGTGCTATTGGTCCTCTCCGACAGGCATGTTTGTTGATTGGCTTTTGGGGATATAAAACGAGATCGCTTTTTTTTTTTTGAAGCCCATTTCGCGTTCTTCCTTGTTTACGGCCCGACAAAAAAACCCTATTTTCTCTGAATCTACGCTGCCACCGCGCAGATTGATCATAACGCAGATGTTCTGTTCTAATTTCGGACCTCATGCATCTCGGTTACAATATTAACGCTTCGAGTTTCACTTCGGTGCAGGCATTAAAGCATGCGCGGAGCCATAGTGTGCGTGTGTGCGCGTGTGCGTGTACCATTGTGTAAACATCAGCAGCAACAGCTCCTCAGTGTGACGGCTCACCCCCCACACAGACACACACACACACACACACACACACACACACACACACATTGATTGGTTGGCAGGGATTTATCAGGGCCGTTGCCATAGAAACAGGCTCTCTGTAGCTAAACTGCAGAGAGGACGACGTAAACACAACATCTCCATGGTAACCCTTAGTTACCACGTCTGTCTGTCTGTCTGTCTGTCTGTAACAGACAAATAAATATAGATTAGTATTTATAGGAGGCTTTATTCCAGACTGTGGATTCACATGTAAACTGCAGTATAACAGTAGTAGGCTTTATTCCAGACTGTGGATTCACATGTAAACTACAGTATAACAGTAGTAGGCTTTATTCCAGACTGTGGATTCACATGTAAACTACAGTATAACAGTAGTAGGCTTTATTCCAGACTGTGGATTCACATGTAAACTGCAGTATAACAGTAGTAGGCTTTATTCCAGACTGTGGATTCACATGTAAACTACAGTATAACAGTAGTAGGCTTTATTCCAGACTGTGGATTCACATGTAAACTACAGTATAACAGTAGTAGGCTTTATTCCAGACTGTGGATTCACATGTAAACTGCAGTATAACAGTAGTAGGCTTTATTCCAGACTGTGGATTCACATGTAAACTACAGTATAACAGTAGTAGGCTTAATTCCAGACTGTGGATTCACATGTAAACTACAGTATAACAGTAGGAGGCTTTATTCCAGACTGTGGATTCACGTGTAAACTACAGTATAACAGCAGTAGGCTTTATTCCAGACTGTGGATTCACATGTAAACTACAGTATAACAGCAGTAGGCTTTATTCCAGACGGTGGATTCACATGTAAACTGCAGTATAACAGTAGTAGGCTTTATTCCAGACTGTGGATTCACATGTAAACTACAGTATAACAGTAGTAGGCTTTATTCCAGACTGTGGATTCACATGTAAACTACAGTATAACAGTAGTAGGCTTTATTCCAGACTGTGGATTCACATGTAAACTACAGTATAACAGTAGTAGGCTTTATTCCAGACTGTGGATTCACATGTAAACTACAGTATAACAGTAGTAGGCTTTATTCCAGACTGTGGATTCACATGTAAACTGCAGTATAACAGTAGTAGGCTTTATTCCAGACTGTGGATTCACATGTAAACTGCAGTATAACAGTAGGAGGCTTTATTCCAGACTGTGGATTCACATGTAAACTACAGTATAACAGTAGGAGGCTTTATTCCAGACTGTGGATTCACATGTAAACTACAGTATAACAGTAGTAGGCTTTATTCCAGACTGTGGATTCACATGTAAACTACAGTATAACAGTAGGAGGCTTTATTCCAGACTGTGGATTCACGTGTAAACTGCAGTATAACAGTAGGAGGCTTTATTCCAGACTGTGGATTCACATGTAAACTACAGTATAGCAGTAGTAGGCTTTATTCCAGACTGTGGATTCACATGTAAACTACAGTATAACAGTAGTAGGCTTTATTCCAGACTGTGGATTCACGTGTAAACTGCAGTATAACAGTAGTAGGCTTTATTCCAGACTGTGGATTCACATGTAAACTACAGTATAACAGTAGGAGGCTTTATTCCAGACTGTGGATTCACGTGTAAACTACAGTATAACAGTAGTAGGCTTTATTCCAGATTCTCATGTAAACTATATCAGTAGCAGGCTTTATTCCAGACTGCAGACTAAATGTAAACAGGAAGGCTGACTTCACACAACCATAGATATTAAAACATAGATGCCTCATTGGCCGGTGCAGTTTGTTGGAGCCATGTGTCTCCAGCATAAGAAGGAAGTCACGCTGCGTCGCTGCCACTCAAGTGACTATAATGGCCAATCACAGCACGTCTTTTCCGGGATTTATCAATTCAATCCAAAGGAGCTTTATTGGCATGAGAAAACAAACGTTTACATTGCCTGTCTGATTAGCCTACCGAACGCCCCCTTCTGTTAATCTCGGGAAATCTTGCCTCCTGTTGCCTCCATGTTGCTTCCTCACATGCCCCAAAGCCGAAGGAGGCGTCTACCTTTTTATTTCTATGCACACAACTGACCCTGTACCTGAACCTGTACCTGACCCTGTACCTGAGGACACATGGTCTCTATCTCTCCCTCCTGGCTCCTCCGCATGCCACAGATCTTCCTCCAGCAGGGCAATGGAGGCTACCAAGCCGGCAAGCCTTTCATGGCCCAAGGTTCTGTGCTGCACACCAACCAGAATTTCCCATCGGTCCCCCATGGCTGGCACAATGTATATCTGAATTTCATCCAGCAGAAGAAGTGCACTGACCAATCACAACTGCTATAATGAACAGACGCTAGGGTGGAAGTAGAGTATAGTAACTGTAGCTTACAAAGATAATCTGTGAGAATACCACAAAGCAGCCGTTGTAACATAAGGTGTCTCTCTCTCTCTCTCACTCTCTCAGATGTTAAGTGTCACTGCTTCCTCCTCTACGGACCAAGCCACGCCCCTCTCTTCACATCGCGGGAAGCCTCCATTACCCAGCATCCCGCGGGGTCAGCTGGTCACACCTCCATTACCCAGCATCGCACGGGGTCAGCTGCTCGCCACTGGGCCCAACAAGGACCTGCGGCTGCGCCTCATCACCGCGTCAACGGCTAATCACTGCGCGGTCGCCACGGTCACCGGCCCCTCCCCTTCCTGCTCCCCGAGCGAGGACGACGGAGGGGGCGGGGCCAATGGAGGGTCGGGAGCCAATGGAGGGCCAGGAGCCAGGGTGAAGAAGAAACGCAAGAAAAAAGACAAGCGCGACAGAGGTAAGCCCCACCCACTTTGAACAGGCATATATCATGGCTCCAAGAGACTTTTATGTAAGTCGGGACATGACACAGGTGTGTATTGTTAAGGTCCGGCTCTCAGACCATAACAAAGAAGGGAAACAAGCATGGGATAAATGCAAAAATGTAACGTTTATTAAATAGAATAAAGCATTTAAAGTAGAGAATGCAAAGGTTTCCAACTAAAACTTGGCAGGAAACTAAACTGCCATCACAAACTGAGAACTGAGTCAAACAAACAATATGCCCTGTGTGGCCATGCTCGAGTGTGGTCCAGGTGGAAGAGAAAGAAGCACTGGCAAGGTGGCTCTTTGATAGTGATTGGAGGCACTGGCCAGCTGCCTCCAATCCTTGATTGCCACCACTCTCCAACCAGGTCCCATCACACTGAAAGACAGATTAGTAAAGCACACACATAGCCCTGGGGCCGCCACAGTATCAATGTGCATACATGTAGGTGAAACCATATTATGCGGTTTCAAGCACAGACTTTTGTATGGGTTGCTATTGAGCCACTAGGCCACGGCCCTTTTTTATATAGGTAATTGTTTGCCACTTGTGAAGTTGTGCTACTTTTTGAGAATGTTTAGCGCCTCCTCAAATTTTCATTTCTGGATTTCAATAGGGCTTCACACTGGTGCAGTGCTCGGACCCTAACTATATAGTATATAAATATATCATATATAAATATATAATAATAAAATATATATCACTCACAGGATCAGAGGAGAGAGAGAGCAACAAACCAAAGAAACGCAGGGAGGACAACGAGGACAGAGGAGACAAGGAGGCGAGGAAGAGTCCTAAGGAGGCGAGGAAGAGTCCTAAGGAGCACAGGGAGAGGAAGGAGGGGAGGAAGGCCACGCCCCTGGCCACACCCCTGGCCACACCCCTGGCAGTCGCCTCGGTGAAAACTCCCGCTAAACGAGGCAGGAAACCCAAAATCAAAGTCCTGCCCCCTCGGCCTGTCGGCCAAGGTACTTTTATATATTATTATTATTATTATACTATTAGTCGGTTAGACGCTGATGAACAGGTGTTCATGCTCCTCAGATGTGAAGTATGACCCTGTCATACTTGTGTGAGCCTGCTTGTAGTATTTATTTAAATAAGTGTGACCCTGCTTGTAGTATTTATTTAAATAAGTGTGAGCGTGCTTGTAGTATTTATTTAAATAAGTGTGAGCGTGCTTGTAGTATTTATTTAAATAAGTGTGAGCGTGCTTGTAGTATTTATTTAAATAAGTGTGAGCGTGCTTGTAGTATTTATTTAAATAAGTGTGAGCGTGCTTGTAGTATTTATTTAAATAAGTGTGAGCGTGCTTGTAGTATTTATTTAAATAAGTGTGAGCGTGCTTGTAGTATTTATTTAAATAAGTGTGAGCGTGCTTGTAGTATTTATTTAAATAAGTGTGACCCTGCTTGTAGTATTTATTTAAATAAGTGTGACCCTGCTTGTAGTATTTATTTAAATAAGTGTGAGCGTGCTTGTATTATTTATTTAAATAAGTGTGAGCGTGCTTGTATTATTTATTTAAATAAGTGTGAGCGTGCTTGTAGTATCATTATTAAATTCAAGAACCGCTGTCTGTCAGTCAGTCTGTCAGTCTGTCAGTCAGTCCCTTCCATAGCTGTCTAGCATAGAGCAAGACAGCTCTCGCCTAGAGCGCCTCGCCACAACGCACGGACAGCCTCACGGAACCTAGCGCCGTGCAGCCCTGTCCTCCAACCTCATCTGCCCCGCATTACACACGGCAAACATTCTAACAATCATCTTAATTACATTAATTTGCGTAAAAAAAAATACAACTCCCCGCAAATCACGTGTCACCAGTGTCACCAGCGAAATGCATTTTGGGACGGACACAGATTAATACTGGGACACACTTTTCCGCGTAACAGACCCACACTGGGAAAACGATACTACCTACTACTACTAACTTCTTTGGGGAAGCATCGCGGGGTTGCGTGGCACAGGCACCTGCAAGCCAGTTCTGACAGTTGGACGGGGGCATGTTAACGTGAACACACAACTTCACAGTACACTGTGGAGGACTTTTGTATCGCATAGTGTGTGTGTGTGTGTGTGTATAATGTGTGTGTGTGTGTGCGTGCTGTGCGTGCGTGCGTGCGTGCGTGCGTGTGTGCGTGCGTGCGTGCAACAACACATAATAATAATTAATAACCGGCCATAACCCATCCGTTACCATATATTCAGAACGGGTAAGGACTAGTTTATTTAAATAAGTGTGACCCTGCTTGTAATATTTATTTAAATAAGTGGGACCCTAAGTGGGACCCTGCTTGTAGTATCTAACTACAAGTAAGACGCGCGGACGCAGCTCGTAAATTGCAATAACAACAATTAGAATAAAATCCGTCCTTTTTTTAAAGTTTTATTTATTTATTATTATTTATTTATTTTATTATTATTTTTTATTTAACGTTTTTTTTAGACATATCTGCCTGGGTTACAAAGTAATCACTCACTATTTTCGCAATAAATGCGCCACATCTCTGTCTGCGTGCGTGTGTGTAATGCACGTAACTCGAGAACCGTTTGCCCCACCGACTTCACATTCGACACACACGTTCCACACCCCCGCAGGGAGTGCAGTGCCCGGTATCGAATCGGTCAGACCCACGGTTCGCCAGAACCTTCGCAATCACTACGTTCGCAATAAATGCGCCACGTCTCTGTCTGCATGCGTGTGTGTAATGCACGTAACTCGAGAACCGTTTGCCCCACCGACTTCACATTCGACACACACGTTCCACATCCCCACACGGAGTGCAGTGCCCGGTATCGAGTCAGTCACGGTTGTCCAGAACCATCACAAAAGGCTCTGGTCAGGCTCTGCCAGTGGGCCTAATGAGCCAAAGTCCCCTCACCTGTGCAATTTACAGCCTCTGCCTCAGCCAATTGATTGCCATGGCAACCCCACACCTGCAAATTGATTACTTAACCACTCCACTTTGTCAGTTTGCACTCTTCAGACACAGGCAGACTGGCAGATACAGATATCTCCATGTGGGACACAGACAGACAGTTAAAATGGGTGCTATGACAAGTTGACAACGGGTATTATTAGGTTCCCAAGTTGCATCGCTCTCAAGTAGGCCGTGGCCGACGGGCACGTACAAGTCTAGTTTATTTAAATTAGTGGGACCCTGCTTGTAGTATTTATTTAAATAAGTGTGACCCTGCTTGTGCTCCGTCCCTAGCGGCCTCTGCAACACCCCCGCCCCCCGCGCGCCTCAACGCCGCGCCCAGCAGACCTGCAGCGCAGAACCGGGCCAACCACAACCCAGCTGCACCTGCCAGAACCCAGAACCACAGCCAGGCGGCTGGCCAGAGGACCCAGAACCACAGCCAGGCGGCCCGCCAGAGGGCCCAGAACCACTGCCAGGCGGCCGGCCAGAGGACCCAGAACCACAGCCAGGCTGCCGGCCAGAGGACCCAGAACCACAGCCAGGCTGCCGGCCAGAGGACCCAGAACCACAGCCAGGCTGCCGGCCAGAGGACCCAGAACCACAGCCAGGCTGCCGGCCAGAGGACCCAGAACCACAGCCAGACCACAGCTCCAAATGCACCGAGACAGAGGGGACGCAAACCCAGGTAAACACCATTCACTACGCTGTTTACACCAAGCCCCCAGAAAGGCTGGCCAATGTTTAAGCCGCCGAGACGTAGTGGTCGAAGCTGGAACTGCAGTTGGGCCCGTGAATTTAGCACGAGGAACTGGGGCTTAACATTGAGCGCTCGTTTGCACTTCTGCATTTGACCACCTGGTCCTCACTCTATCCTTTAAACTCTATGGTTTATACCCATATTTTGGTCGGAAAGGAATTTTCCAAACTTCCCACGGTAGTAGTCTAGAATAAGGCATTCTAATGACATACAGCAAGCTTTGGTTCCATGTAAGGCCCAAACCACACCAATGGGTCACCATGCAACTCCTTGCAACCAAACAGTTGCGCGTAGACGCATGTAGACGCATGTAGTTGCAGGAAACCATTGAATAGAGTCCTGACGTCACTCGCTCATCTCCTGGTTCATGGAAGTTTTTCTCTATGGAAAATAACATGGGGTCATCTTAAAATCGTCTCATATAAGCATTGTGGTCCAAAAACAAACAAACAAACTGCCCTGGGGATATTGTGGGAGAGGTGTCTCTGTATCGTTTATGACATTCAGTCACTCATATTTGATACTTGTCTGTTTCTAGCGAAAATATAACTAATTCAGCAGCAGTAACATTAGCGTTTTCTCAGTCAGTTGATTCTTCATATCCATATGAGTGAAACGGCCGGGATGATTTGCTTATTTTTCAATCACAGTTCGTATATGAGGCGATCTAAAATCCCCCTATGGGGATTACAATGCAAATAAAAAGTGCATGAACGCGTGGACTTAGCGCCCTCAACCGATATTGACGTCAGACTTCGATTGAACCAATGTAATCGTTAGGATCGACTTGCGTTGACATGCGCCACCATACACCGACGTGCAACAGGACATATCACACCGCTGAGACGAACGCTTAAACCATTTTGTTGCATCTCGACCCATTGGTGTGGTTTGGGCTTTAGTCTGCATCCGAGCGGCCCTCTGCTAAATTCACAGATAAACTAGAAAAAGTGCCCTTCTGGGACCAGGAGGATAGGATTGTGTGTGATGTTTGGCAAAATGTTTAGGAGTAATATAAACGTGTGTGTGTGTGTGTGTGTGTGTGTGTGTGTGAAAATTTGAAAGACCCGTTTCGTTGAATGGCTCTAGAGAGACTGTGTACCAATTTGCGTAATGTTTGGACAAAATCTGTAGGTGTACTGTCAAAACATTTGTTTTGCACAAAGCGGCCTCCTGGTGGCGCTATAACAGGCCAATGTGAAAACTTTGGGACAGAGGTTCAGCTCTGGCATTCAGGGAGTGTGTGTGCAGAGTATGGCTGCGATCAAGCCAACGGTGCCAGAGATTAGCTGTTCACAGGCGGACGGACAGACGGACACACGGACACACGGACGGACGGACGGAGTGCAAAACATACTCTCTCCCCATGCCTTCGGCCTGGTGGAGACAAAAAAAAAGAAGATTACTGAATCAGACTACTAATGTGGGATGTTTAGAAAATTCCTTTACACCCAAAATATGAGCGTAAACAGCTTAGTGAATCGTGCACGCCTGTTTTATTTCCAAGTGACAATGACGAGCATATAGCAAACGTTGATCATGACTGCCTTGCCAGGATATCTCTCATTAACCTAACGTGACTCACGGAATTTTTGAAACGGAATAATCCTACTGGAAAACACTGCTGTTTCTTTCCACTGTGCCAAATTGCACACTTGCAAGTAGGTGCGTGCGTGCTTGCATGCATGCGTGCCTGCGTGCGTGTGTGCGTGCGTGCGTGCCTGTCTGCATGCCTGCCTGCGCGGACATGATGGGCACTTTTTCTTATTGGCTTTCTAGCACGTTGTTTGTTCATATTCCGGTTGTTCATGTCATGAAATCGGGGCATTTGGAGAATATGTAAGGGCGTGTTATTTAAATGGTTTTGTATTGACCTGTACTATCTTTGAACTGTACCAATTCTACAAACTGTGAATAAAATGTTCAATCAATCAATCAATCAATCAAAGATATCCTGGCACGGCTCCAGTGGAGAAGAAGAAAAAAGGGAAAAGGAGTAGTAACTGTATTAAACGGATCTATTATTCGGTACTCTATATATAACAGATCCTGTATTAATCTATCATTCTGTACTCTATAACAGATCCTGTATTAATCTATTATTCGGTGCTCCACAGGGATCCTGTCGTGGAGAAGAAGAAAAAAGGGAAGAGGAGAAGTCAGGAGGCGGGGTTTCCGGAGGGGGAGGGGCCAGAGAGTGACGGCGCCTCCTCGCTGTCGCTGTCAATCAACCCTGGAACCGACGACAGCCAAGACCCCCTGGACTGCACTGTGAGTGTGTGTGTCTGTCTGTCTGTCTGTCTGTCTGTCTGTCTGTCTGTCACTAGTGGTAGGAAAAAAAATCGATTATCCAATTAATTGCGATGCCGTCATGGACATTGTAGTGTTGGCCCAATAACGGCAGGGCTCCACTGGACGCGTTGCGTCTCCGTCGCGTGCGTCAAAAAACGCACCGGTTCAATTTTAATGCACGCGTCGCGTCTCCGTCAACGCAACGCAACGCGGGCAGTGGAGCCACCCTTCATTGATTAAAAAGGGAACATTCCCTGACGGTGACGGAGACGGGACACTGACGCGACGCTGACGCGCCCGGTGGAGCCCGGCCGTAAGCGGCTGGAAATGAGCACAGAGTCAGGAGGTAAAATGCAGCCACATCGTGATTTATTCCCAAAAAGAAGGTTACAGCTACATGGGAAATGGCATCACACAAAGAAGGTTACAGCTACATGGGAAATGGCATCACACAAGCAGCAAACCGATAGGACATGTGGGTAATTCATCGTCAAAAATCGATTATATAATTATTATTTTTTACCGGAGCAAAATGGCAGAACTAATCTGCGACTGCACTGCGGCGCCGTACCAGACCGGTTAGAGTGACGCACACAGACCGTTTAGAGTGACGCACACAGAGCTCGCACACGCTTTAGCTTTCAACAACCAAAACAGAACGAGTTACCAACGCGGAGGGGAAGAGAAAAAATATGACAGAAAGGGGACATTTTGGATTGTATGAGGGGACATAGGAACTCGATAAAACTCACACCATCGACTGTGCATGAAATGTGCCCGAGATGGGACGATGTAGTGTGGTTCCAAACTCCAAAGTGCGGAACATGGCCCGGAATCCGTCGCTCTCCACGACCGAATATGAACGTAAATCCTTTGCAATAAATGTGCCGATGGACTTCGTTGTTCTTGTCGCCTTTTCTGAGTGCATGGGCAGCTGTGTCAGCGTGTTCGGGATGGTTGTCTTGACTGTCTTATCTCTGGATGTCAGTGGGCAATATGGTCTCTCATATTGGTCTTGTTCCCACTGTATTGTTTTTTTAACACAACTTGCACACGTGAGTTGTATCGAGTTCCCGTGTCCCCTCAACGTCATAGAATCCAAAATGTTGCCATACACTTGTAAAATACTTTAAACCAAATGCAAATGATTAATCTAATCGTGACCCTCTGAATTGATATGTAATCGCATCGCCAGGTACGTGTGTGCGTGCGTGCGTGCGTGCGTGCGTGCGTTCGTTCGTGCGTGCGTGCATGCGGATGTGTCTTGTTACTACAGGATAACAAAAAACATCTCTGCCTGCCTGTCTGTCTGTGCCTGCCTGACTGCCTGCCTGTCTGTCTGTGTGCCTGCCTGACTGCCTGCCTGTCTGTCTGTGTGCCTGCCTGACTGCCTGCCTGTCTGTGTGTGTCTCCCTGTCTGTCCGCCAGAAGCGTCGTTCAGGTCGACAGGTGAAGAGGAGGAAGTATAATGAAGATCTGGACTTTAAGGTCGTTGATGATGATGGAGAAACCATCGCTGTGTTGGGAACGGGTCGCCTCGCAGCTCTGAACGCTACCGCCCTCGCCTGGCAGTCTGAGGTATTATTATTATATATGTATATATATTTTTTTTTGGCCACGTTACATATATTGCATACTCCATACATGCGAACGGAGTCTGACTCTGGTTACGGGACTACAGCATTGACAAACAACTCCTTCAGCCAATCTGCCTAACCAAAAAGAATCATCTCCAGTCTACCCTCGCCATGTCAACCACACAGGAATGAGCAGGTTGGGGCTGACCATGTCAACCACACAGGAATGAGCCGGTTTAGGGCTGACCATGTCAACCACACAGGAATGAGCCGGTTGGGGCTGACCATGTCAACCACACAGGAATGAGCCGGTTTAGGGCTGACCATGTCAACCACACAGGAATGAGCCGGTTGGGGCTGACCATGTCAACCACACAGGAATGAGCCGGTTGGGGCTGACCATGTCAACCACACAGGAATGAGCCGGTTGGGGCTGACCATGTCAACCACACAGGAATGAGCCGTTTGGGGCTGACCATGTCTACCACACAGGAATGAGCCGGTTGGGGCTGACCATGTCAACCACACAGGAATGAGCCGGTTGGGGCTGACCATGCACATGAATGAGCCGGTTGGGGCTGACCATGTCAACCACACAGGAATGAGCCGGTTGGGGCTGACCTAGGGCCTGGGTAGAACCTAACCAGTAAGACGCCTCGCTCCAGCGAGCACACTTTTTGTGTCTAGCACTTTTTTTGTGCTAGAAATCTAGTTCAAACTTTTGCAATTTTCTCATGTATAACTAGAATTATATAACTAGAACTGCGTATGTCGTTGACACCCTCGGCCAATCATGGCGCTGCGTGTGTACGTCAGTGACACCCTCGGCCAATCAGGGCGCTGCGTGTGTACGTCGGTGACACTCTCTGCCAATCAGGGTGCTGCGTGTGTATGTCGCTGACACTCTCGGCCAATCAGGGCGCTGCGTGTGTACGTCGGTGATACCCTCGGCCAATCAGGGCGCTGCGTGTGTACGTCGGTGACACCCTCGGCCAAATCAGGGCACTGCGTGTGTACGTCAGTGACACCCTCGGCCAATCAGGGCGCTGCGTGTGTACGTCGGTGACACCCTCGGCCAATCAGGGATTGTGACGTTTTGGTGGCGTCGCTTGGACATTCCAATCGGGTATTCTGTTGCACGCAACTTGTGTGCAAAGTGCAAGTTGGCAGCTCGACAGTGCATTTCTATGTTTTAAGATGAAACCTTCAGGAAAATAGCATGAGACTGAGGCGATGAAGAAGAGCGCATGGTCAGCGATGTCGTCATCATTATCACCGATGACGTCACCACCAGTGATACTTCTGGAAGGAAGAACAAATACGTCACTGGTCTCAGTGCTTCAGTCATGTCGAGGCAGCCGGTGCCCCAAGATCTAATCAGCGCCGCTCAGGGACTCCTGCAGCGGGTGGAGGGACGAGCCAAACTCTGCAGACAACTGCAGGCGGAGTTACGCTACCTGCGGCGCGCCGAGGCCGGAAAGGTGCCGATCGAAAGGTGCCTGCAGAGCACCAACCTCACCCACCTGACGGCCGTCGTCCAAGCGGCCGAGAGCATGCAGGACGTAGTGGGCGTGCTCCGCATGTTCTCCTATGTGGACGGGGGCGGGGCCAAGCAGTGCCTGGCGGTGGATGTGGTGGCCAACGGCGGACACACCTGGGTGAAGGCGATCGGTCGCAAGGCGGAGGCCCTCCATAGCATCTGGCAGGGGCAGGGCCAGTACGGATGCAAGAGCATCATCAGCCAGGCCGAGGACTTTGTGGAGGCCAGTCGACAGCAGCCCTTCAAGTGCAGCAAGCCTCACGTCATCTTTGCCTTCTACAACGGTGTGTCCGGTCCCGTGGCCAACGCGCTGATACGGACAGGCGTCTCCGTGCGAGGAGACATCTTAGCCGTAAACGCAGACAAGGGAGGGGCTAAGGGGGAGGGGGGTGAATCACAAGAATTGATTGACAGCATTGAAGGAAGTGACAGTGAGGAGGAGGTAAGTGTGAGTGTGACCAGAGTGGACCGGGGCACCGTGGTGGAGCATCTATCCTTCCCACTGTTCCCAGAGCTGAAAGTGGAGGAGTGTCGCCGTGTCAACCTGGACATCTCCACCCTCATCGCCTACGTGTCGTCGCTGTCCCACGGCCGCTGTCATCTCTCCTTCAGGGAGGCGGCGCTGACGGAGCAGGCGGCACAGGAGAGGCGGGAGGCACTCCTGCCCGGGCTGGAGGCCTTCATGAAGGACAAGCAGCTGTTCGCTTGCCAGTCGGCCGTCCGGGACTTCCGTGTCATCCAGGAGACGCTGGGCGGGCCGGCGGAGAATCGTCGCGCTGAGGAGCTGCTGTCTCGTGTTCAGGTGGTACCGGACCAGCCGTCGGAACGCACCCAGAGACTCACGCACAGTTCAAAAGTCAACTGCAGGTCTCTTATGATCTTTGGAACCGGAGACACCCTCAGGGCCATCACCATGACGGCAAACAGCGGGTTTGTCAGGGCAGCGGCCGGTCAGGGTGTCCGATACAGTGTGTTTATCCACCAACCACGGGCTCTGACAGAGGGTAAGGAGTGGAGGGCAACACTCCTGTGACAGAGACCAGAGCTTTTAGAAACATGGCATCTGTTTTGTTTGTTTGGTAACAACTAATATTTGATGCTGATTAACATTTTAGAGGCCCAAGCCGGAGATCAACGTCAAGTTCAAGTTCATGGTCAAGTGCCCACGGCGGATATTGATAAATGGGACTGAGATTAATGATATCAAAACCGATCGCATCGCTCCACAGCGCTCCGCGGTCCAGTCGCTAGTCGCGATAGATGTATTCTTACCTCTCGTTGTTGTCGATCGACTCTAGAGTGGTGTGGCTATTGTTAGCTGCTACACAGACATTCACAACAACTTCCGGTGTGCCGTTAAAGTGGTCCGGGCGCTATAAATGATGGGCACATTTTATTAATGGATTAAATAGGTCCGGGCCATCAAGGTGTTAACACATTAACAGGTTTTTGTTCATGCGTCCATACTGTCTCTGTATCAGCTTCAGTTACAGACCGACAGGAAGATTACATAAAATGCCATATGCCTTTTTTGAGTGGTGCAAACCACTCCAACAACTGGCTTTGTACCCGTGTTTGTTCGTACCAAAAAAATGAGCATGGTTGCTATGGTTAGCAACCAAAAAAACGAGCATGGTTGCTATGGTAAATGTGTAGCTGCACCACTCAGTTCACACGGGTGTGATTTTTTCTACAGCACTGACCAGCAGGACACTGGCATACAATCGCAAATGCAGTGTTGTTTGTTGTTTGTGTCACGTATGACATCAGACCAGAGCTTGGTCAGCTTATATTAGTGAGGAACGAGGGACACAGCCACACTCGCAGACAGAGGTATATAGATTGACCCAGACACCAAAAGAAAACATGTTTTACCTTATTTCTTTGGAACACGAGATGTTGTTACATCCACGGTACTTCGGTCCCAATCTTCTTAACATCGTGAAGCAGAAACTGTTCACAGAAGTGGAAGGCACATCTACTGGCATGTATGGTTTTGTCATTGCAGTGACCATGATTGACAACATCGGCGCCGGTGTGATCCAGCCAGGGAGGGGCTTTGTCCTTTACCCGGTCAAATACAAGGCCATAGTGTTGCGCCCATTTAAGGGGGAAGTAGTGGATGCTGTGGTCACTCAGGTTAACAAGGTTGGACTGTTCACCGAAATAGGTCCCATGTCTTGCTTTATTTCTCGCCATTCTATTCCCTCAGAAATGGAGTTTGACCCGAACTCCAATCCCCCGTGCTATAAGACTGTCGATGAGGACATTGTAATCCAGCAGGATAAGGAGATCCGGCTTAAGATCGTGGGAACAAGAGAGGATAAAAATGACATTTTTGCCATTGGATCTCTCATGGATGACTACCTTGGTCTTGTCAGCTGATTTCTGTCACCTTTTCATATGGGGCAATTCGTGTAAAGGCTTCGTTATTCTGTATAGAAAAATCACACTTGTGGGAAGTGAGCGGAGACTTTTACCATGATGATGTTGATGTCTCATGTCAACATAATTGTGATCGTAGGTCTCGGATTCACTATTTACTATTACTATTTGATTACAGATTATATTAATACTATTAGTATTACCAGTAAGATGAGGTCAGAGAAGCACTCTCCCACAGGAATAAGGAAAAAATCACACCCGTGTGAACTGAGTGGTGCAACTAGAGATTGAGTCACTCTGATGTGATATCTGTGATGTCAGTGACGTCACATACTAACCATAGCAACCATGCTTGTTTTTTTGGTTGCTAACCATAGCAACCATGCTCGTTTTTTTGGTACGAACAAACACGGGTACACGGGTACAAAGCCAGTTGTTGGAGTGGTTTGCGCCACTCAAAAATGACACATTGGCCATTGTTACACTTTATTAATTGTACACTCTACAGTGTTAGGGAAGTGTCTACAGTGTTAGGGAACTCAGCGTGTGGAAGATCCATACACAGCCACAACAACCTCCTAATGCTGGTCACCAACCTAGCCACATTTTGCTGTGGGATGGCATCCCATTCCTCAACTAGGTTTTGTTGCAAGTCAGCAAATGTGGTTCTGTTGGTCACTCTAGCATGTACAGCAAAGCTGATCCCACATGTGTTCAATTGGGTTGAGGTCTGGACTCACGGCAGGAGTGATGATCCTGGTTCTGTGGGTTGAGTGTTGTCATCCTGGAGGATGGAGTTAGGTAGGTTAGGAGTTAGGTTTAGATTCTGAAGATATGGGATCACCGCTGGGTCTCACTGCATTGAGATTGCCTTCAATCAGAGCGTGATACTGCCACATACCTAGCTGCGCACACACTAGTGATTTTTACTAGTTGTCTAGTTGCCTAGTTTACTAGTCGGCTAGTTGTTTAACTAGGCCTACCTATTATGTAAAATAAAAAAAAACAGTGGATGGCACCCACTCTACATACTGTGAATAAAATTATCAGTCAATCAACTGCTGTCTGTCTGTCTGTCTTTCTCAGGAACCACCAGAAGATGAGGCCAACATTATTGAGAGAATTCTGGCTGTCCGAACCGCAAAGAAAGAGGTACACACACACACACACACACACACACACACACACACACAGCCAGTGAATTCATTCACTGGCTTCATTCAATCTCTTCAGACTCCATCTTAGCTCGTAGCACTTGCCCTAGCCTCGACGACCTTACAGGCGTATGCAAAGGCTCAACCTACGTAATTTTCATAGCATTTTATGTAGACATAGCACTCTATAGTTTATACACATAGGTTCATTATATAGATATTCCACTGTTTGGATGTTAGGTTCTTTGCTTACTTATGATTCTTGATGGCTATTGTTTATGTATTTGATGTATTACTATGTGTTGTTCTTGCTTACTGTAAATTACTCTGGATTAAGAGCATCTGCTAAATGCCTAAATTACATTAACAATTGTTTCATTTCCTTTTCTCTTTCCACAACCTGCCTGCCTGCCTGTTTGTCCGTCCGTCCGTCTCCAGACTTCAGAGGACCAAGAGGAGGAAACGGAAACGGAGGAGTTTTATGTCAAATACAGGAATTTGTAAGTTTTGTCAAATTGTGTGTGCGCGTGTGCCATTAACTGATTGCCTCACAGATTATTTTTTCTCTGCGTTTAGCTCTTGCCACGGTGTTTTCGAGTGTACTCCTATTTTGAAGACCAAAAACTCACGGGCCATGCACCGGAAGTAAAAACCGGCTGTGTAAATTATTTTAATTCACTTGAAACACGACCAGCCATGCTTTAGTTACGAGCCGTGAATAAAGCTTGTTTTGATCAATAACACGATCTGGAAAATAATCTGAGATATTTGGATTTTTGTTGTTATTTTTAGATTTCCTTTAGTTCCTATCTACACTGTAAATGACCAGTGTGTTTTTATTAACCCTTTAGTTCATATCTACACTGTAAATGGGCGCCGTTGGTGGAACTAGAAAAAGATCCCAGGATCCACCAGAAGATCAAACGTTTCAGGACCAAACAGGCTCAGACGAGACATATATTCACTGAGGTAAGAATTATTATTATTATTATTATTATTATTATTACTACATAATGTAAACACATTTATTCACTGAGGTAATACACTTCAACACTCTGTATATTCTCTCTCTCTCTCCCTATGTCTCTCGCCCCAGCCTGATGAAGATATATTTAATCCAGATTATATTGAGGTCGACAGGGTGTTGGAGGTCGCTGTTACTACAGACACAGAGACTGGAGAGGTAACGCACGCGACACACACACACACACACACACACACACACACACACACACACACACACACACACACACACACACACACACACTTGGTTACAAGTCTAAACTGCTTGTGTTCATATTTATTAGGGATGCCAGAAAGTGACCATCAGCCAAATCGAATAATCGACAGCTCTGCCAATTAATAATCGATTAATTGAACCCCCCCCCCCAATCAATCAATATCAGTTGCAACTTTTACGATTTTATATTATGCACATGCCATGGTCACATAACCATTATATGTTGAGTGCATGCTTTGATGGTTACAGTTTTATAATCAGTTTTGATGAGTAAACCTTTGTGGAGATCTTCTCAGTTCTCATTATATGCTAGTTACTGCCATTCAGGATGGAACATGAAATCCATTTGGATTTGGGGAGAAGTAGTTTCATAAGGGGCTGGTATGAAGTACTTGATATAAACAGAAAACGTTCAGTTCACTAGTCTACACTCTACTCTACAACTGCTTTCATTTCATCTGATTGTCTGTTAGAGAGAGGGGGCAGAGAAGAGTGGCTTTTCTCAACTTGATTTATACTTATATTCTCCACTCTGATGAAGGTACATGTACGATATATATATATCTTTTTTTTTCCCGATTTTCGATTATGAAATATTAAAATCGATTTCGGAGACTCCGATGATTAATCGGAAAAGCGATTAATCGGCGGCATCCCTAATATTTATTATACAGCTTGGTTACAGATGTAAACCTGTGTTCATATTTGCTGTGAGAGGCCTGCAAATTGCAGGAATGTCCATAAATCAGTTGTGATTGTCCTGCAGATTGCAGGCATTGGTTACATTGTGATAAGTCTCCATATATGGAGGAGACGGTGCTTCCTGTATCCTGATATACTTGAGTTTCACAAGCGTGTGTGTGTGTGTGTGTGTGTGTGTGTGTGTGTGTGTGTGTGTGTGTGTGTGTGTGTGTGTGTGTGTGTGTGTGTGTGTGTGTGTGTGTGTGTGTGTGTGTGTGTGCGTGCGTGTGC